>NC_083429.1:48434393-48743393 GCF_020745735.1 Hemiscyllium ocellatum | reverse complement strand
CAATTTTCATTAGGTTGGGATGACCTGTTAATGAGTTATGGTTTATGGTCCCTTAGAGAGATTTTGAAGTATAGTTTAGATTTGAGAACCCTCAGAAAGGTATGTTTGAAATGATTTATTGATCATCTTCCATGCAGTCTTCATAGCTTTCCCATGTCATCTAATTCTGTTGATACAGCCATAGGAAGTGTCATTATGAATGCTTGGCTGGACTCCAAAACACACTATTCAATGAACTCAGCTGAATTCTGTTTGCTAGTGGAAGTGATGTGTTTGCTTTAATTAATTGACACATTTATAAGGTTGTTATAAGTTACTAACAAAAACAGAAACTGCTGGAAAAGCTCAACAGATCTGGCAACATCTGTGAAGAGAAATCAGACTTAACATTTCGGATTGAGCGACCCTTCCTCCGAAGTGACCCAAAATATTAACTCTGATTTATCTCCACAGTCGCTCTCAGACCTGTTGAGTTATTCCAGCATTTTCTGCTTTTGTTTCTGATTTACAGCATCCACAGTTCTTTCAGATTTTTTTAATGTCATAAGTGACTGCTCCTTTGACATTTTTTCCCAATGTCTATATGTTTATTTGGACCACGTGGAAATTGTTAATTTAAATTCAACTAACTCAGCTTCAAATAATCCAACCAAAATCAAAATACCTGCAGAAAACCTCTAATGAATTTTTCTCTGGATATGTGAAATCAGGCGCAACGTCTGTTTTTGATACAATTTGAGTGACGCTTCGACAGAGATGTGCAAGTAGCAATTTTCTCAAGCGCATTTCAAAACTTGCCCTTGTTATTATCTTGTTCCTTGACTCTGTAATGCATACTCGGTGAATGCAGGGACCTATGGCAATATCATGGAGGTGGCAAGGAGGTAGCTTAGAGAACAGTGCTGGAGGGTGTTAACGGAGCCAGTGAGGTGAGGACTGCGCCTCTGATCACCTTTGACAAGAATTGGGATGGAATCCCAGTGAACTGAGGCCAGCCTTTAACCAGCCGATCTTGGCACTCACCCACCAACTGGTTCAGATGTTGACATCCTATCAACTGAGACACTTTTCTTTCAAGTTCATCATCGATTTCATCAATGTTGACAGATTCCAAACAATTCCACCCCAAGTCCTCCACCTCCACTTGCTTCGGAGGGTCGGTGTGGACTTGTTGGGCTGAAGGGCCTGTTTCCACACTGTAAGAAATCTAATCTAACCACCCCACCTCCTCAGAATGAAGATAGCTCTCTGTTATATTACTCCTAAAATCTCCTTCCCAACAAGGTTTTCAATTAACTCTTCTGATCACACAACACCAATTCCAAAACTCTAGTTTGCTGCTCAACTATAGTGTGTGCTGGGGAGTGGGGAGATACCTAATGGAGGCAGATCTGTCAAGTTGTAAAATTTCTCGACTCAAGCATTGATGGCAACAATCCAGCTCTATCTATTTGTTTAGCCCTGCCTCCTCAATCCATGATGAAACTGATCAGGATTGTACTGCTGAGTCTCAATGGCTCCACGCTAGTGCCGAAATCACTCTAAAGTCACACTCTCACTTACCACCCTGAGATGCCTCCTTATCATTGACAGCCCTGGAGTGACAGGATGAATGAAAACAATGGCTGCATTTATGCAACACCTTCTAAAGAGCTCAAAGCACATGAATAGAGAAGTGTTTCTGGCATCCAATAGCCTTTTATACAGACAAACATGCCGCCAATTTAAAGCCACCCGACATCACCTTGTTCAACATGCCACGAGGATAAGATATTTTTCTTCATTTATGAATAGGATTCAGCTTTTAAGAGGAGACACAAAACTAATAGTCAGCCTGGTGTTGCATTGATCCACAGGATAATTTCAGGACGTTGACCCAACTACTAGAGGTGAGAGTTCAAAGACCAAGCATCATCCTCAGTGATCCAACTCCAAAGCAACCAGTGAGGTACTTTTTAAGTGTAAGGTAAATGTAAAGTCACCAAAGTCCCACAGAGAGAGAGAGATGGTGGCTTAACCTGAGGGTTCTATGCCTCAGGCAAGGGGAGAGGTTGAGAAGTAATCTCAGCGAATGCAGGGATTGAGCCCACAGTGTTGGCATCATTCTGCATTGAAAACCAGCTGTCCAGCCAATTGAGCTAACCAATGCCCTTTTGAAATGGATTCATTGGTGTAATATAAGAAACACAGCAGGTGATTTGTAAATTATAAGCCTGCATAAACAATAATGAAATTCGTGATCATACAAATCACATTAGTGACTTTGGTTAAAGGATAATTACTGATCAAGGACAATTTTGATCATCTTTAAAAGACTGGAATCTTTCATGGCCACATGACAGGGTTGACAAGATTTGAGTTAACAACTCATTGAAAATAACACTACTGACACTGAAGCACATTCTCAATCCAACATTGGGATGCCCAACATTCCATCATGTGCTGAGGGAGTCTGTGACGTGGGACTTGAACTCGTGACCAGCTGATGAAATTCCAAGTTAACAAGAGATCTGCTCCTAATGTTCCACATTACCTTGATTTAGGAAACTTTTTGATATTTGTTCAAATTAATCAATCAATTGGACTCCATCAAATTAATGTTCCATTGAGACTTGGAGGAGTGTTTTGAAAAAGAAGTACCTTCTTTACAATTCTCATTGTATCACTCAGTGCCTCTCTCTTATGCATCTCACTCACTCAGCCACTGAGGATGTTGTCTGGTCTTTCAACGCTCCCCCAGCAATTGGGGTTGATATCCTACAGTTGATATCCTATGGGTGAATATAACACTAGGCTACTTGCTAGTCCAGTTTATTAAGGGCTGAATCCTACCTTTTTTTTATGAAAAACATGCCTTATTTCTATTATTTGCTTTCACATAGTTGCAAAATATTTGAGGACATCTCAGTAATCCTCCTAGATACAAACTTCACAGGCAAGTGAATAGCCTGTCTTCTGTACAATTGGAATGAGTTCAGATTTGTGTAGGTTAATGCTGGCTATCCATCTCAAAGATCTTGTGAATCAAACAACTTTCAGAACTTTATTAAGTGCTGAAAATGTCCTGCAGTTTACTGGAGGCTAAGGTAGGATTTTTAAAAAAATTGCTGGAGAAACTCAGCAGGCATGGCAGTATCTGTGGAGAGAAAACAGTTAACTTTTTGAGTCCGGTGACCTTTTATCAGAACTGACATTAGTTAGGAAAAGGTGGTGTGTAAGCTGAAGAGAGTGGGGTGATGTTGGTGGGGGCAGATGGGAGGAGGAGTGATCCGATAGATGGAGATGGTGTCCAGAGAGAGACAAAGGCAGGCAAAGAGATTGAGAATGGTAAGCCAGGGAGAAAGAACAGCTGCGAATGGGACCGTAAGTAAGTGAAAATGGATTGGTTGTGCTGAACACAAGCCATGTCATGACAGGACGTGGGGTTGAAGAACATGGAAGGAAGTTTTCAAGTTCTAAACTTATCACAGTCAAAATATGCTTTGTTGGTGATAAAAAGCAATTTAAATCCATGTCTTCAACTTATTTTAAGGGCAGAGATAGTGGTACCATCCTGTTAATCAGTGAGATGTGTGCTATTACTGCAAGTTTCCACCTACATGTGAGGCAGCACTGCTTCGACTGTATCTCACGTTCTGAGGTGTAGATCATGGGCTAATAATTTGCTCTCTTTTTGGATTTTGGAGCAATTTCCATTTTGTCATCCAGCACACTCCCAGACCAGACCAATTAATGAGGAGGAGGGAGACACTTGATAAATTGAAAGGAGATTCAACGAATCCACTGACCTTGGAGAAAGTGAGGACTGCAGATGCTGGAGACCAGAGTCAAGAGTCTAGTGCTGAAAAGCACAGCAGGTCAGGCAGCATCCAAGGAGCAGGAGAATCGACGTTTTGGGCATAAACTTTTCATCAGAAATCTGATGAAGGGCTTATGCCCGAAACATCGATCCTCCTGCTCCTCAGATGCTGCTTGACCTGCTGTGCTTTTCCAGCACAATCCACTGACCTACATGACATGTAGATATTTCCTAGGTAACTTGTTCAGAGATGATGCCACATACACCCAAGCCTCCTGCTTAAAGGTAGGGACACTACCGCTGTGCCCCAAGTGTTCCTATGATGACATATTCTTGAGCAAGAATGGACATTGGGAGAGAAAATATGAAGGCATTGAATAGAGCAATTAAATATACCTCATTTTCAACCCATTTGTTCCCACCATCCCCGCACAATTTCACCCTCTTTAAACAAAACTACCATTTCGGGGTTTCCCTCTCGACCTCAGTTGCACCCAGGTTCAAACACCCCTTTCAACCAGTTAGGGCTTCTAGACCTCAGTCAATTGTCATCTTCCTCTTGTCATTTCCCACCAAATCTACGCCTGAGAAGTTGAAAAGGAGAGATAAAAGAGAAGGAACAAAGCAGCAACAGGAAAGAGCGATAACACACTAATTTACTTTGAAGTCCTACACATTAGAATATAATTTACTACAAGACAAAACAACTTGATCCAGAGGGATCATTTCACTGATGTAGATCTAGAGACTGAATAACGCAACATTATTTACAAATGTCACTGATTAGGAGGAAATAAACTTGCATCAGGAATCAATAGGGAAGATAGAATTTATGGGTTAAGCTTTCACCAGAGCCACATGGTCAATGGGAGCATGGTGTTAGTAGCTTACCCCCTGAGAGCGTAGTATATAATTCCAAATTACTCACAGTCACTTCCTTCACGCAACTGCCCGGATCTTTGAGAATAGGAATTGGGATGTCATGTTGAGGTTGTACAGGAGGCCTACTTCTGGAGTGGGTGGCACAGTGGTTAGCACTGCTGTCTCACAGCGCTTGAGACCCGGGTTCAATTCCCGACTCAGGCAACTGACTGTGTGGAGTTTGCACGTTCTCCCCGTGCCTGCGTGGGTTTCCTCCGGTTTCCTCCCACAGTCCAAAGATGTGCGGGTCAGGTGAATTGGCCATGCTAAATTGCCCGTAGTGTTAGGTAAGGGGTAAATATAGGGGTAGGGGTGGGTTGCGCTTCGACAGGTCGGTGTGGACTTATTGGGCCGAAGGGCCTGTTTCCACACTGTAAGTAATCTAATCTACTGTGTGCAGTCTGGTCACCTTGTTTTAGGAAGGATATTATTAAGCTGGAGATGGTTCAGAAAAGATTTACTAGGATGTTGCCAGAAATGGAGAGTTTGAGATATAAAAATAGGCTGAGGGGTGACCTTACTGAGGTTGATAAAACCATGAGGAGCACAGATAAGGTGAATGACAAGGGACTTTTCCCTAGAGTGGGGGGGGACTTCAAAACTAGGGGCATATTTTAAGGTGAAAGGAGAAAGATTTTAAAAGGATATGAGGGGCAACTTCCTTACACAGAGAGTGGTTCGTGTGTGGAATGAACTTCCAGAGAAAGTGATGGATACAGGAACAGTTACAACGTTTAAAATAATTTGCATAAATACATGAATAGGAAAGGTTTGGAGGGATTTGGGCCAAGTGCAGCAGGTGGGACTAGTTTAGTTTGGAACGTGGTCAATGTGGGCTGTTTGTGGACCAAAGTGTCTGTTTCCATGCTTTTGGACTATGACTGAATTCACCTGCATAAAAATCTTGACTTCGGGCATAAGTTTACGTCAAGTGAAAATAGACCTTCTGTCCATCATAGATCTCGCCCATTAACTTCAATGAAAGTAAGGAGCAGGAGAAATGTTTAATAATTAGACCATTGCCTATTACAAAAGACAACATGACTCCCTGATGTGCAAACCGGACACTGATTGTACTGCTCGTAGACTATAAATTTGTACAAATGAAAGCCACAAACATGAAGGGTATAAAATATGAAGAAAGAGAATGGATTATGCAGCCAGTTCTGCAGTAGATCTTTCAGTAGTCATTAAATCTCATAGCTGAAAGGATCACGTTCATTCACAGTTTTGTTTCCCTGTACGTCACTAAGCTTCAGCTAAATGACAAGGACTCGAGTCTTGTACCTTTCTTGTTAAAACAAAGATTTTTCGACATGTTTCCACCTTTGCTCAATCACATCACACCAATTTGGGTTGGATTCAGATCACAGGATCATAATTCTACATTTTTCTGCCAAACACAGTGCAAGGGACAATCACATTCCAGAGATTCCAGTACAGTGCTCAGAGTGTCACTGTAGATCAGTGGTAGCACTCTTACCCCTGTGTGGGACGGTTGTGAATTCACATTGCATTCTTGAGCAAAACATCCATGCTAATGCTCCAGTGCAGTACTGAAGTGTCAGGAAGTGCAGTCTTTTGGATTAGATGCTAAACCTGTCCACCCTCTTAGCTAAATAGAAAAGATCCCATGGCCCTACTTTGACGACCAAGTGAGTTGACCCTGTGTATCCTCAAATAGCACAACTGAAACAGAGTATCCAACTATTTCTTCATTATTTCTGTGGGATCTTGCTGTGCACCAATTCAATGCTGTTGTTCCTACTTCACAACAGGAACAGTACTGGAGAACTATTTCATTGGCTGTAAAATCTCCTGGATCAGCCTGTAGTCGTAAAAGTCCACTGTAGAAATGCAAGCCTTTCTTTTCATGGAGGGGTTTCTACATTTCTGGAAAGACACCTTTTTCACAAGCTATTTGTTGATGTAAGTGGTTAAGTGGTGGTTAGTTTAATGAACCCCACCAGAGGAGATTTTACTCAGGATGGGCTAAAGGACATTATTGGGACAGAAATGGCTCCTGTATTTGTCAACACACACTGGAGTTACACTTCAATTGTGCAAAGCGCTTGAACTTGATTAGATGCAAAGTAAAATGAAATACTTCTAATTAATGCCTCTGCTTCATTTCCACTGAGATTCAAATTTGTTTTGTGTGTTCCAAGGTGGTGGGGGAGTGGAGATTCAGCAGGATCCACTGTGATATTTTCGTAACTCTGGATGTCATGATGTGCACAGCGAGTATCCTTAACCTTTGTGCCATTAGCATCGACAGGTAATGTAGACATTTACGAAATAGCTTCACAGTACATTGTAATGGGTTTTGCAGCTTCCAACAAACACAATCCAGTGACCATCATCTGCAGCAGCAGGTATGACCATGCAGTTGGTTTACAAATAATGGTTTCCATCTTTCTGAAGGCGCTGCTGCCACAGGCAAACCAGAAATTCTCTCTATCTCTGGATGCCCTGAAAATGCTGTTTTCTTAGACTATTGCTTAAGGTTTGATAAGACTGAATGGTTTGACAGGCCACTTTATAGGACATTCAAAAGTCAACCACTTTGGTATGGGACTGGAGTCACATATATCAGATCGACTGTTAATTTCCTTCCCAGCAGCAGTTTGGTGAAATTCAAGTTTTACCATAATCTCAAAGATCGCAATCACTTTAATTCTTTATTTCCAAATTTTTAGAATTCAAAAAGGCAGCACAGTGGCTCAATGGTTTACACTGCAGTGTCACAGTGCCAGGGACCCGGGTTCGATTCCAGCCTTAGGCGACTGTCTGTGTGGAGTTTGTACATTCTCCCTGTGTCTGCGTGGATTTTCTCTGGGTGCTCCGGTTTCCTTCTGCAATCAAGATGTGCAGGTCAAGTGGATTGGCCATGCTAACTGCATAGTGTTAGATGCATTAGTCAGAAGGGAAAAGGTGTGGATGAGTTACTCCTTGGAGGCGAAAGTGGGTGCTGGAGATCAGTGTCAAAATTAGAGTGGTGCTGGAAAATCACAGCAGGTCAGGCAGCATCCAAGGAGCAGGAAAATCAACGTTTCGGGCAAAATCCCTTCATCAGGAATAAGGCTGAGAGCCTTTAGGGTGGAGAGATGGAGCAGGATGGGGATGGGGGGAAGGTAGCTGAGACTGCAATGGTGGGGGTGAAGGTGATAGGTTGGAGAGGAGGATGGAGTGGATAGGTAGGAAGGAAGATTGACAGGTGGGACAGGTCATGAGGACGGTGTTGAGCAGGAAGATTGGAACTGGGGTAAGGTGGGGGGTGGAGGAAAGGAAGGGAAATGAGGAAACTGGTGAAGTCCACATTGATGCCATGGTGTTGAAGGGTACCGAGGCAGAAGATAAGGCGTTCTTCCTCCAGACGTCGAATGGTGAGGGAGTGGCGATGGAGGAGGCCCAGGACATGCATGTCCTCAGCAGAATGGGAAGGGGAGTTGAAATGTGCAGACACAAGGTGGTAGGGTTGATTGGTGCGGGTGTCCCAGAGACTTTGGAGGGTCAGTGTGAATTGGTTGGGCCAAATTGCCTGTTTCCACACTGTAGGGAATGTTAAAAAAAAATCAGATTCTCAGACTGCATTCAACAATTTTAATGCATTATAGATTTCCTTGTTTAAAGTGACATACAGATGTTATTAAATTTTTAATGTTTGGTTAATTCCCAGTTATACCAGAGATGAGAAGATCCCCAATGGACCACACCAGACATTGCCATCACCCACAGGTTTAAGAGCTCACTTGACCCAGAGTCTCACAGATACCCAGAAATGAAAGGGGACTATCTTAGACCAAACCTGGAGACAATTTGCTTCAGATAAATGGTCTCAACATTGGCAAGGTCTTCACAGCTCTCACTGTCTTATAGCGTTGATTATGACCTTGGATATTTTGGATAGAATCACCACCACCAATCCTTCTTATTAATATTAATCAAGTTATTGACAGCCATATAACACTCACCTCAACTTGTAATGGTGTTGATTGAACAGTAGAACTGTTGGTGACATTGCACCTAAAATAGAGGATTGTTTCTTGTGAGATGTCAGGGCTGAACTTAAGAGTAACTACATATTAAAAACTGAAACAACTGCAGAAGCTGTTAATCAGGAACAAAAACAGAAGTTGCTGGAAAAGATTAGCAGGTATGGCAGCATCTGTGTAGAGAAGACAAAGTTAACATTTTGGGTCTAGTGACCCTTCCTCAAAATGGGTGCAGAGCATTTCCAGCAGCTTCTGAGCAAATACATATTGTTACTTTAGCTGTAGGTTGCTAACACTAAGGAAATCACCAACATGTACCAGAGGCTGATGTACAACTAGCTCGAGCCTCCTGGGGAACTGTCTTTTATATCCAATTAGGTGGCTCTTATATTGTGATGTCAGTTAACCCTATCAGATCTGAACAGCTATGTGCAAATCAGCATTTATAAGTTTATATGTTGTGTTAGCATTAATTGAGGTATCCTAAGTAGCATTATAATAATTCTAATGGATCACTGACACCAAGCAATATAGTTCCCATTATTCTTCAATAATCGAACAACCAGTGACTGGCCAATCATTGATAAGAATGCATCTTTCAAGCTCAAGGGGATTAATTTCACATCCATTACAGTGGTAGTTAGTATGTTGGAGCAATTCACCTGCTCATGTTACAATCTTAATGACCTTTCAGCTATTGATCTCCCTGGGGTGTTTAAAATGAATCAGTCGATAGGGGAGATAGAGAGAAACCATTTTCTTGGGGTTGGAGAGGAGTTGGATCATGGGGCAGGGGGTTCTAAGACAAAGGGGACACCATTTTAAATTTGAAATAGCCATTTAAAGAAAGATACCTAGAAGCAGTCCTTCATCTAAAATGTGTTGAAAATCTTAGACATCTAATGCAGACATCTGTTGGAGCTGAAGATCAATTGTAATTTTAAAAATTGAGATTGATAGGTTTTTTTTGTGTCAGGAAAGCATATTCAGGGGCTAGGGACCCCAGGTGAATAATTGCAATTGAGATATGGGTCAGCAATGACCCAATTGATTGGAACAAGCATAACAGATTGAATGGTCCTCCTTCTATATCTTCAAAATCTGGCAGGGTGATGGGATTGCTGTCGAGGGGTGAAGGTGGAAATTGGCCCTAGATGTCCATTGAGTTGTGCTTGTTTTAATCTATCTTGCTGTCTCACTGTATCTTGGTTTGCAGGTGTATGGTCATGTCTTTGTCTCTGTTGGTTAGCTCAGTTGAGTCATGGCTCGAGTGTGATGCTGACTGATATCAATGGTATGGATTGAGTTCCCATACTAGCTATTGATAGCCTGTGTACCTGCCCTGCCCCATGCTTGTACAGAGATGTTCTTCAAGCTACACAGAACTTTCTCTCAAGTATTTGTTTGACTATGTTCCCTTTTCTTTTGTGTATTTATATGCCTCAATCACTCCCTGCATGTGTTTGCCTTCTCTACCTCTCTCTCTCTCACTCTGTATATCTCTTCATAAGAATGATAGCACTTCTGTTAAAATATTAATTTATAATTGGAACATAAGGTGAAACTTGATTTCCAAGCAGTCAAACATTTGCAAGTTAAATAGTTTTGACATAAAACAGAAGACCAACATGGAGCAGGAACTCAAGTACAAAGACTTGTTCTAGATGATGTTTTAAATATTTCATTCCTGACTTGCTTGTGCTGTTTCACTTTGCAGGTACACTGCTGTTGCCATGCCAATGCTTTATAATACGCGGTATAGCTCCAAGCGAAGAGTCACTGTTATGATCTCCATTGTCTGGGCTCTTTCCTTTGCCATATCCTGCCCGTTATTATTTGGACTAAATGACTCAGGTAGCACCATGCTTTAATTGACAAATGCATGTCTTTATTTTCATGGTTTGGAGTATTATTCTATTCCTGCAGGGAGTACAATTAGATGCTTAATTTGAAATATCTGGATGAACATAAACTGTAAAAGAGCAAGGTGAGAAATGAGATTACATAATAAAGCATCAGCTGAAGTGCTAGTGTTGGCATTGCTGATATGGACTGATTGACACCTTGCTGGATAGTGACTTTCAGAGTACCAAAATCTTTGACACTCCTCTTTTTATCCATCAGCCAGGGTCCTTGATTGGATCAGACTAATAGCCCAAATCAGGCAGCTCATATTCTATGGGGTCCAGCTCGCTGATCTTTATGTACTATCTACAAGATGCGCATTTGAAATTCTCCAAGTCTCCTATGACCACATTGTGTAAGCCCACAGGCACTTCCATCTAGAGGGACAATGGCAGCAGATATATGGGAACACCACCACTTGCAGGTTCCCCTCCAAGCTACTCACCATCCTGACTTGGAAATGTATCCCTGTTCCTTCAATGTCCCTGGGTCTAAATCCCTGGAATTCCCTCCCTATGAGCGTTGTGGGTCTAACTACAGCACATGGACTGCAGCAGTTCAAGAAGGCAGCTCACCCCCACCTTCTCAAGGGACAACTAAGATTGGTCAGTAAATGCTGGGCCTAGCCAGGGCCACCCATGTTCTGTGAGAGACTAAACAAAAATTAAGATATTTTATCTCTGCTTGAACCTATGTAAAATAAACAAATGTTAAGGTTCTGCAAAATAGTTTCCTATGAATGGAAATGGTCCAGTGATCTTGGTTATCTCAGTTCACTTTGCCACAAGATGCTACAGTGTTAGTTCCAATTCTCTGGGTTCTACTATCGTGTCAGCTATGGCCTAGCCAGTGGCCTTGACACTTCTCAGTCTGAAGTTTGTGGATTCAGTTCTTACACCAAAAACCTGAACATAGAATTCTAGCTGATGTACCACTACAGTACTGAGGAAATGATGCTGCCTTTCAGATGAGTCCCTGTTTGCCCTTTTATGGATGGCACAGTGGTTAGCACTGCTCTCTCATAGTGCATAGAATCCAGGTTCACTTCCCATTTCAGGTGACTGTCTGTGTGGAGTTTGCACAATCTCTCCCTGTCTGTGTGGGTTTCTTCTGGATGCTCCAGTTTCCTCTCACAATCCAAAGGTGTGGAGGTTAGGTGAATTGGTCATGCTAAGTTGCCCATAGTGTTAGATGCATTAGTCAGGCGTAAATATAGAATAGGATAATGGGCCTGGGTGGGTTACTCTTCAGAGGGTCAGAGTGGACTTGTTAGGCCAAATGGCCTGCTTCCATACTGTAGGTAACCTAATCTAAATAAATACAGTATGTGCCATGGCACCATTTTAAAGCAGATAAAGGAGAGTTCTTTCAAGTGTGTTCTCATCAATATTTATCCCTCAAAATGCTGAAATAAATCAATTACTTGTTCATTATGGTGCTTGTGCAAATTTGTTGCCATGTTTCCTTACCTCCCAACAATGTCTAAGGAAATATTTCATTGACTAAAGTACTCTGGGCACATTGAGGTTGTGATAAAATGCGATATGAATGCATTTCCTGCTTGGAGGAGTGAACCTCCGTTCGTTGATGGTTTTAATGAAAAATACAAGAATTTTATTGTCCTGTCAATTTTGCTTCTGAAGTGATTGAAGGGAGGAAATGCTGAGTGGATACAACTGTAGTTCAGAGCTAAGAGGATTCCTGGTTTAGAATATACTGGCTAAGTCTAGCAATAGTAGCCTTATATGTTACATTGTCACAAATGAGCCAAACTTAGTGCAAATTTATCCAACAGTGCTTTTCTATGACAGTGAGAATAACCTTTTTAATTATTTCTAAATTACAGATACTAGGGATGACACCATCTGTATCATGATCAATCCAGACTTTGTTGTCTATTCGTCCATTTTCTCGTTTTATATCCCTTTCATTGTCACGCTGCTAGTGTATGTCCAGATCTACGTTGTGCTGAGGAAAAGGAGGAAGCGGGTGAACACAAAAAGAAGCAGTCGGTTTGATTCCGAAATCCGGGCACCATTAAAGGTAAATTGTTATGGCAATGTGACTATTGTGTACTGTCCGGTTTCTTTGTACATCAAATGGACAGGCTTGGGTTCAAGCTCTTGGCAAGAATGTAGGCACAACATCAAGGCTGCCACTCTATTTAACAAGGGCCAAGATGATGGAGGTAACATAATTTTGACTGTATATTAAGTCAAAGTGCTATCTTCATCATGCGTCTGTTGTATGTTAAATAGACCTTGTGGTATTGTTTGAAGATCAGAGATTTATCCTGTTTTCTGTTGTACTTCACTGGTGGTTTGTGGTTGGGATAATTCATTGCTATAGTTGTCCTTTCCAATCTTTTAAACAAATTGTGACCAAGTCAAATAGCCTCTTGTGGTGCACTGTTACAAAGAATCAAGAGGTCAATGAAAACTTATCAAAATTAATTCAAACATATTGTTACCAAGAATGATAATGATGTACCCCAATCCCCATGGATCCTCCTTTCTCATACAGTGTCTAAGGGCCTATCTAATTAGCAATGGCTGGGGATAAACCATTATTGACTCCTTATGAAAAGAGGCATTTATTTCAACAATGCAATGAAGTTTATGGCATGATAGTAACAGCTACAAGTTGCGTACAAAGGGATGTTAGTGACTTTGAAGGGACTAAAATTGACTAAGATCCTAGGACCTGATGACAACTATCCCAGGGTGCTGTGGGAGGCAATGGAGAGAAAAAGAGAAGCACCCGAGACTGGAGACCAGGTAATATGGAACTGTGATTCTAGAAGGGTATAGGGATAAACCAAAGAACCATAAGTCACTGAGTCTAACATTCATGGTGGGAAAACATCTGGAAAATTGTCAGATGGACAATACTATTCTCTACTTGGAGAGTCTAGACTTAATCAAGGATGGTCAGCATAGCTTTGTCAAGGGGATGTCATATTTGACAGGTTTAATTGAGCTTTTAAAGGAGGTGTCGAGTTGTGCAAATGAGGGCAGTGCAGTTGACCTAGTCTTCAGTAAGGAGTAACATGACAGACTGGTCAAGAAGATAACACCCCATGAGACTCAGAGCACTTTAGCAAACTTGATCCAAGATTGACTTCATGGCAAGAGGCAGAGGATAATGATTGGAAGCCTGCACCCAATGGTGTAGTGCAGAGTTTGGTGCTGGGTCCTTGCTGATCATTGTACTCATGAATGATTTAGACAGAAATTTTGGAGGTTTAATCAGCATATTCAGAGATGACATGAAAATTGATATAGTGTGCTGAGTAGCAAGAAGGAAAGCATGCGACTGCAGGATAATATAAACATCTAATCAGATCCACAAAACAGTGGTAAGTGGGATATAGTCTGAAAAAGTGAGAGATAATGCATTAGGGAGGGCTAACAAGGCAAGGGAGCACATGATGAATGGTAGGACCCTGAGAAGTACAATGGATCAGAAATACTTGGTGTGAGTGTCCCCAGATCCTTGGAGGCACAGGATGTGTAGACGCTAAATGCCTCTTGCCTCTATTAGTCAGTACACTAAATACAAGAGCAGCAGGTTATAATGGAGCTATATGTAATATTAGTTCGGCCACAAATTGGAGCACTGTGCACAGTTCTGACCACAGCATTCCAGGGGTTGCACTGGAGAAGGCGAAGAAAAGATTCACCAGGTTCTTGCCTAGTGTGGAGTTATTCAGCTATAAAGAGAGACTAAACAGGCTGAGTTATTTTCCTTAGAACAGTGAAGTCGGGGGGAGAAACGATTAATCTGTACCAAATTATGAAGGTCGATAGGAAGAAATCCTTTCCCATAGTAAAGGGGTCAATAACCAGAGAACAGGAGGTTTAGAGAGAACTTAAAGGAAAACTCTTTTCACCCAAAACTTGTTGGATATCAAGAATTCAATGCCGAAAAGGATGGCAGAGTGGGAGAACCATCACAACATTTATGAAGTATTTAGATGGCCATTTGAAAAGCCATTTCATATAAGGCTATGGGTAAAGTACTGGAAAATGGAACTAGAGTAGATAGGTACTTGATGACTGGTGTGGACACAATGGGCCAAAGGGCCTGTCTCTCTGTGTAAAACTCCATGATTATGTTATGTTGACCAGTTTGATATAATTCGAAAGATGATCAGAAGTCAGAGATGACACATCTGTCTCCATCAGAATCTCATGCGACACTGTCTCTCCTCCACCCAAACTCTGTATAAGCTTAATGCACTGTTAATATTAACTCTTTTAGAACCATCACAAAGTGCAACCATTATCCACATTCCTCCCCAAAGCAACTTTATCAAAAACAAGTAACTGGACTATTACTTTCCACAAAATTATTGTCTTATTTGCAGAGACCACTGCTTTCCATCTGTGGCCCTGTTTTGAAAATTGTCACAAGCTCTCAGTGAGAGCAGGGAGTGGAGGCTGAATGAGCAAGGGGGTTGATAGAGTGGGAGTACAGCTCTTTGAACTAGGCCATGATCTGCCGCAGAACCACAATGTCAAAATCTCAGCTCCTAATCCCTCTCGTCACTTTGAGAAGGCCTGACCTCAACAGCACCAACGCCACCTCAGTATTACACTTTACGTGAGGCACTTTGAAGGGCGGCTGTGCAACTTAGCAAATGTTGTCCATCATTCCAATCACATTAAATATGTTTTTGCACTTTAAGGTTTCTATGATGTTGCAGGAACGTATCAACAAAGTAGTAGAATGTGCAGAATAAGGAAATAAAATGTGTAGAATTCTTTCAGCGTCGAAATAAATATTCCTTTTGCACACTTAGGATAAATGTACCCACCCAGAGGATGTGAAGCTGTGCACAGTAATTGTGAAATCAAATGGAAGTTTTCCAGTCAATAAAAAGAAAGTGGTGAGTGTCAATAATTATATTGTCTTGTTGAGTTATTGCAGTCATATCTCAACTACCAATTGCAGACCATTGTGATATACAAGATTAGACTGGTGCTGGGAAAGCATAGCAGGTCAGGCAGCAACCGAGGAGCAGGAAAATCGATGTTTCAGGCAAAGCCCTTCATCAGGAATTTTCTGATGAAGGGCTTTAGTTCAAAACATCGATTTTCCTGCTCCTCAGTTGCTGCCTGACTTGCTATGCTTTTCCAGCACCACTCTAATCTACTCTGATCTCCAGCATCTGCGGTCCACACTTTGTGACATACATGTTGGAAAATACAAGATACACCTGTAAATTTGTGCTTTTGGCCATCCAAATATCAATCATAAATAAGCTCAGGAAAGGTCAGCGAGAAACTGAAGAAATAAAGAATTTTAAAAAAATGTTTTTTAGAAGCTATCCTTCAATTATGTGGAGGTTTGATTGGACCACTTTTGGGGTCCTGCTTTCTCTATTTACACATTAGTCCTCAGGTAGGATTGCCGACTCAAGACTGTTCCTGGAGGTTTCAGTCACGTGATATTGGGCACACCATATTTGCAGTTGTTACTGCATTGCACTGTAATTGGGTACTTTTGTTCATTGCCTTATAAGCTGGAGTACTTTGTGTAGTTGTGGTTGTCACACCATAGGAGGGATGTGATTGGATGTGAGAAGGTGCAGAAAAGATTCACCAGGAATCTTTCATGTCAGCTATGAAAAAAAAACTGGATCAATGTCATGGAAATGAGGGTGGATCAGTAATTCAGAAACCCAGCCTAATTTTCTTGGTAACTTAGGTTTGGATTCCACAGCAGCAGATGGTGAAACGTGAATTCACATTTTTAAAAAAAAATGTAATGGTCACCATGTAACCATTGTTGATTGATGTAAAAACCCATGTGCTTCACTAATGTCCTTTTTGGATGGACCATTCTCACCTGGTCTGTCCCGTATGTGATGTCACAACAATGTGGTTGACTCTCAACTGCCCTCTGAGCACTTAGGGATGGACAACAAATATTGGCCTAGCCAGAGGTGCACACTTCCCATGAATGAATTTTCACACAAATGTCATGTGAGAAGTTTCTAGAACTAGGATCCAGCATATGATTGAGCAAAGGAAAACCAGATACATTAATCTCTGATCTACTTTACCATCCTGTGCTGTTTGTGGCAGTTCCCAAGCAAGTCAGCTTCGAGGTTCAGGACTTCCCAAGCAATGCGCATTTCAGGAGGGACTTATCAGTCTTGGAGAGGGTACAGTGCAGATTCACCAGATGCACACCAAGTCTTACAGGGTTAAGTGATGAGAAAAGGTGATATGAACTGAGTTTGTATATCCTTCAAGGTAGAAGACTGAGGGCTGATCTGATTGACATGTCTAAAATGATAAAAACAATTCAATTTCTCTCAGAGGAACATTAGTCCGTGTAATGCTCTTTCCCTTTAGAGGCTGCGTCATTGAATTTATTCAAGGCTAAGTCAGATAGATTTTCGATAAATAAGAGTCAGGGGTCATGTGGTCCGAACAAAAAAGTGGAGTTGACACCACAACCAGACCAACTATGTTCTTATTGAATTTGCTGAATAGGTTCAAGGGTCTTTTTGGTCAAATCCTGCTCTTAAGTCCTCTGTTCCTATGATAGTATAAATACAGAGAATCCTTCCTGTTGCATGGATCAAGAAGAAAGGGACATTTGGTGAATATTAGGACTAATCCATTTTAGAGGGAAAGGTAGAGTTAGGGACAGTACCAGTGCACCACAAGGGCCCTGCTAAATCTTTATACACTGAGGTCAGTAGAGTTTTCTTACAAAAGGATATCAAATTTTATTTTTAATTTTCTAATCAACTTGTTTGAAGATGATACTACACACTTCTACAGTGGGTGGACTTGAACCCGGGATTCCTGGCTCAGAGGTAGGAACACTACCATAAGACCTCCTATTAAAGGAATAATAACTGAGGTACAGATCAGCATTGACATAATTAAATTCTAGCATAGCACAAAGGATTGAATGATGCAATCCTGTTCTGCATTTTAAAACAAGCAATGTGTTATTCTGATGTAGGTTTGCTATTCAACATCCTAACAAGGTCCCTTCACACTGAGATTGAGTTTCAGCAGCCTAACATGCACATTGCATATTTATTTGATTTTGTTTCGGGATATTTGATCCTGGTTCAGGAAGCGGTCAACCACCAGGATGATATGGAGATGGACATGATGTCATCGGCCAGTCCACCGCTGGAGAAGACCAAGCGCAAAATAGCGATGGTCAACCGACAGCTGACAGCGCCCAATCCGTCTAACCCAGGTGCCAGCACAAGCATGCCATCGCCTGGAGGCAGCCCAGCAAAAGGTGAGAAGAACGGACACCCCAAAGACATAACCACAGCACCCAAAGCTTTCGAAATCCAGCAGTTGCCAAATGGCAAAACAAGAACTTCACTGAAGAGCTTGAGCAAAAGGAAGCTGTCCCAGCAAAAGGAGAAAAAGGCAACTCAGATGTTGGCCATTGTCCTTGGTTAGTACTGCCCTTGCTTCTCTCATTTATTTAATCAGAGGTTGTTGCAAGCATGTTTTCTCATTTTCCTGATAACTTGTGCTCTTCAAATTTAGAATTGGGAAGCAATGTCTGGTGGTATTATCACTAGATTATTAATTCAGAGTCCCAGGTAATGTTCTGCGGTCCTGGATTCAAATCCGTCTTTGGCAGATAGTGGAATTTTAAATTAAATAATAAAAAAACAAAATCTCAAATTAAGTGTCTAATGATGACCATGAAACCATTGTTGTTTGTTGGAAAACCCATCTAGTTCGCTAATGCTCTTTAGGGAAGGAAACTGCCTTCCTTACCTGGTCCACACTACATGTGACTCCAGACCCACAGCAATGTGGTTGACTCTTTACTGCCCTCTGGGCAATTAGGGACAGGCATTAAATACTGGCCTAGCCAGTGGCACCCACATTATATGAAAGGGGAGATGTTTCAACTGGAATCAATTCTTGACTAGCTACAGAGAGAAAAAATCAATTCGAGCACTTTACTAAGAGAGATCTCCATTGTCAAAATGGGGGTCATTATGGCAGCTTCCTCCGCCTCTGTAAATACCCAATGCAAAAAAATTGGATTGAAAAGTCAAAATCAAGCACCAACATAATAGGGTGCGTGTATTACTTGGAATTAACTTGCAGTCTCTAATGGCTAATGTACTAAATGAATAAATTAAAACAGTTGTGGCAGTAGATGGGGAGGGGAGTGGGGTATAGTGGTTTCTCAGGTCAGTTGGGCTAAGATGTAATGTTGGAATAAAGTTTAACAACCTTTCCTTTGGAGTTGAGAAGAATGAGGGAGAATCTCACAGAAATCTATAAAATTCTAACATCACTGGACAGGTTAAAAGCAAGAAGGATGTTCCCAATGACCAGGGGGTTTAGAACCAGGGGTCGCATTCTAAGGATATAGAGTTGGTCATGTAGGACTGAGAAGAGCAGAAATTCCTTCACCCAGAGAGTGGTGAGTCTCTGGTATTGACTACTACAGAAAACAATGGAGGCCAAAACATCGAAAGTTTTCAAGATGGAGTTAAGTATAGTTCTTGGGGCCAAAAAGGATCACACAGTATATGGGGAGAAAATGGGAACATACCACTGACTTGGATGATCAGGTCTGATTATGGAATGGTGCAGCAGGTTTGAAGGGCCAAATGGCCTACTCCTGCTCCTATTTTCTATATTTCCATGTACCTACTTGATGCTGCAACATATGTGGAATAAGTTAAAACTAACACTTTTGGGATTGAGATTAAAGATACTCCTATTCCATTGTAACCAATACATTTCCAATGCATAGATCTAGCAAGAATGATTCAATAGTGGATCTTAACTCTAAACACTCTCCATAGATGAGGAGGTCAAAAAAATCATTTGATTGTGGTGCTAAAATGATGCCATAAATAGGGAAATTAGGAAGTGACTTACGGTGAGTGAGGAATCCAAAATGAAGAAACATTGTCTTAAAATTCAAACTAAGTCAATTATTTTTTAAAAACACTCACATTTGTAATGAAATGGCTAGACAGAAACAGACCTATGGTCCATACCAGCACCTTTTGCACTGTACTACATGAAAGCTCTATAGCCTGTTTCACCCTGCTCAATCACAACATCCATCTATTCCTTGCTCCCTCATGTGCTTAATTACCTTTCGCTTTCAAGGTAATATTTACCTTAATCCTTCTTGTGGTAGTCCCCCCTCCCCACCACCACCTCCACCCCAATTTGAATGAGTGCCTAGATAAATATTTTTAATCAGTTTGATCAGAGATGGCACACATCTGCAACAGGTGGGACTTTCATTCATTCATTCATAGAATCCCTACAGTGGGGGAAACAGACCATTCGGCCCAACAAGTCCAAACCGAATCTCCGAAGAGTAACCCACCCGATCCATTCCCCTACCCTATTACTTTACGTTTTTCCTGATAATGCAGCTAACCTACACATGCAAATTTACCTCACCTGCACATCTTTGGACTGTGGGAGAAAACCCAACCACCTGAAAGAAACCCACTCAGACACAGTGCCTCAGGCAACTGCCTGTGTGGAGTTTGCACGTTCTCCCCATTGTCTGCTTGGGTTTCCTCGGGGTGCTCCGGTTTCCTCCCACAGTCCAAAAATGAGCAGGTTAGGTGAATTGGCCATGCTAGATTGCCCGTAGTGTTATGTGAAGGGATAAATGTAGGGGAATGAATCTGGGTGGGTTGCTCTTCGAAGAGTTGGTACGTACTTGTTGGGCCGAAGGGCCTGTTTCCACACTGTAAGTAATCTAATCTAAAAGAAAAGTGAAAACGTGCAAGCTCCACAGAGACAGTCACCCAAGGCTGGGATTGAACCCATGTCCCTAGCACTGTGAGGCAGCAGTGCTAACCACTGAGCCACCATACCCAGGCCTCCTAACCTGGAGATAGAGACACTATCACTGCACCATAAGAACCTTTACAGAACAAATCGAGCTCAAAACATCACTGTCTGGATAAAAGAGATTTATCTTGAATTTCTTCTTTGGATTATTAAAGTTGATTGTATATTTATGGCCCTTAGTTTTGTCCACACTGAATCTCCTCCCTGGCTACTCTATCAAACTGCTTCATAACATTAACATTACACCACCCCTGAAGTCCTCAAACGAAAACAGAAATAGCTGGAAAAGCCCAACTGGCCCAGCAGCAGCAGTGGACAGAAATCAGATTCAATGTTCTGAATCTAGTGACACCTTCACAGAACTGATGGTATCGAGGAAACTGTTGGTTTTCATGCAGAGGATAGAGTGGGGGGAGGGGGGAATGTATAAATGATAGGTGGAGATAGAGCTCAAAGAGATTTTCCGTTCCTCGGATGCTGCCTGACCTGCTGTGCTTTTCCAGCACCACTCTAATCTAAACTCTGGTTTCCAGCATCTGCAGTCCTCACTTTTGCCTCAAAGATAGAGAAGAACAGTTGGACAGACTGGGTAATGGTCAGCCTAGGAGACTGAAACGCTGTTAGTGGCTAATAATGGGTCGTGTGTAATAACAGACCATGTGACAACAAGGCCTGATGTGTGTGGGGGGGTTGGGATAAGAATATGAGAAAAAGTGCCTCAAGCCCTAAAATTGTTGAACTCTATATTGAGCCTGGAAGGCTGAGTTCCCAAGTGGAAAATGAGGTGCTGTTCCTCCAGCTTACGCTCAGTTTCAGTGGAGCACTGAAGCAAGTCAGAGAAAGAGACATTGGCCAGGAAACAGGATGTTGTGTTAAAGTGGCAGGCAACTGGAAGCTCAGGGTCCTTTATACAGACAGAAAATAAGTGTTCGACAAAGCAGTCATCCAGGCTACATTCCATCTTCCCAGTGTAGAGGAGCTGCGAACACAGTACACCGGATTGTGTGAAGTGCAGGTAAAATGCTGCTTCACCTGAAAGGTGTGTCTAAGCTCTTGAATACGGAGGGAAAAAGTAAATGGGCAGGTGTTACACCTTCTGTGGATGCAGGAGAAGGTGCCGTGGGACAGTGAGGGAGGAATGTTGAGAGTGAAGGAGGAGTGGACCAGGGTGTTGCAGAGGGAACGTTCCTTGCCAAAGGCTGACAAGGGAGGGTGAGGGAATAGGGGTCTGCTGGAGGCATTTGGCTGAAGGTAGACATGGCAGCTCATGATGACTCCTACAACAGCAGGAAGTGTAACACCTGTCTATTTACTTCCTCCCTCCTCAGTATCCAAGAGCCCAAACACACCTTCCAGGTGAAGCAGTGCTTTACCTGTACTTCAATCAAACTAGTCATGATTTGGAGATGCTAGTGTTGGACTGGGGTATACAAAGTTACAAATCACATGACACCAGGTTATAGTCCAACAGGTTTAATTGGAAGTACTAGCTATAAATTCTGTCTCTAACAATTGTGCACTCCACAGCAACCTGATGAAGGAGCGGCGCTGCCGAAAGCTAGTGCTTCCAATTAAACCTGTTGGACTATAACCTGCTGTTGTGTGATTTGTAACTTCACTCAATCTAGTCTACTGCACTCACTGCTCACAATGTGGTCTCCTCTACACTGGAGAAATGAAGCGTAGATTGGGTGACCAGTTCACGGAACACCTACCTTCTGTCCTCATCAAGGATCCTGAGCTTCCAGTTGCCTGACACTTCAACACACCACACTGTTCCCTGACCAACATCTCTGTCTCAGGCTTGCTGCAGTGCCCCAGTGAAACTCTGCACAAGCTAGAGTTACAGCACCTTATTTTCCGCTTGGACTCTGTAGCCTCCTGCACTCAATATCGGGTTCAACAATTATAAGTCTTCAGGCACCTTTTCCCATGTCCTTATCCCAAACCCAACACACCAGGCCTGTTGCCACATGATCTGCTATTACACACCACCCATTATTAGCCACTCATCGCCCCCATTAGCAGCTATTCATTCTTCCAGAGGAATGTTATCCTCTCCTTTGTCTATCCAAATGACCCCAAATCTCTTTGGGCTCCAGCTCCACCTATCATTTAAGTCTTCTCCCCTGAGTGTTTCCAGCTGCTTCTGTTTCAGTTTAATTTCCAGCATCTACAGTTCTTTTGTTCCTTTTCCTCAAGCCCTCAGCTTGGTTCAGCACACTCATGTTGGCTTTGGCAAGATTTGTCCATGGTCTCTGTGCTGATATTTATCTCTCAGCCATGAACACCAAACACATCAACTATCCACATATCTGACTTGTCACTTTCTACAAAACAATGACTGCCTTTCAGAATTAAGTTAATAATAACCAGGTTATAGTCCAACAGGGTTATTTGGAAGCACTAGCTTTCAGAGCACTGCTCTTCCATCACGTGCTTGTGGAGTCCATAATGAAGGAGTAGTGCTTCAAAATCTAGTGCTTCCAAATAGACCTGTTGGACTATAAGGTAAAAACAATGACTGCAGATGCTGGGAACCAGATTTTGGATTAGTGGTGCTGGAAGAGCACAGCAGTTCAGGCAGCATCCGAGGAGCAGCAAAATCGACGTTTCGGGCAAAAGCCCTTCATCAGGAACAACTATAACCTGGTGTTGTTTGATTGTTAACTTTGTACACCCCAGTCCAACACCGGCATCTCCAAACCATGCATTTCAGAAGTAATTCAAAGCTCACAAAGTAATTTGTGACATTGAGGATGTGTAACATCTCAGCAAGGTCTTCTCCAAGTAGTGAAAGCTAACCGTATACAGAGGAACCTCTTTTATCCGAATGACATGGGTGGGGAATATTTTGTTCGGATAATCAAAAGTTTGGATAAGCGAATGCTGGATAACATAGTTTAGCCAAGCATTGGGACCTTGCAATCTTGTTCAGATAATACAAAATTTGGAGAATCGAATGCTGGATAATCGAGGTTCCTCAGTAGTTTAACTGGTTAACTGTCATATGAAATTTGGCGCTGGGCTCTCCATTATGTACCAATGATTCTAATGGAGCATCCTTAATGAATTCCTGTCCTTACCTTCTCTGCACAGACTCTCTCTCTATTTCAGTTAGACTCAAGTATCAGATAGATGTGATCAAACATAAATGACTTTTGTTGTGGTTCTGTTCGCCGAGCTGGGAATTTGTGTTGCAGATGTTTCGTCCCCTGTCTAGGTGACATCCTCAGTGCTTGGGAGCCTCCTCTGGCATATATAGTGGTTTGTCTCTGACGCTTCTGGTTGTCAGTTCCAGCTGTCCGTTGCAGTGGTTGGTATATTGGATCCAGGTCGATGTGCTTATTGATTGAATCTGTGGATGAGTGCCATGCCTCTAGGAATTCCCTGGCTGTTCTCTGTTTGGCTTGTCCTATAATAGTAGTGTTGTCCCAGTCGAATTCACGTTGCTTGTCATCTGTATGTGTGGCTACTAAGGATAGCTGGTCATGTCGGTTCGTGGCTAGTTGGTGTTCATGGATGCGGATCGTTAGCTGTCTTCTTGTTTGTCCTATGTAGTGTTTTGTGCAGTACTTGCGTGGGATTTTGTACACTACATTGGTTTTGCTCATGCTGGGTATCAGGTCCTTTGTCCTGGTGAGTTGTTGTCTGAGAGTGGCTGTTGGTTTGTGTGCTGTTATTAGTCCTAGTGGTCGCAGTAGTCTGGCTGTCAGTTCGGAAATGCTCCTGATGTATGGTAGTGTGGCTAGTTCTTTGGGTGGTGGCATGTCCTCGTTCCGTTGTCTTTCCCTTAGGCATCTGTTGATGAAATTGCGCGGGTATCCGTTTTTGGCGAATACATTGTATAGGTGGTGTTCTTCCTCTTTTTGGAGTTCTGGTGGACTGCAGTGTGTTGTGGCCCTTTTGAATAGTATCTTAATGCAACTTGTTTTGTGTGTGTTGAGGATGTCACCTAGACAGGGGACGAAACGTCTGCAACACAAATTCCGAGCTCGGCGAACAGAGCCACAACAACGAGCACCCGAGCTACAAATCTTTTCACAAACTTTGAATAAATGACTTCTATTCATGACTATAAAGAGATTCCATGCATTCAGTCACATAATAAAAATTAAATGAGCAGATTCATATTGTCCTTGTCAGTGAGAAGCCTCAGGTATTAAATAAACCGCATTACAATTTGTTTTGTGCTCATGACGGATTTAGAAGCACAAAACCAATGCATTATAACACTGCTTAGGCACAGAAAACTTTAAACTTTGTCTACAATAACCAGCTGATTCAATGGGCTAAGAGATTGGAGTTCTACGCTTGAAATCAGAAAATCAAACTTAACAAAGCTCTTGCTGCTTTCAATCCCAACCAGAGACCTCTACCAGAGCAGTTAAGGGTGCCAAATCTCCCCAAATTATCGGTTAATTTATTAAATTCAGAGTTTGCTAAGATTTCCTAAGGTTTGTTGGTGAAGTGTCAATATCACTGGACTCATAATCCACTGGTATCAGGGCGCGAGCTCAGGTTCCACCCTGGCAGCTGCTGGAATTTAAATTGAATGCATTATTAATGCTGGAATTGAAAGTTAGTTTCTATAATAGTGAAACTATAATTGATTGACATATAAAAAGAAAACTATGCAGGTCACTAATGTCTTTCAGACCCATAAAAATACTGTTGATTCTTAACTATATTTTGAAACGACCTGGGAAGCCACACAGTTGTTGCAAACTATAACAGGATGGACTGTAACCATTCAATCAGGAATTGTAATAAATATTCACCCTACCAGCGACTCACATATTGTCTGACAGAACAAAAAATTAAATGATGGTAAAGTCAGATGCATAATGAAAATATATTGAGGCACTTAGATGATACAGACTATTCATTTTCAACACGCCATGTTATTGTGTGTATTCTGAATATCTGTAGTTGCTCAAAGCAACTTTACTGTTAAGTCTCAATTATCCAAACAGTTCTCCTATAAGTCTCACTTTTTAATCTGTGATAATTCCTCAGGTAGTCTGAAAGCATCCTTTTTTAATTCCCTCCGAATCTTTTACCTTCTATTCATCCTTCAGATATCACGTCCAAGAGCTGTCCCTTCTTACAATCTTTTCATTTATTTAAATAAATTCATGCAAGGTGTCTACTAAATCCTGGTGCAATTTTAAAACTGAATTGTGTTGGGTGTAGTGCCATCAGGACAAGAGGGGGTGTCTGTGAAAAGACAGAAACAAAGACCTAAGGAGAAAATGCCAGATTTTAAAATCTAGCTGCTCAAGGCCATGCTCCCTGTGATTGGGTGGATGAAATTGTGGATATAAAAGAAGCCAGAACCAGTGCAACAAAAAGTTTCAGGAATGCTGTAAAGGTTGGAGGAGGTTCCAGAAAAATGGAGGGATGAGACAATGGATGAACTTGAACAAAAGAATGGAAACCATGAATTTGAGGCATCGTATTTTGGGATGTAATGTAAGCCAGCAAACATCATGGTCATGGTTAAACAAGGTCAGAAGGCACATGACACCAGGTTATAGTGCAACAGGTTTATTTGAAATCACAGCTTTCGGAGCGCTGCTCCTTCGTCAGATGAAGTGCTCCCTTGCAAGCTTGTAATTTCAAATAAACCCCTTAGACTATAACCTGGTGTCATATGATTTGATCTTAACCACCCCAGTCCAACACCGGCACCTCCACATCATGGTTAAACAGAACTTGGTTAGAAAATGGGCAAGAGAGTTTTGACTAAGTTCAGTTTATGGGGACTGGACAGTGGGAGACTGACCAGGAAAACCTTACAATTGAATCTGAAAAATAAAATGCCCTCAAACGTGTCGCGGATTGCAAATGTAGTTTGCTGTCAATGTTGAACATTAATCTCTGCTTTCTCTTGTTTCTAGGTGTCTTTGTTATATGTTGGTTACCATTCTTCATCACCCATATTCTCAACATGCATTGCACTACATGCTTAATCTCGCCAGCAATGTATAGTGCTGTCACCTGGCTAGGATATGTCAATAGTGCTGTGAACCCAATCATTTACACCACCTTCAATGTGGAGTTCAGAAAAGCTTTCATCAAAATCCTCCACTGCTGAAGAATTTGCCCAGAGAATGTAATTGTGCCACATTTCTTCAAAGCTGCAGCATGGAAGTGTACAGAGATGGCTTTTTTTCATCAACGTCACACTTTGTATTGCTCTTCTCTACAAAAGAGCCTTATCCAACATATGTGCCATTGTGGATTGGAAAACAAACAAGGAAAACAAAATTGTATCATTCAAGACACTAAGGGACTTTATCCCTCTTCACAATTGAAGTCATCTGTCCTTTCAACACTGAGAGTCAACAGCATGATATAAGCTAAGTACATCTCCATGTCCAGAAATTTCCATATGACTATTCCATGACTGCCAAAAACTGCTTTCGAGTCAGTGAAAGAAGCTACCTGGTAGTTCAGTGGACAGGTGAGCTTTGGACAGCTAGGGAAAAAACAAAAACGATTCTCACCATCAGACTCTGAAGGGCATCATTATCTCATCCACTTAAGAACATTAACTTCAGCGAGACCAATGACAGATAGTGACCCAATATAACAGGTTGCAAAGCGTCATATTTGAATGTAATTACTGAATTCAGTATTGGTCATAAAAGGTGAACTTTAGTATTTGAATTATTATGGACTGGTTGTCTGGAGCAGTTCTTTCAAGTCACAGATTCAAACCCTGAATTAGTATTCACTGAGGCCAACTACAATGAAGTCTGGTCAGTTTTTGTTTATATCTCATTAGAGATAATGTATTGAAAGTAAGAATAGTATAAGGTTTGCCAGATGCCAGACTAAACTGCAATTGAATCAAGTCAAATTAAAGGTGTAAGTTTCAACATGTCCATTTCACACATGTACAAGAGGTAGAGAAGCTTGGAGTATCATAAATTGTGATAGTTTGGTATCAGCAGATAATTGACTACAATATATCAACATCCTGAGTGTTACCATTGACCAGAAACAAAACTAGATCAGCCATATATATAATGTGGCCACAAGAGCAAGTCATTTGCTAGGAATCCTGCAGCAAATAACTCACATCTGGATTCTCCAAAGCCTGTCCACCATTTACAAGGCACAAGTCAGGAGGGTGATGGAATACTCCCCACTTGCCTGGATGAGTGCAGGTCTAACAACACTCAAAAAGCTTGACACCAACCTGGACAGAGCAACACACTTGATTAGCACCCTAGCTACTGTCTTCACCATTCACCCCTTCACCAACACACAATGCCAACTGTGTATTGTCTACAAGTTGCATTGCAGTATCTTACCAAAGTTCCTCTGATGTTGAATTCTAAACCCAAGGCCTCTACCACCTAGATGACAAAGGCATTAGATGCAATGGGACATCACCCCTGCAAGGTCCCCTCCAAACCACTCAGCATCCTGATGCAGAATTATGTCACTGTTGGTTCATTGTGACAAGGTCAAAATCTTGGATCTCCATTCCTGAGGACATGGTGGATGGACCTATTCAGTAAAGACTGCAGGGATCAAAAAGGCAGCTCACCGCCAATTAGGGCAATTAGGGATGAGTGATAACTGCTGGCCCAGCCAGCGATGCCCACATCCTATGAATGAATAGCAAAAGAAGTCTCAGTATCCTTCCTCTGGCATGGGAAAACAGCTTCAAGGATTCCCATTGCTTACTCAAGGATTTGTTGGCTGGCACCTGGAGTGCTTTTAGTGTTGGATGAAGCTATAGAGTCCTTCAGAATTGGGAAGTTTGTTGACACTCATGTCTAACTTTCCATATCAAGAATGTTCGAATAAATGTGTGGATAACACAGATTCAAAAAGAATGCTGAAAATACCCACTCCTCCAGGGAACAAGTCATAAACGCTGGTTTTATCAGTGATGACCATCTCCTGAGAATTGGTCCTTTTACCAAAAAATTGAGAATGAGGTACTGAAGGAAATCCACCTCTGGCAAAATTCCACAGAAGAATTTTCAGAAAAAAGCGTGTACAAAGCAACGCAGTTCATTTAAATTGGAGGAAGCATTGACAAGTTAAGATTGTGTGATGCAATGATTTGATTCCTTGAAATCATATTTCAATTAATTAATATAACTTCATTGGCTTGAGAGATATTTTATTGTACTTCAGATACTTTTATGGCAGTGTGTGGCATTCCTGCAATGCTCAAGAGCAGATTAGGAAAGGGCAGTAGTTCAGACATGAATGAAATTCACTAATCAGGCCATTTACATTCTCCTCCAAATCATAAAACAAAAAATTAGGGGTCCAGGCACTGATCCCTGCAGAACATCACTGGTCACAGATCTCCAACCAGAAAAACACCCTTCCATTGCTACTCTCTGTCTTCAATGACGAAGCCAGTTTTGTATCCATCTTACCAGCTCACTGTGAATCCTGTGCAACTTCACCTTTGGTATCAGCCTGCCATAAGGGACTTGCTAAAAGCCTTGCTAAAGTCTGTATAGATAATATCTATTGTCTTGACCTCGATCATTTTTGTCACTTCCTCAAAATACTCCATCAAATTTGTGAGACACAACCTTTCCTGCACAAATCCATACTGCCTGTCCCTAATAAATCCATATTTTTCCAAATATGAGTAAATCATTAGAGTCTTCTCCGATAATTTCCTTACCACTGTCATAAGGATCATATCCCAGATTATCCTTCTACACAGTTCTCAAGTCATAATAAATTGTAGCCAAAATGTCAACAAAGACAAAAATACGTAGACTTAAAAGACAGGCATCCCACAGTAATGTGTTGCTTGTTCCAA
Source organism: Hemiscyllium ocellatum (assembly GCF_020745735.1). NCBI lineage: Eukaryota > Metazoa > Chordata > Chondrichthyes > Orectolobiformes > Hemiscylliidae > Hemiscyllium > Hemiscyllium ocellatum. The sequence goes on along the minus strand of NC_083429.1, from coordinate 48,714,119 downwards.
ACTCTGAGATCGTAGTCAACAGTCACTTACTAGTGGAAATGATTCAAAATTGCTGCCTCAACAAATGGAACCAAGCTATTAGAGCCACACGAAGGTTGGAAACCGAGAGAAAAGTCAGATTGCAAAAATGACCGCGTCTTTAAAAAATGTTATGGTCCTTGTTGTGGTCAAACAGTTCTCAGTCCAACTAGTGTTTCCACACCCAACTGCTGGAAGAAAGTGCTTGGATCATGATGTCACCTCAAAACAAAGTTTTGATAATTCCACGGAGCTCCTGGGATTGATCTAAACATATCAAGTACATCCCAAGATTGACAAGGAGAACATCTAATTATTACAATGAAGCCAAATTACCGTGGCGCAAACCAAAACAAAAAGAGACTTGATTGGCCAAATGACATTGTTACTAAAGAATTTGAACTTCTGGGTGAGATAGATAGTATTTTCCCCAGAATCCTAATTGTTTGATAAGCCTAAAATGATTTCCAATAGTTTATCCATACAGTAAATGTGGCAAAAAGCATTGTTCACAATGTTAAGTTCTGGTGCCAGGTCATGAAAGCACATGAAAATATTTCTGAACTCGACTTGAACTGTGAATTATCCTCTATGACTGGCACTTGCATTAGTCCATTTCTATGCAGCTGTCATCCAGAAGAAGTAATTGATCATTGTGCTTGACTTCATAGAGAAGTCAATTTTGATTAAATCAGCTCAACTAACTTAACGGCAATTATAAATTTGGAGCTCTGTTGCTTACATACATCACATCATGCAGAAAAAAGATATCATCACTATTAATGTATGATGTTTCCTCTTGTAATGATGAATTCTGTACTTTGTTAAAAGGATGATGGAACCATTGTGATTTTAGCTTGTCAGCATTCTCAAAGCTTAATCCAAAAGTGACTTGTTGTGCTCTGACAATATGCTATTCAGCATCACTGAAATTGGTTGGATTCATGATGATATAATTGATTTACTTGGTGCTTCTACAAGTTATTATATCTTGAAAGTTGTGATTTAGCATTAATTCCACCGAGAGTCCTCAAGGTTTACTTTTATTTTATGTACAGTCGCAAGCAAGCTTACTGCTGCTCCATATCCACTTTTTAAAGATCTGAAGCCACAAAGCTTTATTGTCACTGAATTGCTCTCCATTTTTCACACAAAAAGGGGAAATTGGTACTGAAATTCAATGCTTGAAACTACTCTGAATGCCTGTAAATTTTGCAATCCAACAAAATGACCATTAAGAAACAAAATATGAAATAGCTACAGGTTTAATATTTAAACACAGCTGGACAGTTAACTGTCAATCATTATTTGGTGCATTTTCCATGGCAATATCTCTACCAATCAGAGTCCATTTCTCAACCAATCTCCTCTCATGCAGTATCAATCTTGGTTTTCCCCTTAAATTGGTAGTCTCGTGAATTGTCCAGGTGAGTGAAAATTGAAAGCCTTGAACAAAATCTGTGCTTTGTCAGCAACACTCAGTACATGAATGCTTACATAAATTATTAGCGCAAGAACTCAAACGAATGATTTGAGGACATGGGTTCAAATCCCACCACCAGTGATGCTGATTTGCAACAAAAGAATCAAGAAACGATGGATGAAAGTTCAACAGAGTTAGAAATAAATAGAAGAGGCATAGTTTGGTGTAGCCAAAATATTGTGATTTTGGTGATCACAAATCAGACATAGTAGTGGTCAGTCATTATCAGAAAACAATTTCTATTATAACTTTATATTTATAATCTTTAGATATCGTCCACTAACAACATAGCTTGGTTGGAAAATCCAAGGTCAAGATTTATTCTCATTTGGAATTTACACCCAGACTTCCCAAAACTGATATTTCTAGAATATTGGAACCAGGAAATGGAAAACTAGCTCTAAAGAATACTTCTGCACTCAGACATGGAATGTGGCCATTCAATCTCTCCAAGTAAGGTTATTGAGGAAGGTGAGATCATAAGAAATCATAAGCCATTTTCTAAATTAGACATTCTCTAAGCATATCTTTGAAGGAAGTATAATACAAAATATTTCACAGAATTCTATTTGCAAAACATAGTATTGATATCCAAAGGCTAATTTTAAATTTCAGTGGCTGTAGACATAGATTTGCACAGAAAGCATTGTTTGAATGCTGCTGCTCATTTTGGGTTGAAAGAGGCAATTATTCAATGAAGACTGTCAGAAGGAGATGAAGTGGAAGCTGCTGACAAGACAACACTTCATTATCCACCATTATGATTAGATTAGATTAAATTCCCTAAAGTATGGAAACAGGCCTTTTGCACCAAACAAGTCCATACCGGCCCCCCGAAGATCAACCCACCCAGACCCATTCCCCTCCTCTATATTTATCCCAGACTAATGCACCTAACACTATGAGCAATTTAGCATGACCAATCCACCTAACCTGCACATCTTTGGATGTGGGAGAAAACCTAAGCACCCAGAGGAAACCCACGTAGACACAGGTAGAATGTGCAAACACTACACAGACATTCGCCCGAGGAGGGAATCGAGCGGGGGTGTCCCTGGCACTGTGAGGCAGTAGTGCTAACCACTGAGTCACCGTGCCACTCCGTGGCATAGTCGCACTAATCCGATATGTACCATTGTGAAGCATATCTTTCTGAAGAGCATCCATAACACACAGCAGGAGACCAGTGAAGGTAGAATCTATATCGAAAATGTTGACTCAAAAAAATAGCTTGGGGAAATGTGAGAAATAAAATAGAATATAAAAGGGAAGTGAAAGACAGTGATCTAAGACATGGTCAAGAGTCTAAATTGCTGACATATAGGTTTGAATTCCATAGTACTGATCTTAATTTACAGCCATCCCTGAGCAGGGATTCATTAGTTCCTGTGGTGACAAGAGAGGAACAGGCTCTTCTTTATTAAATCCCTCCTCCCTCTGTTGGTTGCAGAAAATCTAACTTAAGAGAACATTCCCACTCCCCAAGGATATAGAATCCTTACAGTGCAGCAAGAGGCTATTCAGCTCATAACATCTGCAATGACCCTCTGAAGGGCACCTCACCCTTTGTCTAGAACCCTGCCTTCACCATGGCTAATTCAACTAACCTGGACTGTGGAAGGAAACTCGAGCACCTCCTGGAGGAAACCCACACAGAAACAGGGAGAATGTGCAAACTGTACCAAGACAGACAGTCATCAAAGGCAGGAATCAAATCCAGGTCCCTGCTGCTGTGAGGCAACACGCTGGCCAGATAACTTACCAAATTCCAATGCACTTATGTTTTAAAATAAGCCAATTTAACAAGACTTTCTTGAGTTAAGAATATGTTTATTAAGTACTAAAGCAAAAGAAAAAGTAAAATGCAACACACATATATTAGAAACGAGAAGTGTGTAAAAACATTACAATTAAAAAATATAGAAATCAGTCTTGGTTTGTTTCAGATTTCCAGCACACGGGGTATTTTGCTTTAATTTCAGATGGTGAAATATTACAGATGGTAATTTGGCTGATTCTGACAATGTTGATGTTGGCAATTGAGCAGTGGATTTCAGATTCTGGGTTCTACAGATTAGCTGAAAGAAGTTGTCTGATTTTCAATTTGACTGCATTGTTTGAGTGGTGAACTGCCTCCAGCAGTCAGGGTGAAAGAGACAGAAGAAGAGAGATTTTCTATCATTAATCCAGAAGTAAAGTAATGGCTAGATGTTCTCACCTGTAAAACCTCACAGCACACTCTAGAACAGTAGTACTCAAACACCAGACTAGCTTGCGCACACATGCGATTATTTAACCCCATCTCTTGTGTGCACATGGCAGGGGCCACAAGGACATATTTTTTACCTTGACTGCTTTATTCTACTTCACATAATGTTAACAGTCTGGGTGTTGGAACTAATGGGAGATGGTTTGGGACATTGCGTCATATTTCTTCCTTTGAAGTGATTCTTTGAAATCACTTAACACCCCTCCAGTTGCAACATTCCCTCTTCTCTCTCAATGTTAGGTATAATCAATATTTTTTCATACGGTCACTCAATTGCACTTTCAATCATTTCTGACTTGTATGTCCTTTTTTTTAAACAGGACAAAACAATCTGCCTTTCTTTAAAATTCAATATGCTCATAAGTAATTCAAGGCTATCATGTGTCACCATAACACTTCATAGCTGTGATTGCAGGGCTCCAACAGAAGGGTTTAGCCAAATTTTACCCATCAATGTGGGCAATAGTCTATGAAGCTTAATCATTGGATTGTCCTATTTCTGACTGAATATCATGGACCTTAGAAATTTGTAAAGGGCTATTTTCAGTACTGTTGCCTTAAGATAACTCTGATATTAGATACCAAAAATGAAAAAGGAATCTTGCCTTTGTGTTGTCTCTTTAAGGTAGTAAAACAGCCCAAGTTACTTCACAGAATAATTAACACATGGTTTCACACCAAACTGGATAAAGACAAGATTGTGTTCAAAGAGGTAGGTTTTATTCATTGCCAAGCAAGATGGAGATTTAGAGAATTCTAGGGTCTTGGATCTAGACAGCTGAAGGCATTGCCACCAATAATGAAGTGAAGAACAATGGAGGTGCAGAAGAGACCAGAATTAGAGAAACAGAGGGTTTGGGGCATTTCATGCTCAAGGAGGTTTCCAGAGAGCTACCTGCCAGAGGTTTGAACAACTCCATAGGCACTTGATTCCGAATTTCCGTAGGGCATCTGAACTTCCATAAGTAGCTTAGAAAATAAAAAAAAGGACAGTCTGACCACAGGGTGGGACTTGGAAACGTTGGTTAAGAGAAACATAATTTGTGAAAAAAAACACCTAACTGGACAAGATGTCTTCTCACACATTGTGAATATCCCTTTCACACTGGTCAACAAAGGAACAGGACTCACTGTAGGAAAACATTGAAACTATGCCATTCAATGTGATTGTACCTGATCCTCCACAGGTTGTTCTGATATAATGCGACAGTTGTGTTCTTCTGCAACCTCATGCTATAGAAAATTGCAGGATGAAAAACCACAAGAGAAAATCATGCTGTAGAAGATCACTAATACAAAATCACTTCACCCATTCAGTAGAAAGCTTGTTTTATCGAAATAACGTCCACAATTTATCAATTGACATGATAGCCAATTCGCACTGAAAAATGTGCATTATAGCAGAATGATCTGGATCTGAATGCTATATTTCTGCTTCCCTTAATGCCCTTAAAGTCTTAAAAGAACTTTGATTATATTCAGTGAATTGCCTCCATAGCCTTCTGTGGTAAAGACTTCCACAGGTTCACTCCTTTTTAGTGAAGAGATCTTTCCTTATCTATGCCCTAAATGGTCCATCCCACATCCTGAGACTCTGACTTTCAGTTCTAGACCTCTCCAACCAAGGACCAACCAACCACCTCTAGGAAGGTGAAATCCAAGAGTTGAATTATGAGTGTCTTATTTATTGATAAGCAATGAGGCTAATTTGAAATCCAGAAGCAAATTTAATAATTCCAATTAATTTTGCAAAGGGAATTCCTATAGAGCGTAGGAGAATTCTTCTGAATATATTTATTGAAATTTTGATGTTGAAATTTGCAAGCAGTCCCCACTTGTGTCTTTTCCTGTGTCCATTTGCAGGTTGATTTGTACACAAGTTGGAACACAATGCAGGACAATATCATGTAGCTGCCCATAGGTACCGGAAATGTCCATATGTCAGATCTTTAAAATTACACCCTTGTATAGGATCACATTCGTAAATCAGATGTTCCCAAACTGAGAAAACCTCTGCAGTTTTTCTGATAATATAAGCGCACTGGCCTCGTCTTCCAATAATGCCGCTTTTCTTTCATTTTCACATACCTGAGATTTCTTCTAAAATCCATTTCAAATTCAAGCTGGTTTTGTATTTGTACAATTATAGAGTTCAATAGTTTACAAAATATAAGAAGAGACTTATACTTGCATCAAACATTTCCTTACAATGGGACTGACTTCAAATTGTAGTCACTTTTGTAATCTAGCAAATGCAGTGAGCAATTTATACTCAAAGTTCACACAAAGAGTAGTGTGACAATGACTAGATAACCTATTTTTAGCGATGTTGAATGAAGAACAAATATTAATCAGTGCATCCTTCTCTGAAGCAGGGCCGTGAGATATTCTATTTTAGAGGATGGGTCTTAACATCTTATGGTAGGACAACACAGCACTGCATCAGCAGGAGGGCCAACCTTGAATTTTGTCTTTGATTGGGATTTGAACCCATAGCCTTCAACTACACAAATAAGAAAGGTGCTGACTGAGCCTTGGTTAAGGCAGCTGATTAGAAGAGCCAAACAGATATAGTAGGGATGGATACCAAAGGTAGTGCCTGTTCACAAATGCATCTTCTCCTAAATGGTCATGTGCAGTTTCCCAGCTGTAGATACAATGTCCTTATTAGACTTGTAATCTAAATCGGCCACATCATGATCACTGATCCACTGTAGATGTCCACATTAATGAATATATAATAAGTAAAAACTGGAGAAAACATTGCTCATACATCCATTTCAAAGTGTCAATCTTCACAAATCAGATACTTAATTTTGTGGTATAATATTGCACTCTGAAAATTCAACACTGAAATGTAAATAAATGTATAATTCATACACACAGCTGCTCTTTTCAACCTGGATTTCATTTTGTATCATTTAACTGAGAAGAAAGAAATTCATCAGATTCTCCAATCTGCAATGCAATTAAAATATATTTAGCTCACTGTATATATTTTGTAATAATATTTAAATGAATAAATTGTTTGGAAGAGCTACACAAATATTGACTTGAACTATGACTCAGAAAAGAAACGGAAAGTGTTTGTGTTGTGTTTTTCTTACCAAGTTTGAAAGGATTTTTTTTCCTTAATTAAGTCAGGACTTTGCTGCCATTTAAGGCAGCATGGTGACTCAGTGGTTGGCACTGCTGCCTCACAGCATATGAGGGACCCGGGTTAGATTCCTGTATGGAGTTTGCACGTTCTCCCCACGTCTGTATGGGTTTCCTCTCACAGTCCAAACAGGTGCAGGTTAATTGAATTGGCCATGCTAAATTGCCCATTGTGTTAAGTATATCAGTCAAGGATAAATATAGGGTAGAGGAATGGGTCTGGGTGGATTACTCTTTGGAGGGTCGGTGTGGACTTGTTGGGCCAAAGGGCCTGTTTCCATACTGTAGGGAATCTAATCTAAATGATTGCAAAGGAAAATGCTTTCCTGAATATCATGATACAAAAACTAGACTGCAGAACTGATTCCATAACAGGGCAGTGGTCACCTCCCTAAGCATGTTCCGCATTCAACTGAGTGATGGCTATTTAAATCTTAATTCCATTTACATCCTTTAATACACTCACCCAACTAAAATCTATCCACCTCAGGTTTTGCAATATGTAATTCACCTCTAGACTGAATATTTTCTTGAAGAACTGACTTTTAGATTTCCACTACCATTTGTTTGTGGCAAAAATAGAAATTGCTGGAAAACCTCAAAAGGTCTGGCAGTATCTGTGGAGAGAAATCAGAGTTACGTTTTGGGTTCAGTGACCCTTCCTTGAAACAATTCTAAGGAAGGGTCATTCGACCCAAAAATGCTTACTCTGATTTCTCTCCACAGAAGCTCCCAGACCAGGCGAGCTTTCCCAGCAATTCGTATTGATGTCTCAAATTTACAGCAGCTACAGATCTTTTAGGTTTTTGTTTTACCATTTGTATATGGATTTGCTTCCTGACATCACCCCTAAATGGCCTCACCCAAACTTTAAGGTTGTGTTACTTATGGGACCTCCCCCACCAGTCAAAATGTATATTTTTTAAAATTTGATTGATTAAAAAAAAGGAAAAATTACAAATCAGCCTTCGGTGATCATCCTGAACCCTGGGCTAAAGGTTTGTCTCACCTGCCCTCATAGCATGTTCAACTATTTTTTAAAATTTCCTTACTCAAGGGAGTATAAGTCTATTTAGTCCTCATAACTTTCCAGTTCTGGATCTGGTATCATTCTGAAGAATTGGTACTGCATGCCCTCCAAGGCTAAATATCCTTCCTGAGGTAGAGTGCTGACACTGAATGAAGTTATCAATGGGATATATAACCTGAGCTTTAAGTAACCATAACTTCTATAATATGTTCAAGATAGAACATAGAAAAATACAGCGCAGTACAGGCCCTTCGGCCCTCGATGTTGCGCCGACCAAATCCTACCTAACCTACACTAGCCCACTATCCTCTATATGCCTATCCAATGCCTGCTTAAATGACCATAAAGAGGGAGAGTTCACCACTGCTACTGGCAGGGCATTCCATGAACTCACAACCCACTGCGTAAAGAATCTACCCCTAACATCTGTCCTATACCTACCACCCCTTAATTTAAAGCTGTGTCCCCTAGTAACAGCTGACTCCATTAACAGAAAAAGGTTCTCAGTGTCTACCCTATCTAAACCCCTAATCATCTTATACACCTCTATCAAATCTCCCCTAAACCTTCTTTTCTCCAATGAGAACAGGCCCAAGTGCTTCAGCCTTTCCTCATACGATCTTCCTACCATGCCAGGCAACATCCTGGTAAACCTCCTCTGCACTTGTTCCAATGCCTCCACATCCTTCCTATAGTATGGCGACCAAAACTGCACACAATACTCCAGATGAGGCCGCACCAGAGTCTTATACAACTGCAACATGACCTCAGGACTCCGGAACTCAATTCCTCTACCAATAAAGCCCAGTACACCATATGCCTTCCTCACAGCACTATTTACTTGGGTGGCAACTTTCAGAGATCTGTGTACATGGACACCAAGATCCCTCTGCTCATCCACACTACCAAGTAGCCTACCATTAGCCCAGTAATCCATCTTCTTGTTACTCCTACCAAAGTGAATGACTTCACACTTAGCTACATTGAATTCCATCTGCCACCTTTCTGCCCAGCTCTGCAACCTATCTATATCCCGCTGTAACCTGCCACATCCTTCTTCACTGTCCACAACTCCACCGACCTTTGTGTCATCCGCAAACTTGCTCACCCAGCTTTCAAGCCCCTCCTCTAGATCATTTATAAAGATGACAAACAGCAACGGTCCCAAAACAGATCCCTGTGGTACACCGCTAGTAACTGCACTCCAAGATGAACCTAGTCCATCAACTACTACCCTCTGTCTCCTTCCAGCCAGCCAATTCCTAATCCAAACCTCTAATGCACCCTCAATGCCATGACGTTGGTTAGGCCATGTTTGAATATTGCGTGAAGCATGTTGTGAAACTTGAAAGGGTTCAGAAAAGATTTACAAGGATGTTGCAAGAGTTGAAGGGTTTGAGGTACAGGGAGAGGTTGAATAGGCTGGGGCTGCTTTCTCTTAGAATGTCAAAGACTAAGGGGTGACTTTATTGAGGTTTATAAAATCATGAGGATCATGGATAGGATAAATAGACAAAGTATCTTCCCTGGAGTGGGTGAGTCCAAACCTAGAGGGCATAGGTTTAGAGTGAGAGAGAAAAGGTATAAAAGAGACCTAAGGGGCAACTTTTCCATGCAGAGGGTGGTACGTGTATGGAATGAGCTGCCAGAGGATGTGGTGGAGGCTGGTACAATTGCATTATTTGAAAGGCATCTGGATGGATATAATAATGGGAAGGATTCAGAGGGATATGAGCCAAATGCTGGCAAATGGGACTAGATTGGGTTGGGATATCTGGTTGGCATGGACGAGTTGGACCGAAGGGTCTGTTTCTGTGCTGTACATCTCTATGACTCTATGACTTTATGTACTGGAGTCTTCTAGATTTATGTTGATACTGGTCAGATTTGGACTGGCATCAATGCAACTATAACTGCGTCATTCATGTGTTCACGTTTACCCAGCTGGTCAGAAGAATAGTTCCAAACCTGTATTTTGTGCTCTGGTTGGAGAAGGTGTGTATCTATCAGGTGGAATAAAATGGCTTTACCTGCCTCATTGTTGTGTCTGAACCTCGGTTAGAAGGAATTGGGGGACATTTTCAGAGCAGTGGCCATTGCAATTCAGTACTCATTGATATCACTGACTCAGGAGGAACAAGTGAACAAGGGAACGTATCTTCTGTTTCTCCAATGGAAGGAGCAGCACCTTGCTTATTCCCATATTCTCCATCACACATGATTTTTGATATTGTCTACCCCAGTCCAACATTGGCACCTCCAAATCACAAAGCAGGTTGGCAGATGGAAGACAAAGACTGTAGGAGTGAGCAATGTCTGAGGCACCCAAAGCAAGGATAGTGTGAACATGTAGCCAATCACCAAACCAATCTGTTCAGTGGTAAGACATCAGGTGGTCTCTTGGATTCCTTTGGTTCCCACAACTTGGCTGAGTGATAATACACAAATCATCAGAACCCATCTGGGGGAAGAGGAAAAGGAAAAAGCAACCAAGCCATTCAAATGTTCTCATTGCTTACCACGGAATTATTTGGAATTCATTTGTCTTGTCACTCATTGGTTAAGCAAGGGTTAATATAAAAGTCAAGTGAAGTTCCACTCACCCTGACACATTTCACAGCATTTTTGGGGGAGGGGAGGTGGAGTTTAAGAATTTTTAAGGAGCATTTAGAAGAATTTTTTGTCGTTTTTGGGAAATTATATTTAGAGTCAACATAGCCATCAACATTACGCAACTGTACGGATATATTAAACCTTGTTATCTAAGATAAAGAGTTCCTTCTTCTAGAAGTTATTTGTGGTTTGCCCTTCATCATAAATACTCGAAAGTATCCAGCTTAGATTACTAATGAAAACTGATAACATTCTGCCTGTTTCCCAGCCCTTATCATCACTGATATAAAACAGACCAGTCTCAAACGAGGATATAAATATGAAAATATTTTAATATATTGAGATGATCAAACTATTTTGAAATCTGGATAAACAGCAGCATTTAATTGTCCCTGCTCAGGTGGTTACTTTGTGGGTAGCAGGGTGGCACAGTGGTTAGCACTGCTGTCTCACAGCGCAAGAGACCTGGGTTCAGTTCATGCCTCAGGCGGCTCTCTGTGTGGAGTTTGCACATTCTCCCTGTGTCTGCGTGGGTTTCCTCCCACAATCCAAAAATGTGCAAGTTAAATGAATTGACCATGCTAAATTCCTGATGAAGGGCTTTTGCCCGAAACGTTGATTTTACTGCTCCTCGGATGCTGCCTGAACTGCTGTGCTCTTAGAACATAGATAGAACATAGAACATAGAACAATACAGCACAGAACAGGCCCTTCGGCCCACGATGTTGTGCCGAACATCTATCCTAGATTAAGCACCCATCCATGTACCTATCCAATTGCCGCTTAAAGGTCGTCAATGATTCTGACTCTACCACTGCCACGGGCAGCGCATTCCAGCACCACTTATCCTGAATCTGGTTTCCAGCATCTACGGTCATTGTTTTTACCCTATGCTAAATTGCCCGTAGTGTTAGGTGAAGGTGTAAATGTAGGGGAATGGGTCTGGGTGGGTTGGGGGTTGGTGTGTACTTGTTGGGCTGAAGGGCCTGTTTGCACGCTGTAAGTATTATAATCTTAACTGATCAAAATTTGTGTGAAGATTTGTAGCTCGGGTGCTCGTTGCTGTGGTTCTGCTCACCGAGCTGGGAATTTGTGTTGCAGACATTTCGTCCCCCATCTAGGTGACATCCTCAGTGCTTGGGAGCCTCCTGTAAAGCGCTTCTGTGATGTTTCCTCCAGCATTTCAATTCAACCGGGACAACACTACCATTATAAGACAAACCAAACAGAGAACAGCCAGGGAATTCCTAGAGGCATGGCACTCATCCACAGATTCAATCAATAAGCACATCGACCTGGACCCAATATGCCGACCACTGCAATGGACAGCTGGAACTGACAACCGGAAGCGGCAGAGACAAACCACTATAAATGCCAGAGGAAACATCACAGAAGCGCTTCACAGGAGGCTCCCAAGCACTGAGGATGTCACCTAGACAGGGGACGAAACGTCTGCCACACAAATTCCCAGCTCGGCAAACAGAACCACAACAATCTTAACTGATGTTTAAAATAGATTTAATGCAAAGAGATCATGGTCACACGTAGAATCTATTTTGAAAAACATACTGTTATGGATTGTAAAATAATATTTTCAGACTGTTCTAAATGTGTGAGGATAGAAATTGGTAAGACATTAAATGAATATTGTCTCATTTTGAAGTGTTTACCAAACATATTTGCTGTTAGAAACACTCAACTCATTTACCAAATCACATCAAAAGTGTCATGCTATCACTTGTGTGCGTCATAACACTGAAAACACTTTGTGTGGTGCCTCTCCATCACTGTGGTTTGTCAAACACTTCTCCATCCACATGAAGCTGCTTTAAGCATCATTGGCTAACAAGTTGTGAAAGTGAGTAACTGAGCAGTTAAGCTGTTAAATGCTTATTAAGCAGTTTCCATCCTCACTGAAAGGCATTTGACAAATATTTCTGTTTGATGAACACTGTGAGACAGAGAACTCACAGCCAACCATATTACTGCGTCATGAGAATTACATCAAGGTTGACTTTTGACCGTGTGAAATAGCTTTAGAAAATTGTGAGGCGTCAGCCTGTTTCAGCACTTTTCCTGATTATCGCTCCTATTCAGGAAAATGGAAAACTCGTTGATTTGCCATCACCCACTCGACCCCATGATGAAAAGCCAAAATCTACTTTACTGTAATTGCTTGTACATGACATCATTGTATCATTGTCCAGGTTCAGTCATGTCACTTTAAAAGTTAACATTTGTGGTGGTGCAGACGGAAATATTTGTCTATTATTCTTTTCCGGGATTTAGGATCAGTGGCAAGGCCCGTCCAGGAATGCCTTAGAACTCAATGGTTTGCGAGGCCAGTCCCAAGACAGTTGAAGGCAACCACATTGTTGTGTAGCTGAAGTCAAATGTAGGCTAGACTACATAGAGATGGCAGATCTCCTTCCCTGAAGGGGCAATAGTGGACCTGATGGACATGTACAACAATTGAAGGTAGCTATCAGTGTCACTAATATTGATGTGGAGGTGGCAGTGTTGAACTAGGAGGGACTCGGTCACAAGTCACATGACACCAGGTTCTAGTCCAACAGGTTTATTTGAAATCACAAGCTTTTATTGCCAAGCTCATTCATCAGTTGAGCTGTCACCCTGTTTACCTGAAGAAGGGGCTTGTGATTTCAAATAAACATCCTGGTGTCCTGTAACTTCTGACTATTATTGAGATTAGTTTTATTTCCCAGATTTCACAATTGAATTTAAACTCTACAGTTGCCATGGTGGGGTTTGAACTCATGTCCCCAGCACATTAGCCAGTCACCTGTGTGCTTTTTAATCAGGTCACACTTTCACTATGCCTATTGACTCCCCTTTCAAAACCTAGACGTGAATTTCCAGAAACGTAATCTCGTTCCTTGCTTCCCTTCTCACCAAGAATTCATTTCTGAAAATGTGTTGCTGGTCAAAGCACAGCAGGCCAGGCAGCATCTCAGGAATAGGGAATTCGACGTTTCGAGCATAAGCCCTTCATCAGGAATCTTAACCCATATATTGACATGTTTAAAATAAATCAAGGGCTGTATTAAAATAACAGAGATCAATATAGAAAGGAGAACCAGACATGTTATGCGGAGGAAATGGGTCTTTTGTCCTCTCTCTCTCCATTTAATGAGTCTTTAATTGCAATTAGTCATCCGAATACTGCTTTCCATACAGACTCTTATTTACTGCATATTAGATGCACACACTAACACTCTGATGATGCTTCAGTTTGCTCCCTCAACCCCAGTTTTTTCTATGTGATAAAAACCAAAAGAACTGTAAATGCCATAAACCAGGAACAAAAACAGAAATTGATGGAAAAGCTCAGCAACTCTGGCAGCATCTGCAGAGAGAAATCAGAGTTAATATTTAGGGTCCATTGACCTGCGGAAAGGTTCTGAGGAAGAGTTACTCGTCCTGTAACATTAACTCTGATTTGTCTCCACAGGTACTGCCAGACCTGCTGAGCTTTTCCAGCAATTTCTGGTTATCTTTCCAAACAACCTGAGTGATAATAATACATCTGAAGTCTCATTACTCTAATCTCTTGTTCAACACCATCTTTTGCTTCAAAGTGTAAGGGTCTGAAAATATTAATATTGAGGAGAACCTTAAGCACTGTCCATTATGATGGAGTTGTAGATACTTAGATTGGGGCAAGAGGTGAATACCTTGAGATCTGAAGGGATTAATGCCTACTGTCCAAATCTTCCTCTTAGTCTCTGTAACAATGTCCATCACATTAGTGTAACTTGCATTTAGTTGCCAAAACACAAAAATGATACCTTGTTTAAGACAAGAACTGCTTCTCATTAGGGCAAGCAAATGGATTTTCTCCTCCCCACCGGTCTAAGCAGATTCTGTAGCTCCCTACCCTAAAAGGTGGTGACAGCAAACCAGTCACAGGATGAGAGGTAGTGCAGACAGCCATATACAGTACAGTGGTCAATGGTGAGGAAGTGCTCATACAACATGGAGAGCAGTGGTGACGATTCCATTTAGCTGTTTCATACCATATGGCTGGTAGTTTTGGAGGTCTGAATATTTCACTTAAAGTCACAGCTTTATGAAATTTACCCAACCTGACGAATTGCACCTAAATTGGAAGGGAACTAATATACTGGCAGGGAAATTTGCGAGAACTGTTGTGGTTCTGTTCGCCGAGCTGGAAGTTTTTGTTGCAAACGTTTTGTCCCCTGGCTAGGTGACATCGTCAGTGCTTTGGAGCCTCCTGCGAAGTGCTTCTTTGATGTTTCTTCCGGTATTTATAGTGGTCTGCTACTACAGACCACTATAAATACCGGAAGAAACATCAAAGAAGCGCATCGCAGGAGGCTCCAAAGCACTGATGATGTCACCTAGCCAGGGGACGAAACGTTTGCAACAAAAACTTCCAGCTCGGCGAACAGAACCACAACAACGAGCACCCGAGCTACAAATCTTCACACAAACCTTGAATTTGCTAGAACTGTTTGGGAGGATTTAAACTAGTAAGGTGGGACCCAGGGAGATAGTGAGGAAAGAGATCAATCTGAGACAGGTACAGCTGAGAACAGAAGTGAGTCAAACAGTCAGGGCAGGCAGGGACAAGGTAGGACGAATAAATTAAACTGCATTCATTTCAATGCAAGGGGCCTAACAGGGAAGGCAGATGAACTCAAAGCATGGTTAGGAACATGGGACTGGGATATCATAGCAATTACGGAAACATGGCTCAGAGATGGACAGGACTGGCAGCTTAATGTTCCAGGATACAAATGCTACAGGAAGGATAGAAAGGGAGGCAAGAGATGAGGGCGAGTGGCATTTTTGATAAGAGATAACATTACAGCTGAACTGAGGGAGGATATTCCCTGAAATACATCCAGGGAAGTTATTTGGGTGGAACTGAGAAATAAGAAAGGGATGATAACCTTATTGGGATCATATTATAGACCCCCTAATAGTCAGAGGGAAATTGAGAAACAAACTTGTAAGGCGATCTCAGCTATCTGTGAGAATAATAGGGTAGTTATGGTAGGGGATTTTAACTTTCCAAATGTCAACTGGAACTGCCATAGTGTTAAAGGTTTAGATGGAGAGGAATTTCTTAAGTGTGTACAAGACAATTTTCTGATTCAGTATATGGATGTACCTACTAGAGAAGGTGCAAAACTTGACCTACTCTTGGGAAATAAGGCAGGGCAGTAGGGGAGCACTTTGGGGCCAAAGACTATAATTCTATTCATTTTAAAATAGTGTTGGAAAAGGATAGACCAGATCTAAAAGTTGAAGTCCTAAATTGGAGAAAGGCCAATTTTGATGGCATTAAGCAAAAACTTTCGAAAGCTGATTGGAGGCAGATGGTCACAGGTAAAGGAACGACTGGAAAATGGGAAGCCTTCAGAAATGAGATAACAGGAAAACAGAGAAAGGGAAGGCTGGTAGGTATAGGGAATGCTGGATGACTAAAGAAATTGAGGGTTTGGTTAAGAAAAAGAAGGAAGCATTTGTAAGGTATAGACAGGATAGATCGAGTGAATCCTTAGAAGAGTATAAAGAAAGTAGGAGTATACTTAAGAGGGAAATCAGGAGGGCAAAACAGGGACATGAGATAGTTTTGGCAAATAGAATTAAGGATAATCGAAAGGGTTTTTACAAATATATTAAGGATAAAAGGGTAACTAGGGAAAGAATAGGGCCCCTCAAAGATCAGCAAGGCAGCCTTTGTGTGGAGCCACAGAAAATGGGGGAGTTACTAAATCAATATTTTGTATCATTATTTACTGTGGAAAAAGATGTGGAAGATATAGACTGTAGGGAAATAGATGGTGACATCTTGCAAAATGTCCAGGTTACAGAGGAGGAAGTGCTGGATGTCTTGAAACAGTTAAAGGTGGATAAATCCCCAGGACCTGATCAGGTGTACCTGAGAACTCTGTGGGAAACTAGAGAAGCAATTGCTGGGCCTCTTGCTGAGATATTTGTATCATCGATAGTCACAGGTGAGGTGTCGGAAGACTGGAGGTTGGCAAAGGTGGTGCCACTGTTTATGAAGGGCGGTAAAGACAAGCCAGGGAACTATAGACCGGTGAGCCTGACCTCAGTGGTGGGCAAATTGATGGAGAGAATCCTGAGGGACAGGATGCAGATGTATTTGGAAAGGCAAGGACTGATTAGGGATAGTCAACATGACTTTGTGCGTGGGAAATCATATCTCACAAACGTGATTGAGTTTTTTGAAGAAGTAACAAAGAAGATTGATGAGAGCAGAGCAATAGATATGATCTATATGGACTTCAGTAAGGCGTTTGACAAGGTTTTTCATGGGAGATTGATTAGCAAGGTTAGATCTCATGGAATACAGGGAGAACTAGCCATTTAGATGCAGAACTGGCTGAAAGGTAGAAGACAGAGGGTGGGGGTGGAGGTTTGTTTTCAGACTGGAGGCCTGTGACCTGTGGAGTGCCACAAGGATCGGTGCTGGGCCCTCTACATTTTGTCATTTACATAAATGATTTGGATGCGAGCACAAGAGGTACAGTTAGTAAGTTTGCAGATGACACCAAAATTGGAGGTGTAGTGGACAGTGAAGAGGGTTACCCGAGATTACAATGGTATCTTGACCAGACGGGCCAATGGGCTGAGAAGTGGCAGATGGAGTTCAATTCAGATAAATGCGAAGTGCTGCATTTTGGGAAAGTAAATCTTAGCAGGACTTATACACTTAATGGTAAGGTTCTAGGGAGTATTGCTGAACAAAGATACCTTGGAGTGCAGGTTCATATCTCCTTGAAAGTGGAGTCGCAGGTAGATAGGATAGTGAAAAAGGCATTTGGTATGCTTTCCTTTATTGGTCAGAGTATTGAGTACAGCGTTGGGAGGTCATGTTGCAGTTGTACAGGACATTGGTTAGGCCACTGTTGGAATATTGTGTGCAATTCTGGTCTCCTTCCTATCGGAGAGATGTTGTGAAACTTGAAAGGGTTCAGAAAAGATTTACAAGGATGTTGCCAGGATTGGAGGATTTGAGCTGTAGCGAGAGGCTGAACATGCTGGGGCCGTTTTCCCTGGAGCATCGGAGGCTGAGGGGTGACCTTGTAGAGGTTTACAAAATTATGAGGGGCATGGATAGGGTAAATAGGCAAAGTCTTTTCCCTGGGGTCAGGGAGTCCAGAACTAGAGGGCATAGGTTTAGAGTGAGAGGCGAAAGATATAAAAGAGACCTATGGGGCAACTTTTTCATGCAGAGGGTGGTACATGTATGGAATGCGCTGCCAGAGGATTTGGTGGAGGCTGGTAGAATTGCAACATTTAAGATGCATTGGATGGGTATATGAATAGGAAGGGTTTGGAGGGATATGGATTGGGTGCTGGCAGGTGAGACTAGATTGGGTAGGGATATCTGGTCGGCATGGACGGGTTGGACCGAAGGGTCTGTTTCCATGCTGTACGTCTGTATGACTCTATGAGCACAGAAAAGCCAAACGTTTCAAGAACCCTATCAAAGTAAATATTGTGGACAAGCAGGAGGCTGGAAGAACACAACAAGCCAGGCAGCATCAGTGGGTGGAGAAGTCGATATTTCGGGTACAACCCTTCTTCCCAGTAAACGTTATGGAAAGATTCAACATGGCAGAATCTACAATCAATGGTAAAAACATTTCAAACCCTGCAAGAGATACGCAGCGTGTAGAGAGTTTGGAACTGGAGTATTAAATTACTCTGAGGCAGTTGGAGTTTGGGTGTCAGGGATCTATAGGAATGGTCTTGAGTCAGGGTTTAGACAGAGACATAACAAACGGGCAAGACTGTGAATAAAGTTAAAATTCCTGCCAGGCAAGAGAAATCTCTTTAAAAATCCTGAGTAAAATCTTCAAAGCTAGAAGGAAAGAGAAGCTCAGATTGAGCATCACACCATAGCAGGCAGTCATCATGTGGACTATCTACAGCAGAGGAAATCAAAAGCCACAGAATCAGTTCAATCTCAGTTTGCAAACTCAGAGACGTGGCAATGTCAGAATTAAAGTGACATGTTCAGAGCTTCAGGTGACAAGATGGATTGAAGGAAACAAAATTAGTGGACTTCAATAAGGCTACAGAAAAGATGGGACATTCATCATTAAAACCAGAATAAAAGTGAGAAACATTTACTAAACCAGCAGACAGCTGTAATGAGCCAGAAATGAAACATGATTAAAGGAAGTGATTGTTATTAAATTGGCAAGAACCTGGATTTATTGACCAAAACCATTAAGGAAACAGGCATCAATTACTGCGGCCACAAATGTTTCGACTCATCCAGAGAAGCCGTAAGAGAGGAATCTGCCATTTGTACTCCAAAGATGCAGGAAAACCCATTAGTAACACCGCAGCCAATCAGGTAAAATCACTGCAGAATTCAAAGCCACTGAAGCCATTAGTTGAAGGGTCAGTAACAAGGGGAACACGTTTAAAATTCAGGTTTAGAGGGAATTTGAGGAAAATATTTTTCACTCAAAGTGGAAGGGTCTGGAGAGCACTGCTTAGAATAGTTGTGATAGGAAATGTCACAGCCTTTAAAACATGCTTGGATAAGCATTTAAAATGTTGTTGTATTCAAGGCTGTGGATCTAGTGCTGGAAAGTGAGACTAGTGTAGATTTAGTGCAATTTTGGCATTACAGAATTGATGGGCTGAAGGTCTTCTTCTGTACGATATGATTCTATGATTCTCTGATGCAAGGACAATAAATATTCATGTTACAAAGACATGTTGATAAAAATAATACTGTCAACAAGGTTTAATTTCAAACCTGAGCCAAATAGAACACAGATGGACATTTTGGAGAAAACGATTCTTAAGATATAGAATAGATGCCAAATTAGATACTCATTCAGAAGTTAAATGAGCTAATGCACTTTTATATACAGTTGGGAACGTAGCCAAAGGTGTTATAGCTCAAGTTATGAAGGAAGCAACAGAGGCTTTTGACAAAACACTGAAAGCTTTTCATAATTAATTTAACCTTAGAACAAATACAATTGAAACACCATAGCAGAAAAGGCTACAGGGCTAGATGCTGAAAATTGGATTTGAATAGCTGGATATTTGAATACTGGTGCAGACACAATGGGCTGAAGGGCCTCTTTCCCTGGTATAAAGCCTCAATGACGCTATGCCATTCCTGAAAAAGGATGATAAAGATAATGGGAAACACACTGTCCACAATCAACTCCATTGCCGAGGAGATAAAGCATTTATGACCTAAGGCATTCTATGAGCAACTTTTCAACATAAGAGGCAGCAGATGGTAGAGAAAACATATTCATATTTCACAATCGAGAAGTCTCACTCTTTCGTACAGTCGTGTGTCTTGACCTCAATCTTCTTCAAATGACTATCCACACTAAAGAGCATTCAGAATGTAAGAATTAGCATTGTTTGAAAAAAAACACTGGCAAAGAGATAGCCAACCAACAGTATATTCCATTTCCACTATTGATGATAAAACATATAACCGATGTAACTCAGGATGCAACACAGCTTGGTAAATAAATGGTGGATTAAAGGTTCACATCTGATGTTCAATGATGAAGTGACTCAGAGAAGTACAGTTCAAGCAGAGAATTTCATATTGTCAGCCTCCCAGGACAAACCCTCAGTAGGTGTTCATGCCAGTAAAGAATAAACCCTCAAATCACAGAACTGTGAGGTGAACATGATGGAGTAGAGCCACAGGTAGATAGGATAGTGAAGAAGGTGTTTGGTATGCTTTCCTTTATTGATCAGAATATTGAGTACAGGAGTCGGGAGGTCATGTTGTGGCTGTACAGAACATTGGTTAGGCCACATTTAGAATATTGCATGCAATTCTGGCCTCCTTCCTATCAGAAGGGTGTTGTGAAACTTGAAAGGGTTCAGAAAAGATTTACAAGGATGTTGCCAGGGTTGGAGGGTTTGAGCTATAGGGAGATGTTGAATAAGCTGGGGCTGTTTTCCCTGGAGATTCGAAGGCTGAGTGGTGATCTTACAGAGGTTTATAAAATCATGAGGGGCACGGATGGGATAAATTAACAATGTCTTTCCCTTGGGTTAGGGGAGTCCAGAACTAGAGGGCATAGATTTAAAATAGCAGGGGAAAGATATAAAAGGGAACTAAGGAGCAACTTTTTCATGCAGAGGGTGGTGTGTGTATGGAATGAGCTGCCAGAGGAAGTGATGGAGGCTGGTACAATTGCATTATTTAACAGGCATCTGGATGGGTATATGAATAGGAAGGGTTTGCAGGGATTTGGGCCCGGTGCTGACAGGTGGGACTAGATTAGGTTGGGATATCTGGTCAGCATGGATGAGTTAGAGCGCAGGATCTGTTTCCGTGCTCTACATCTCTATGACTCTAAGACTCGATGAATCCTCAATACCATAGTCACACAGGCCAAATAAAAGCATCCATTCCAATGAATATGCGACATTATAAAGTCTTCGTGGTTTAATATAGTTGTTACTGATAGATTGGGAATAAATCTCTGCTCACAGAGATTGAAGATATGGTCTAGATGGCTGCATGGAAGCCACTATTATGGTACAGAATGAGGCCTTGCTGCCCGTCACATCAGTGTTGGTCCTCTGAGCATTTGGCCTCGCCTCAATCACCTGTTTTCCCTGTCACAATGTATATTATTTCTCATTATTTTTATCATTTTCTGATACCATTTCATGGCAGGTGAGATTAGACTTCTGGCCCAGAGGTAGAGACACGACACTGCTACAAGGCCCCTTATGAAGAACTGAAAGGTGAACTTCTTCTCTCAGCATCAACAAAGTCGGGCTTGCTGAGTAAGCCCCAGGTTGCTCCATGATTGTTTTAGAGATATTTGTTCATTACCCTGTTCTGATGTGTTATGATACACCTCTGGACCTGGTAGGACATGAACATGAGCCTTCTGGCTCAAAGTCGACAGTGTCTTGCTGGAAAAGCACAGCAGGTCGGATGGCATCCATGGAGCAGGAGAATTGAATGTCGACTCTCCTGCTTCTTGGATGCTGCCTGACCCGCTGTGCTTTCCCAGCACCACATTCTCGACTCTGATCTCCAGGATCTGCAGTCCTCACTTTCTCCTTCCGGCTCAAAGGTAGGGACACTACCACTGTGCCAGAAGAGCCCTTTGCTTCTATTTAAGTAATCCTCCAATGCACTCTTCAACTGAACCTGTCTCCACCACATGTCCAGGCAGTACATTCCATTCCCTAATTAATCAATGTGTGATAGCATTTTTTTTCTCTCACTCACATTTGCTTTCTTCACAAGTTATTTTAAACTTGTGTCCTCTGGCTCTCAGTCCTGTTATCAGCAAGACCAGTTTCTCCTTATCATTTCCATCCATTCTCCTCATGATGTTGAAAACCTCTATCAGATCTCCTCTTAGCCTCTTGTCTCCAGGAAGTCTATTCCAACTTCCCCAATGTATCTTTATAACTGAAGTTTCTTATCCCCTGAGCAATTCTTGTAAAGTAATTCCGACTAATCCATTCACATCCTTCTTATAACATGGTGCCCAGAGCTGTACACAATATTCCATAGAGTCATAGAGATGTACAACATATAAACAAATGCTTCGGTCCAACTCATCCATGGTGCCAAATATCCTAAATTAATCTAGACCCACTTGCCAACATGTGGCCCACATCCCTTTAAACTCTTCCTATTCATATACCCATCCAGATGCTTTTTAAATGTAGTAATTGCACCAGCTTCCATCACTTTGTTTGGCAGCTCATTCCATATGTGCACCACCCTCTGCATGACAAAAATTGTCCCTCGGGTCCTGTTTAAATCTTTCCCCTTGACTTTAAACTCATATCCTCTAGTTGTGGACTCACCCACCCCAGGGAAAAGGCCTTGGCTATTCACCCTATCCACGCCCCTCATGATTTTATAAACCTCAATAAGATCACTCCTCAGCCTCCGACACTCCAGGGAAAATAGTTTCACATCCTCTTCAGCTTCTTCCTATAACTCAAATCCTCCAATCCTGGTAATATCCTTGTAAATCTTTTCTGAACCTTTTCAACATCCTTCCTATAGTGGGGAGACCAGAATTGAATGCAGCTGCAGTCTAACTCGTGTGCTCTATAGGTTCAGCATAAGCTCCTCACTGGTGCGCTCTATACCTTTTCTAAATAAACATAGAATACTTATGCTTTTAAACTACTCCTTGTACCTATCCTGCCACTTTTATTGATTTATGTATATGGCCAGATTTCTCTGTTGTTGCACACCATTCAGAACAATACCCACTATTTTAAACAGTCACTATTGTTCTTTGTACCAAAATGTATCACCTCACAGTTCTCCAGTTGATCTTCCTTCACCACCTTAATGCCAGTGCCTCTTTGAAGTTCCATCGTGCCTCTTACAGTTAACAATGTTTGCAAGTTTTGCATCATCTGCATACTTTGAATTTTCCTCTGAACACCAAGATATAGATCATTTACCTACATCGGAGAAAGCAAGGGTCCCAACACTAATCTATGAGAAAATGCCCGACAAACTGTCCTCCTGCCCAATAAATGCCCATTTGCCATTACTCTTTGTCTCCTATCCTAGGCCACTTCAGTATCCACATGAACACTGTTCCTTTTATTCCGTGAGTGATAGTTTTTCTCCCAAGTTTATTGTGTGTCATTATTTTGAATACCACAACAGCAGCATTGCCCTTATCAACCTTCTCTGTTACCTCTTCAAAACGTTCCAACAGATTGGTTGAATTGAGTTTAATTGAATTGAATTTATTGTCACGTGTACCGAGGCACAGTGAAAAGCTTTGTCTTGCGAGCAATACAGGCAGATCGCAGAGTTAAGTCACATAGATAATAAATAATAGGTAAGCAGCGGCAAAAACAAAAACACAGGTACAGGTGAATGTTAAGAGTTTGTGAGTCCAGTCAGTATTCTAACAACAGTAGGGTAGAAACCGTTACAAAACTGGCTAGTGCATGTGTTCAGGCTTCTGTACCTTCTCCCCAATGGTAGAGATTGTAGAAAAACATTTCCAGGGTGGGATGAATCTTTTAGAATGCTGGCAGCCTTTTGTTGACAGCGGGCCTAGTAGATGGATTCTATAGATGGGAGGTTGGCCTTTTTGATTCTCTGGGCTGAGTTCACCACTCTCTGTAATCATCTCCAATCTTGAATTGCACAGGTAGTGATACATCTAGGCAGAACGCTCTCGATGATGCACCCATAAAAAATTGGCAAGGGTATTCTGCATCATGCCAAATTTCCTCAGCTACCTGAGGAAGAAGAGGCACAATTATCCCCTCACACATCCACGCTGGCTCTGCCAACTTTCCCCATATTTTTATGTGATTATTCATCCACCCTGAACCAATGTAAGTCCAGAAATCTAAAAATCCAAATGTCAAGAAGAAATTGCTTGGTTCAGAGATCTACGATAAATAATAAAGTGACTATTTCACTAGGATAGCATTCTCCACAAAGGAAGTTAATCAAGTTAAAGGTTCTTCAGCTGTTGCAATGGAGCAATTACATGTTTGAGTAGAAAAAACATCCCATGTGAAGAAGATCCAAGACATTAGGGGTTTTGAGGTCTAACGGGACTTGCAGACCTCACACTCACAGGGACAGAGTTGAAGTCTACCATTTTTAACCCAGAGTTCCAGAATTTTATGAAGTCTGAAGAGTTTGCATTATCCAGGAGAATACAGAATACTTCAGATTATCTGAACCTGTGAAGTTAGAGGTTTTTAGGAGAGGGAGTGTTGTTAAATGTAATTGTTTCCACAAATGGATAAATATTTATAGTGGGAAAAAAGCTGATTGAAAATATTGCATAAATGTATAATTGCCCAAAAGAGCTAATACTGACAGGTGCCTTAAGCACCTCCCTTTATCATGATGGCATGTGGGTCTCTTTTGTAAAAATCCCTTCAGGGATGTGGTTGCTGGCTGGGCCAGTGTTTATTGCCCATCCTTAGATACCCTTCAGAAGGCAGTGGTGAGTTGGCTTCTCAAACCTCTGCAGTCCGTTTGCTTTGGATAAACCCACACTGTCATTAGGGAGGGAGTGTCAGGATTATGATCCAATGCCACTGATGGATATATTTAATGTGAATGGCTTAGGGATATTCCCACATACATGCTGTCCTTGTCCTTCTGGATGGAAGTGGTCGTGGGTTTGGAAGGTGTTGGCTAAGGGTCTTTGGTGAGTATTTGCAGTGTATCTTGTAGATGATACACTCTACTGCTCCCAAACATCACTGGTGCAGGAAATGAATGTTTGTGGATGTGGTGCCAATCAAGTTGCTTTGTTCCTCATTGTCTCTATAACAATGCACTCAGTTGCTAACATGTATTTCATTTTGGTTAACATAAGAGCCTCCTTCTCCTTAGACTAGCACGTGAGATTTCTCAACTATACCATGCCAAGCAAACCCTGTAGCTCTTCATCCTGAAAGAGAATGGTGACAGCAATACAGCAGACTGGCTCATAGCACATGGTGATCAGCAGCGAGGAGCTAATACAGCACCATTTTCTATCTCCTAATCAGAGAGTGGACTTGAACCCTAAATTACAGAGATTTTGTGACAGTACACCAAGAGTTTGGAGTGTTCTGCACAGTTTTGAGCCCCATATTTCAGGCAGGATGCAGTGGCCCTGGAACGCGTTCAGAAGAGGTTCATGAGAATGGTCCTAGGAATGAAAAGCTTAACATATGAGGAGCGTTTGAGGACTCTGGGTTTATATTCGATGGAGTTCAGAAGGATGAGGGCTGATCTAATTGAAACATGCAAAATACTGAATAGCCTTTGACAGAGTAGATGTTGGGAAGCTGTTTCCACTGGTAGGAGAGACTAGGATCCGAGGGCAGTCTTTGAGTAAAGGGAAGACCTTTTAGAACAGACATAAGGAGAAACTCTTTCAGCCAGAGAGTGGTGAATCTATGGAATTCACTGCCACAGAAGGCTGTGGAGGCCAGCTCATTGAGTATATTTAAGTTGAAAAGCACACAACACCAGGATGTTGTCCAACAGGTTTAGTTGGAAGCACACTAGCTTTCAAAGCGACGCTCCTTCATCAGGTGATAGTCGCTCCGAAAGCTAGTGTGCTTCCAATTAAACCTGTTGGACTATAACCTGGTGTTGTGTGCTTTTAAACTTTTTACACCCCAGCCCAACACCGGCATCTCCAAATAATGAGTATATTTAAGACTGAGATAGATAGGTTCTTGAGTATCAGGGGATCGAGGGTTAAGGGGAGGAAGCGGAAGAATGGCGATGAGAAATTTATCAGCCATGATTGAATGGCGGAGCAGACTCAATGGGCTGAATGGCCTAATTTCTGCCCCTATGTTTTATGGCCTTTTAGTTGGATACAATTCAGCTGACATGTTCTTTTTCATCCCCAAGAGATTAAAATATGTTGTTGTGGTTCTGTTCGCCGAGCTGGGAATTTGTGTTGCGGACGTTTAGTCCCCTGTCTAGGTAACATCCTCAGTGCTTGGGACCCTCCTGTGAAGCGCTTCTGTGATGTTTCCTCCGGCATTTATAGTGGTTTGTCTCTGCCGCTTCCGGTTGTCAGTTCCAGCTGTCCGCTGCAGTGGTCGGTATATTGGGTCCAGGTCGATGTGCTTATTGATTGAATCTATGGATGAGTGCCATGCCTCTAGGAATTCCCTGGCTGTTCTCTGTTTGGCTTGTCCTATAATAGTAGTGTTGTCCCAGTCAAAAACATGTTGCTTGTCATCTGAGTGTGTGGCTACTAAGGATAGCTGGTCGTGTCGTTTCATGGCTAGTTGGTGTTCATGGATGTGGATCGTTAGCTGTCTTCCTGTTTGTCCTATGTAGTGTTTTGTGCAGTCCTTGCATGGGATTTTGTACACTACGTTGGTTTTGCTCATGCTGGGGATTTGGGTCTATCGTCCTGGTGAGTTGCTGTCTGAGAGTGGTGTTGGTTTGTGTGCTGTTATGAGTCCTAGTGGTCGCAGTAGACTGGCTGTCAGTTCAGAAATGTTTTTGAAGTATGGCAGTGTGGCTAGTCCTTTGGGTTGTGGCATGTCATCGTTCCATTGTCTTTCCATTAGGCATCTGTTGATGAAATTGTGGTGGTATCTGTTTTTGGCAAATACATTGTATAGGTGTTCTTCTTCCTCTTTTTGCAGTTCTGGTGTACTGCAGTGTGTTGTGGCCCTTTTGAACAGTGTCTTGATGCAACTTCTTTTGTGTGTTGGGGTGGTTGCTTTCGTAGTTCAGGACTTGGTCTGTGTGTGTGGCTTTCCTGTATACCTTTGTGGTGGATTCTCCTTTCGGTGTTCTCCATACCATCACGTCTAGGAATGGGAGTTGGTTGTCCTTTTCTTCCTCTCTAGTGAATTGGATTCCTGTGGCGTTGATGATCCGGTGTGTGTTCTCTATTTCTATGTTTTTAATTATTCCAAAGGTATCATCTACATATCTGACCCAGAGTTTGGGTTGAATTTGCAGTAAGACTGTTTGTTCTAACCTTTGCATTACAGCTTCTGCTATGAGTCCAGAGATAGGTGAGCCCATGGGGGTGCCGTTGATTTGTTCATATATTTGGTTGTTGAATGTGAAGTGTGTTGTGAGGCACAGGTCCAGTAGTTTGAGTATGCAGTCTTTGTTGATAGGTTCCTTGTCTTGTTGTCTGTTCTGTATGTCCAGCAGGTTGGCTATTGTTTCTCTGGCTAGGGTTTTGTCGATAGAGGTGAGCAGTGCCGTTACATCGAATGAGACCATAGTTTCTTCCTTGTCTATGTGTATATTTCTGATGATGTCCAAGAATTCCTGTGTTGACTGTATAGAGTGTCTGGATCCACTGATCAGGTGTTTCAGTTTCTGTTGTAGTTCTTTAGCCAGTTTGTGTGATGGTGTCCCTGGTAGTGACACTGTGGGTCTGAGTGGGATGTCTGGTTTGTGGACTTTAGGTAGTCCATAGAATCTGGGGGTGTTGTTGCTTTCAGGTTTCATTCTCTGTAGATCAAACCTGGTTATCTGTCCGTTTTTTTGTAGGTTTCTCAGAGTATTGTTTATCCTATTGGTGAGCTGTGGGGTGGGGTCAAACTCCTTCTTTTGGTAGGTGTTGGTATCTGCAAGTAGTTATTGTGCTTTTTGGATGTACTCTGCTTTGTCCAGTATGACCGTCATTCTGCCTTTGTCTGCTGGTAGCATGGTTATGTTCTTATCATTTCTTAGTGCTTTTAGTGCTTCCCTCTCCTTGGTGTTGAGGTTATGTGTTTGTCTTTTCCTTGTTATCAGGATGAAAATACAGCCAGGTTATCTACTTTTCTGGGAAGTTGCTAGTAACCAAATCATTTTTAAAAAAAGACAGGATAAATTGGATTGCTGAATCGATGCACTTCAAACCTGTTATCAAATGAATTCATTATTTGAGACAATATACTTCAAACAGCCAGCACACACAATGTCCACATTGCCACTAAACTGCAACTGGGACAGGGAAGATTTGCAATGAGACATCCAGAAGATAACAAGAAGTATGTGAATATTTAGTTGGTGCTACTAAATTCCAGAATCACTCAGTGCCTGGCTGTTCAATCTCCACTCTTCTCAAATTTGGTGCTGTTTGTCTAATGTTATTTGTGACTCTTGGCATTACAATAAGTACTGAGGTAGACATTTAAATCAAGTTCTGAAGCCTTATTCATTTGGGGTTAAGTTCACTTTCTAAACCCTATCAAATGTTCCTCACTGGAGTTTTGCAATTTCTCAATTATCACAAAATGTCATTGCCTTGTCAAAGACACAAGTGATCGCAAGGATAGAAAAGTTATGAGAAAACGTGAAATGAATGTGATCTCATTAATACTTCCAAAATTATAGGGGAGTAACAAACTCAATTCAAGAAAATTCCTTCATTATTTTCTGTAGCTAAAGTTTCAATGGCAGCCGGTATCAATTCATAGTGAGGGAGTCAGGAGTGAGAATGGAAGTCAAGCAGAACGTTCACATCATTCTCAAACGTAATAAAGAGAGGAGTTTGCATTCTTCAAAACAGCAATGACTGAAGTTAATTTGTGGGTGTTTTCAATTGGACATTGTGACAAGTATTAAGTTACCTAGAATGTAAAAGAAAGAGAATGAGCAGACTCAGTGTTAGTCACAGAATGTCTGAGAGAGTTTTATATTTAGTGGTGTGAATAATTAAATATATAGCGAACACAAGAGGTTCGTAGTCTGTAATTTTAGATGAAAGATTGTACCATTATTGGGAGAGGTTTAGCTCTGTAAGGCAGAAGCATTTAATTATCAAAAATAAATTTCTTCTGAACTTGAGTTTAATGCTGGCAATGCTTAGCTGTGGGTCTATTTAAAACTAGGGTTTAGAATTCACACAGGGGGAGTGTTATCAATTAATACTGCTTACCTGTTGACCTTTTTGTTTCTTTAAATTCTTTCTTTGAACAATGAGCAATGGTGACATTTAGTGATGCCTCTGACGATATCTCTGCTGAATTGCGTAGGGATTCTCAGACTCTCTGTTCAAAAGATCCAAACTGAAAAAAAATAGAAACATGAAAGCAAGGAATGAGAACAAAGGCCATTTGGCCCATCAAGCAACGTTCCAGTCAGAACAATGAGCCCAATCTTACACAGTATCCCGAGGGATAATTCTATATAATTAACCCTTGCTTAATAAGATTGCTAAATATCTCTCACATATGTAACTGGAATAACTCAGGAAATCCAACTGGAAAAGAACATAGTGTATTGTTGAATGCCAAAATAGAGCCACTACTCGTGGTATTCATATGCTAGCCCTAGCCCAGGGCAGACAGCTCCACAGGTGCATCCCTGTGTCTGCTTTATCATTCTTTTCATCCACAAGTGCTTTTACACACAACTGAATGGTGCTTTTCCCATCAGCAAATCACCGTGGCATATTTTTCCTCCCAGTAACCACCATCAGTAAATCAGCCGAGTTTTCTAATTGAATACTTCATGTGCAAAGCCTTGAACGGTAAGGTAAACCATCAAAAGTGAGGGGGAG
This sequence comes from Hemiscyllium ocellatum, assembly GCF_020745735.1. NCBI lineage: Eukaryota > Metazoa > Chordata > Chondrichthyes > Orectolobiformes > Hemiscylliidae > Hemiscyllium > Hemiscyllium ocellatum. The sequence continues at coordinate 48,684,516 of NC_083429.1, read as the reverse complement.
GTTGAGATGCAGTGATAAAGTACTCTATTTGATTTATTTGATGTGTTTGTTTGATTTATTGTTGTCACAAGTACCTAAGTAGCAAGCAGTACAGGCAGATCATAACATAGAAGGGCATACAGATCACAAGGTGCATAGACAGAGCAAGGCATACAAGGTTATGGTTGTGCAGGAGATGCACAAAAGCAAGATCAAGCCTTTTATTCCCAATAGTGCCCATTTCTTGCTAAAGGCATTGAGAGCACTAATGGACACTCTGGCTCCTTCTCCAAGGATACCCCAGGCACAACATAGCTGCAGAAGAGGGGCAGACATCAGCAGATATGCCCATACTTCCACAACCCACTGCCTCAGCCTGTTTAACACATTAAGGTTTCAATTGCTTGATGAAAAAGTAAATTCACATCGGGCTATTCTCTCATTAGAGCGAAATGACTGATGGCTGTTTAACCAAAGGGTTAGCACGCCTCAGGTGAGGAGAGAGGTTGAGAGGGAAGGGTCTTCATGGTAACCTTAGCCAGTGTGGGAAACTGAACACCATGCTATTAGCGTCATTCTACATTGCAAACCAGCAATCCAAACAACTGAGCTAACCGATCCCTCCTGGGTCTCTTTATTTTTATCCAGAAGTGTTATCGCGCACAACTGAACAGTTAAACTGCTAATGGTGAGAGGGAGGTAGGGAGAGAGAGAAGGGTCTAAATCAAAATTGAATTGGAAGGAAAGATGGCAGGCAATGCCTTGCATCATTGGACTGTTAATCGAGAGACCTCGGGTGATGTTCTGGGGTCCTGGGTTCAAATCCTACTTCAGGATCAAATCCCACTTCAGCAGATGGTGGAGTTTGAATTCACCAGAAGTCTGAAATTAAGAGTCTAATGCTGACTATGAAACCAGTCTCAACTATTGAGAAAAACCCATCTGGTTCAATAGTGTAATTCAGGGAAGGAAACTGCCATCCTTACCTGATCTGGTCTATATGTGATTCCAGACCCACAGCAATTTGTTTAACTCTGGGCAATTAAGGATGGCCAAGAAATGCTGACCTAGCAGCAACGCCTTCATCCTGTGAATGAATTAAGAAAAAAAGCATCCCCTTCAGTACCCACCTCTCTCTAAAGGCATCAGGAGTTTTAGTGGACACTGCAAGCTCCCTCTCCAAGGACTTCAGGCCATGGAAGAGGGCAGCCAGCCAGCAGAAAGGACGCCCACCACAGCCCACTAACTGGGCCTGTTAATAGTTGTCTTGGCCAGGTCCAGGAGCATGGGACCTGCTTTCTTTTTGATCTCATTTTGTACATCCAGAGTTACCCTTACATACAACTGAATAGTTTTTTTTGCCCCATCAGCAAATCACCATGACATTTTGTTTTAGCTTTGAGCAATTGACCAGGGGTCGATTTTATTTTAACTTTGTTCTTTTATATCCGAAAGTGTAATGACACACAACCGAAAGGATCTTTTCTTCCCTGACCACCAAAACAATTATTTTTTCTGTTTTTAGCTATTAACCAGGGTTGGCTTTCATTTCATTTTATATTTCTAGAATTGCTATCACACAAAAAAAGTTTTCTTTCCTAACATCAAATTCCATTGACCCTTTTTAATGTTTCTCATTATTCACCAGGAGTCTGCCTTTTTAAAAAAAATCAACCTGTTCAGATATGTTTGCGACACATGGTGACACAGTGATTAGCAATGCTGCCTCACAGCACTAGGGACTTGGGTTCAATTCCCACCAGGGGCAACTGTCTGTGTGGAGCTTGCACGTTCTCCCTGTGTCTGTGGGTTTGCTCTGGTTTCCTCCCACAGACCAAAGATGTGCAGGTTAGGTGAATTGGCCATTCTAAATTGCCTATAGTATTAGGCGAAGGGATAAATGTAGGGGAATGGGTCTGGGTGGGTTGGTGTGGATTTATTGGGCCAAAGGGCCTGTTTCCACACTAGGGAATATAATCTAAATTTTTGGATGTGAGCATAAGAGGTATAGTTATTAATTTTGCAGATGACATCAAAATTGGAGATGTAGTGGATAGCAAAGAAGGTAACCTCAGATTACGACAGAATCTTGATCAGATGGGCCAATGGGCTGAGAAGTGGCAGATGGAGTTTAATTTAGACAAATGTGAGGTGTTGCATTTTGGGAAAGCAAAGCTTAGCAGTGAAGAAGGTGTTTGGTGTGCTTTCCTTTATTGGTCAGATTATTGAGTACAGGAATTGGGACGTCATGTTGCGGCTGTATAGGACACTGGTTCGGCCACTTTTGGAATATTGCATGCAATTCTGGTCTCCTTCCTATCAAAAAATGTTGCGAATCTTGAAAGGGTTTAGAAAAGATTTACAAGGATGTTGCCTGGGTTAGACAATTTGAGCTATAGGGAGAGGTTGAATAGGCTGGAGCTGTTTTCCCTGGAGTGTCAGATGCTGAGGAGTGACCTTACAGAGGTTTATAAAGTCATGATGGGCATGAATAGAATAAATAAACAGGGACTTTTCCCTGGAGTTGGAGAATCCAGAACTAGAGGGCATAGGTTTTGGGTAAGAGGGGAAAGATATAAAAGAGACCTAAGGGGCATCTTTTTCATGCAGAGGGTGGTACGTGTATGGAATGAGCTGCCAGAGGAAGTGGTGGAGGCTGATAAAATTTGCATTATTTAAAAGGCATTTGGATGGGTATATGAATCGGAAGGGTTTGGAAGGATATGGGCCGAGTGCTGACTGGTGGGACTAGATTGAATTGGGATATCTGGTCGGCATGGCCGAGTTGGACCGAAGGACCTGTTTCCATGCTGTAAATCTCTATGACTCTATGGCCTCTTGAGCAGAAGGGAATTCAACCCAGGCCTCCTGGCTCAGAGGTAGGGACAAGAGTCCTGGGGTCAGATGCAATTTTTTAAAAAAGTGCTATCACACACAGGGCCTGCTGATGAAGGGCTCTGGCCCGAAACGTCGAATTTCCTGTTCCTTGGATGCTGCCTGACCTGCTGTGCTTTAACCAGCAACACATTTTCAGCTCTGCTTTAATTTTTATCAACCTTTTCAGTGATATAATGATACACCTCTGGAGCAGATGGGATTTTAATCTTGGTCTCCTGCTCAGAAGTAGAGTCACTACCACTGCCCTGGAGCCTTTGTAGGCATGTTTTTTAAAATATATCTGGAAGCATTATCACATACAACCAACGGCTTTCCCATCACCAAGTCACCATGACTTTTTTTGACCATTCGTGTAGTCAATCAGAAATTCACATGTAAAGCCCATTACAGGCAATGCAATCAAAGATGAGGGAGAGAGGGAAGGGAATAAACAAAAGTGCAGTTGGGAGGAAGAGATAAAGCTTATCTTCCCTTCAGTATCTACCCCCCTCTAAAGGTACCGAGAACATTGATTGATACCATGTGCCATCTGCTTTATCTTTCTTTTCTACATCTGGGAGTTCTCCAACACATAACCCAACAGCTTTTCCACCACAAATCACGAACTTTTAAAAAATCTGATAAAGGCTACCAGGAAAATTGCTCGTGTAGCCAATTACAAATTTACATTCATAGCCCATTATAGTCAGTGGTCTGCTCTACTTTTTTCCAATGTTTACTGAATCAGTCTCACAGCAACAGCGTCCCAGCTTTGATTCCAGCCTCAGGTGACTGCCTGTGTGGAGTTTGCACATTCGCCCTGTGTCTGTTCCGCAGGTGTGCTCCGGTTTCCTTCCACAGTCCAAAGATGTGCCGGTCAGGTGAATTGGCCATGGTAAATTGCCCCATAGTGTTATGTGCATTAGTCAAAGGGAAATGGGTCTGGGTGGGTTACTCTTCAGAGGGTCGGTGTGGACTGGTTGGGCCAAAAGGCCTGTTTGCACACAGTAGGGAATCTAATCTAATAAAAAGATCAGAGTTAACTCATGTCTCCTGGCTCAGAGGTTAGGACATATCATTGCATCACAATGAATGAAAAGACTCCTTTTCCAAAGCAACTGAAGGATTTCTAGCATGTTTTATGGGCATAAACTTTCTCAAAATAGCAATAATTCATAATAGCAAATTTTGACTGAATCAAATATTGCTACCAAGACCTCGTTTGCCCTGACTGCTTTGTGTCTGAGGTGTTTTCACTCCAATTAACACTACGAGATCAGAGTTGTGCTCTTTGCTTTCTTTGTTTAAGAACAAAACTCTGTTATACTTCTTAGTTTCTCACTCAAACCATCAAAATAAAGAACATTTAACAAACATTACTGATCAAAGGAAACATTAATTTCCAGAAACTAATTTTCCATTCATTTATTTTAAGCTTGCTCCTTAACCTGATAGTTGTCAATTTTGTCCTTAAGTATTTGAGCAATTACTGAATCAATTGAGGTAATGGCTCAGTGATATTATTGCTAAACTATATAATCAAGAGATCCAGGGTCATGTCTTAGGGAGCTCTGTTCAAATCCATCATAACAGATGTGGAATTGGTATTAAAAACATCTAAGATGAAAACTTTAATGATCACCATGAAATTGTTGTAAAGACTACCTTGTCTCTCATGTGCTTCCTTAAAGGAAACTGCTGTCTTTATTTGATCAGGCCACCATGTGACTCCAGCCCCACAGCAATGTGGTTAACTCTTAATTATGCTCTGGGCAAATAGGGATGGGGAATAATTGCTGGCCAAGTCAGAGAAACAACATCCTGTAAATAAATGAATTTAAAAACCTGACTAAATTGCTAAATTTGTTGGTTTGTCATCAGAGAAATCAAATCTGCTTTGGGTGCATTTTGATTGGCCACTTCTTTTGGATGCTCAACCCACTTGGCTGTTAGTTGGCTTTTTACTGCCCTCCTTACTTTTCTCCCTCATTAAAAGATGGTTTCCAATCCTACTGTTGTAAAAGGCTTTTTATTAACACTTACATTCCTTTCTAGTAGCTTTTCTATTTAGAGATTTTTTTCACAATAGCTGATCAACTCTATGGTCCTCTGGCTTCCAGCTGGTCTTATAGCTGTATGGATAACTCATGAAAAAAAGTGATTTTACTTTTTCACATGTTCTCTTCTCCAAATGATTTCTGGTATGTTTCTTAAACTTCACCACTGCTATAATTTTCTAGGAAGTAGATCTCACACCCACTACCACCATCAATGGTCATACTGCTTTATACCCACGAAGAGTAAAGCGTTTACATGGAATGGCCGAGGAAAATTCACAATGACAAACTGTTTTTAGGCCAAGGTTTCTTATTAACACTGTTTCCTACTTATTAGGACTAGATACTACAATACATGGTAACAGAACATTTGCTAGGCTGTGGTCTTACTCTTCCTTTACTGAACTATTTTCCCATTAGCTCTACTGACTAATGTTAGTTGTTTTATTCCACATGCTTCTAACTTCTTCCTTTCTAACCCCACCTATACTATAATATTTATACCCAGTGAGGATATCAGAAGGTTGCTCCAGGGTCCCAAAACATTGAAGAACTAAAACCAATCAATAGAGATAATTCTTCCACCATATTTTCTCTTCCACTAGGGATGTTGACACAAAGAAAAAATATATCTTGCATCAAAATCAAATTTTTCATAATTTCAAGATTTGCCAATGAGGTACTCTTGAAGTGTGAATCAGTTTAGCTCAGTTGGCTGAATTGTTGGTTTACAGAGCAGTGTGGGTTCAATTCCCCATCACTGGCTTGAGGTTACCATGAAGCACTTCCCTTCTCAACCTGTTCCCTTGCTTGAGGTCCAGTGGCCCTCAGGTTAAATCACCACCAGTCACTTCTCTCTGATGAGGGAGCAGCCCTGATGGTCTGGTAAGACTATTGTGACACAACAACTTTTGAAGTCTAGTAAGAGAGGAGGTGGAACCTTGGCCTAATCGCTCATTAGGAAAGCGGTTGTTTCCGGAAGACAGAAGTCAAATTGTGCCCATCGAGCTCCCACAAACAGTTATGTGATATCTATGCTATTTGAGCAATAAACAGTATCTAGGCCAAACAATTCTCTCAGCTGATCCCAGGAACCATTCTGTGTGTGTGAAACCCTGTACTGAACAGGAGTTCAGTATGGGCCCCCCTTGTCAAACAGCCTTCTGATTGGATGTCACTAAACAATAGAACTATAATTTGAGTTTCTCCTTCCAGGCTCAGGGACAATGAGGTAAATTGTCACTATCTCACCACTGCCCTGTTAGACACAAGCTGTTTAGGACTGGCCAGTTACTGGGTCTGTAAATGTCCTGATCTGTTGTGCTCAGTTTCCAATCGGGCAGTGTATTTCTCAGGTAGAGGAAATGATGTGTGGAAAGGTCTATCATTTCTCTAAAATGTTTAAACAATTGAACTGGTCACAGCACAGCACAAACCATTGATAGCTTACTCTAAACAAAACAGCTGCTTTCCTGATGAGAGATTAAGCCAAGGTTCTATCTACCCTCTCAGGTATTAAACCCACCAAAGACCAATGTGAGATAAATAAGGCACAATAGGCAGAATCTTGTTTCCAGCCCCTTGGATGGTGTGCTGGGCTGGGCTGTATTTTAATGAGATGGGATGGCGATAGCGAGGGTCAGGAGAACTCCATACCCATCCTGCTTCCATGACTATTTAAGTCCATGATGGGGAGGGTATGGATGGTCTGCCCACTATGCTGCTAAATAGTGAAATTAATAACCAAGGTTGCTTCAAGCCTCTGATGGTGGGAAGTTTTGGGGTGGGCCACATTCAAAGGTATAGTGCACAGTTCTGATTGCTGTTCAATAGGAAGGATTTTGTTAAGTTGGAAAAGGTGCAGAAAGAGATGTTACCGGGACTGAAGGGTTTGAGTTATATTGAGAGCTTGGATTTTTTTTTTGCCTGGAGCATCGGAGGGTGAGGGGTGACCTTATAAAGTTTTATAAAATCATGAGGAGCATGGATAGAGTGAATAGCAAAGATTATGTTTCACCCAGTTCAAAACTAGGAGGCATAGGTTTAAGACAAATGAGAAAAAATTTAAAATGGATTTAAGGGCTTTTCACACCAAGGAAGGTGCATATTTGGAATGAACTGCCAGAGGAAGTGGTAGAGACAGGGAAAGTTACAACATTTAAAAGACATTTGGACAGATACATGGATAGGAAAAGCTGAGAGGGATGTGGGCCACCTGCAGGCAAATGGGACTGGTTTAGTTTGGAAAACTGGTCGGCATTGACATGTTGGAGAGAAGAATCTGTTTCTATTCTCTACGACTCTGTGACTCTATGACTCTTGACCAAGGGGACTAGCATCAAAAAGGAGAAGGCCCAATGCGACCTACTCCACCCATATTTCTGTTGACCAGCCCAACTTCCCAACACCATCCCTCTGCAGAATTGGAGGAACACAGTTCTCTCCGTAAGTTGGGCGGTTAGTGGAGATTACAGAAAAAAGGAGGGACAGGGCCATGGAGAGATTTGAAAATGTAATTACAATAGAGGCTGATAAGAGAAGGTTCACTAGATTAATTCCAGAGATGAAAGCTTTACCTTATGAAGAGCAATAGATATAATCGTCAGAGTTTAGAAGAATGAGAGCTGAAAATGTGTAGCTGGAAAAGCGCAGCAGGTCAGGCAGCATCCAAGGAACAGGAAATTCGACAGTTCAGGCATAAGCCCTTCATCAGGAATGAAGGGCTTATGCCCGAAATGTCAAATTTCCTGTTCCTTGGATGCTGCCTGACCTGCTGCGCTTTTCCAGCAACACATTTTCAGCTCTGATCTCCAGCATCTGCAGACCTCACTTTCTCCTCTTTAGAAGAATGAGAGGCAACTTATTTGAGGTATGTGCAAGATGTTAAAGGTGTTTGACAAAGTAGACAGAGAGCAGATGATTCCACTTGCAGGGTAATCTAGAATGAGAGGTCATTGTTATAGACTAAGAGTTAACAGATTTAAGACAGAGCTGAGAAGGATAAAACTGTGGAATTAATTAGTCCCAAATAACTAAATGTAAAGGAGGAGACAGACAGATTTTTAATTAGTAATGGATCAAAGAGCTATGGGGAGTCAGCAGGAAAGTGGAGTTGAGGACAAGATGAGATCAGAGGTGATCATATTGAATAGAGGAGCATAACCGAGGGACTGAATTGCCTCCCCCTACTCCTAGTTCTTATATTCTTAGAAAAGAAGAATGAGAATTTTAAAAATCGACACCTGGTTTGACCAGGTACTAATGAGCAGACAACAAATAGGATCATGGGATTTGCTACCTCGTACATGGGCAGCAGTGATTTGGATAACGTCACATACACAAAGCTTAGAAGGTGGGCGATCAACCAGGAGTGTGTTCAAATATTTGAGACAAGACACAACAAAGGCATGAATGATGTCCTGCTTTTATTGGAATGTACAGAACTTTCTGAGTAGTAACGGACTCACTGAGCACCTTGTAATAAATATTAATGAAACTTGTTAATTTTACTCATGAGCTTTTGACTCTTATTAAAACAACATTGTCCGTCTCACAGGCTTGAAGTTATTTACATAAAACTCAATTACTTTTTGAACACACAATATCATAATTGAGTTTTGGTGATGACAGCCTTTAGACATCTTGGCAATTTTCCCAGGAATCATAAATGTTCCTCCAGAGCAAATTTCAGAGCTTTTGAAGGAAGCAAATATTTTGCAATGCAATTTATTCCAGCCTTCTCTTTATTTCATATATCTATGAACATTAATGGCATTTAACCCTAATCTTAGCATTTTCCAATTTCAATCAAATAACACAGTCTAATTTTCAATTTTCATCTCACTGAGATTTACTCTCTCACTCCTGAATGAGAGGATAAACATTGCTGTCCTTAGTAGAGCTCCAATATTTTATGCACGATGTCATTCTTTATGTGGGAGTACACAAATTGAATACTGGCAAGTTGACTGTCCATGGGAGAGTTACAGCTGGATCTGATCCTGCTCCTACATAGTTGTTAGCAGAAATCTCTCCCTAGCAGTCACCAGCAGAAAACTTGGCTAAGTTTTTCACTTCTCATAGCAGAACTGTTATGGCTAAATTATAGTAACTCAAAAGAAATACTGCATTTGGATTTTCATTGTAAAGAAATCTGTGTGCTGATCCATGATCTCTATCAGCTAAAAGGAGAAGGGCAGCTGATGCACAGGAACACCTATAGGCTTTATTGTTTTCTTTGGGACAGAAGGCTGAGGTGGAATTGTGGGGGGGATGGTGTGAGGAACAAACTGCTTGAGGATTATGAGGGATATAGACCGGGTGAGTAGGGAGCAGCTGTTCCCCTTGGTCGAGGGGTCAATCATAAGGGGGCATAATTTTAGGGTAGGGGGCAGGAGATTCAGAGGGGATGTGAGAAAACAAAATCTTTCATTCAGAGGGTGGTGGGAATCTGGAATGCACTGCCTGGTAAGATAGTGGGGGCCAAAAGCATTATACCCTTTAAAAAATATTTGGAAGAGCACATGAAAATATAATAATTTAAGGTAATGGGACAAGTGCAGGAAAGTACGCCTTTGGTGGTAGTTATTGTTGGTACAGACCCAATGGGCCGAAAGACCTTTGCTGTGCTACATGAATCTATGACTAAGTTTTCTCCAACCATCTTGACTTGGAGCTACATCATTACCACTGGGTCAGAATCTTTGAACTCCCTTCTGAATTGAGGGTATCTACACTCCAAGGACTGAAATGATTCAAGGATTTCCCATCTTCTTAAGGGCAATTAGGGATGGGCAATAAATACTGATATTTAAACCAACACCACAGATAATTAAAATGAAATGGTAAGTTTTTTCTTCTCTGGAGCGGGGACTGGGACGTGCACCATTAACCACCAAAACTGAAAGAATTTCACCTTTGATGCACTTCCCACAAATTTATATTATTTAGTCTTAGGGGCAGCTGTGTTATCTCACTCCCAGGAGCACAGTTAAAATCTGAAATAAATTGAAATTTAAAAAGTTATTAAACATTATTTCCCCCCAAAAAATTAAGAAAATATGGAAAAAATAACTATTAAATAACAGTTCAAACAACAAAATAACATATTTTTCTCTCTTTTCATTTTTAAAGGCTTGTTAGGTTCTTTTTTAAAAATAACAATAATCAGTTTTATATTATGCATGCATGTGTACACCTAAAAGAAAGAGGTGTGCGTGCATAGTTGGAATTTATCAAAGGATGGATTGGTATCAGCAGATGGTCCCCTTAGGAATATGTGCATTGCTAGCTGGGTCAGTAATTATTCGTCAGCACTCAATCACAGAATTACAAAAATTGAATGTTGCACAAAGAGGCTATTTGGCCTTTTGCGTGCACAGCAGCTCTTCAACTGCTTGAAATAGAGATACGGCCACAGTGCTTAGATTAGAGTGGTGCTGGAAAAGCACAGCAGGTCAGGCAGCATCTGAGGAGCAGGAAAATTGACGTTTCAGGCAAAAACCCTTCATCAGGGATTGAGGCCACAGTGTGGTTTAATTAGGAGTTGCAGAATTTGGAAATAGCAATGAAGAAGTGAAGGCATGGTGATCTTTATCTCGGTCAAGACACATTCTCTGTTATTTTGATGCTGTCAGATTACAACTGTAGCTGCAAATGTGTTGCTGGTCAAAGCACAGCAGGTTAGGCAGCATCTCAGGAATAGAGAATTCGACGTTTCGAGCATAAGCCCTTCATCAGGAATAAGAGAGAGAGAGCCAAGCAGGCTGAGATAAAAGGTAGGGAGGAGGGACTAGGGGGAGGGGCGATGGAGGTGGGATAGGTGGAAGGAGGTCAAGGTGAGGGTGATAGGCCGGAGTGGGGTGGGGGCGGAGAGGTCAGGAAGAGGATTGCAGGTTAGGAGGGCGGTGCTGAGTTGAGGGAACCGACTGAGACAAGGTGGGGGGAGGGGAAATGAGGAAGCTGGAGAAATCTGAATTCATACCTTGTGGTTGGAGGGTTCCCAGGCGGAAGATGAGGCGCTCCTCCTCCAGCCGTCGTGTAGTTGTGTTCTGCTGGTGGAGGAGTCCAAGGACCTGCATGTCCTCGGTGGAGTGGGAGGGGGAGTTAAAGTGTTGAGCCACGGGGTGATTGGGTTGGTTGGTTCGGGCGGCCCAGAGGTGTTCTCTGAAGCGTTCCGCAAGTAAGCGGCCTGTCTCACCAATATAGAGGAGGCCACATCGGGTGCAGCGGATGCAATAGATGATGTGTGTGGAGGTACAGGTGAACTTGTGACGGATATGGAAGGATCCCTTGGGGCCTTGGAGGGAAGTGAGTGTGGAGGTGTGGGCGCAAGTTTTACATTTCCTGCGGTTGCAGGGGAAGGTGCCGGGGGTGGAGGTTGGGTTGGTGGGGGGTGTGGATCTGACAAGGGAGTCACGAAGGGAGTGGTCCTTGCGGAACGCTGATAGGGGAGGGGAGGGAAATATATCCTTGGTGGTGGGGTCCGTTTGGAGGTGGCGGAAATGGCGGCGGATAATACGTTGTATGCGCAGGTTGGTGGGGTGGTAGGTGAGAACCAGTGGGGTTCTGTCTTGGTGGCAGTTGGAGGAGCGGGGCTCAAGGGCGGAGGAGCGGGAAGTGGAGGAGATGCGGTGGAGGGCATCGTCGATCACGTCTGGGGGGAATCTGCGGTCCTTGAAGAAGGAGGCCATCTGGGCTGTGCGGTGTTGGAATTGGTCCTCCTGGGAGCAGATGCGGCGGAGACGAAGGAATTGGGAATATGGGATGGCGTTTTTACAGGGGGCAGGGTGGGAGGAGGTGTAGTCCAGGTAGCTGTGGGAGTCAGTCGGTTTATAATAGATGTCTGTGTTGAGTCGGTCGCCCGAGATAGAAATGGAAAGGTCTAGGAAGGGGAGGGAGGAGTCTGAGACAGTCCAGGTGAATTTCAGGTCGGGATGGAAGGTGTTAGTAAAGTTGATGAACTGTTCAACCTCCTCGTGGGAGCACGAGGCAGCGCCGATACAGTCATCGATGTAGCGGAGGAAAAGGTGGGGGGTGGTGCCAGTGTAGTTGTGGAAGATGGACTGTTCCACATATCCTACCCCTCAACTCAGCACCGCCCTCCTAACCTGCAATCCTCTTCCTGACCTCTCCGCCCCCACCCCACTCCGGCCTATCACCCTCACCTTGACCTCCTTCCACCTATCCCACCTCCATCGCCCCTCCCCCTAGTCCCTCCTCCCTACCTTTTATCTCAGCCTGCTTGGCTCTCTCTCTCTTATTCCTGATGAAGGGCTTATGCTCGAAACGTCGAATTCTCTATTCCTGAGATGCTGCCTAACCTGCTGTTCTTTGACCAGCAACACATTTGCAGCTGTGATCTCCAGCATCTGCAGACCTCATTTTTTACTCGAAGATTACAACTGTACAAGAGATCATGTTATAATCTCTTAATAAAATAAACCTGTAATACTTACTCAGGTCAAAAAATTAAATAAATACAAATGGAAATTGTGCAAGGAATTCTGCAGGTCCAGCAGCATCTGGGAGACAGAGAGTTAATGTTATGAGTCTAATATAACTTAACAAAATAGTTACGTCCTTGCACATCCTTGCTTGTCCATCACTCTTTAAGCATTACACTTCAAGAATAAACTCAAACATCATAAATTCTGCCCCTATATCTTACAGTCTTATGATGATAGGTGGACAACACATGGTGAAAAATGCCTCAATAGAACAAAGAATTAATCCCAAAAGTAACTTACAAGAGATTTCTAAACAGATTTGAAAACTTGCCTGTTGCAGATTTGCGAAATATGTGTTGACAGAATTATATCATGTGCATGATCTAGAGTTTGGATTTTGAACTTGTAGCATTTTGGTTTTGGTTTGTGTGTGAGAGAGAGTTTTTAATGATTAAGTTGACAGCATATTGGGAGCCATATTTTTCTTAAAAACTGTATGACAGAAGAAGCTCAGAGTGTTATTTTGTTTTTATTGAGGGAGTTTTACAAGCAGACAAGATAAACATTGCGGAGTATTAGCTTGCTTTATGTAAAGAAGAATCTGGACTTCTTTTGCTTAACAAAATAAAACAAAAATAATTTAAAAGCTTTTGTTGTCTTTTTAATATGCAGTGGTCCTGGTGGGGTTAAGCTGTATGAAACAGTTACTCCTGAAGAAAAGTGATAGTTCATAATGGTCAGAAAATAGGCTACCTCAGTGTTAGAATTTTAATGTGAAAACTCTACACCAGAAGTATTTGACTGGAACCTCACTATTTGAGGCTGAGAAAGTTTAAGCTCTGTTGTGTGACCGATCAAGAAAGAGACAACCAAGCCTTCAAGACTGTTAATTGAAAGAAAAAGTTTAAATCAGACTTATACAAGTATTAGAGAAGGGATTCTCTCAAGTGTTTGAGTACTGTAAAGTAAAAGTATTGGGATCGTTGCAATTGTATTTTACACTGTTTCAAAATCTTTCAAATAGTGTGATATGTAAATAGCTTGGACTATTTTATTTTATAGAATAGAATCCCTACATTGTGGAAAAGGTCCATTCAGCCCAATGAGTTACACCAACTCTCTAAAGAGCTTTGTACACCCCAGTCCTTGGCCAGCATCTCCAAATCACCTCTGAAGAGCTTTCCACCCAGACCTAGTCCTGCACTTCCTTATGGCTTATACACCTAATCTGCACACCTGTGAACACTTTGGGTACATTAGCATTGCCAATGCACCTGACCTGCATACCTTTGGACAATGGAAGGAAACCCAAGCACCCCCAGGAAACCCACACAGATACAGGGAGAATGTGCAAACTCCACACAGACAGTTGCTGAATGCTGGAATCAAACCCAGGTCCCTGACGCTGTGAGACTGCAATGCTAACCATTGAGCCACTGTGCACCTAATACCATTTCCCTTTGCATATTCTTAATGTTTTATTGTAAAAACCAGGTTTGTGACATTATGTGCTTATGTTTCAATGAAAAAGCAACATCTTGGGGAAAGAAGCGATTTATCCAGCTAGATTTCAGTTTGTCCAATAATAACAAAATCAGCTGCAATGATAGCAAGAATGAAAAATATTCAAATATGTGCACACCTATCACTTGGTACTGCAGCTTGTTTTTGTATGTGCCTTAAGATAAATTTTGCAATACAAATACGGTGGAAAAATGATCATTTTTGAGAACAGTTAATAGGTATTTTGGCAAGATATATTTGCATGCTCACATCGATATGTTAGCTCAGATTTTGCTGGAACCAGGAATCTTACAAATAAAAACAAAAAATATTGGAAACACTCAGCATCTGTGGAAAGCTGCAATCAAAGTTCATCTTGATGTAAAACTGGTTTCTCTCCACAGCCTGCCTTCTAAGAATTATGAAAATTATTTTTGTCTTTATTTCAGATTTTCAGCATCCACAACCTATTATTTTTGTGTCTTACAGCATGACCTACTTGTTTTCCTTAGCACAGTTGGTTTTTTTAACCCCCAAAACTGCTGGAAATTCAAGCTGAAAATAATACCGTGAAATTAACAGGACAGCGAGGAACATGATGAATGACTGCATCATCAGTCTATCTCCTTAGTGCTGAGAGTAAAATACAGGAAATGAAACAGAGGAACAGTAGAGAAGGAAATTGGAATTTAAGTTAAATAAAAGAGTGGGAAAGAAATACTGAACGAACTGAGAAAATAAAGAAACAGGAGAAATAAGTTTAAAAATATACATTTTAAAACCTCTTCGAACAATTTACCTTCAAGGCTGAGACAAGTCCAGTTTCAATTACCTTTTTCTAGGATAGAGGTTGAAGGCATTCCAAGAATATAATTTTCTTCATTAAATCATAATTTTTCCCAATTAAATATCAGCCCTAGTCTTATGTTATTACAGAAAATTAAAAGCTGCAGATGCTGGATATTGAAAACAAAAACAGAATTTGCTGGAGAAACTCAGCAGGTCTGGTAGCATCTGCAAAGAGAAAACAAGTTCATGTTTCCAGTTCAGTGTGTCACAGGACTCTTCTTGTCCTCCTCAGAAACTGCCAAACTTGCTGAGTTTCTTCAGCAATTTCTGCTTTTGATCCCAATTTTCTGTAGGGAGTTTAGTTCACTTTCTCATTGTAAAAGCAGTGAAATTTGTGAAATAAGGACGTTAAGATTGAATTCTCATGGCAATGTAAAGCATCCAACAACTTACAGTGAACCACACCTTATCACTTCCATGCCTCAAATTATTGAACAATTAGCCCAATAATAATAAGGTGCACATTGGAGGCATGATCTGAGAATTAGGGCCAGACCATTCAGGAGAGATGTTAGGAAGCACTGCTTCACACAAAGGATTAGATTAGATTACTTACAGTGTGGAAACAAGCCCTTCGACCCGCCAAAGCGCAACCTACCCAAACCCTTACATTTACCCCTACCTAACTCTACAGGCAATTTAGCATGGCCAATTCACCTGACCCGCACATCTTTGGACTGTGGGAGGAAACCGGAGCACCCGGAGGAAACCCACGCAGACACGGGGAGAATGTGCAAACTCCACACAGTCAGTCGCCTGAGTCGGGAATTGAACCGGGGGCGCTGTGAGGCAGCAGTGCTAACCACTGTGCCACCGTGCCGCCCACTAAGGGTTGGAGCACTGTTCCATAAATGGTAGTGGATGCTGGATGAGCTGTTAGTTTTAAATCTAAAGGCAGACTTTTTTTTGGATAAGCTAACAGATTAAGGAATATGAGCCAAAAGCTGGTATATGGTGTTAAACCACAGATCAGCCACGAACTAATCAAATGACAGAACAGGCTCGAGAGGAGGAATGATCCACTCTTGTACCTATGCTCCTATTTGATGTCATCATTACTTCTACCAGTAAACTCTGACCCATATTCCAAACTCTTCAATTGTAATTCTTTCCTTTTTCAATTAAACATTAATCACAAGCAGGAGAAAAAAGGAAACAAACAGACACAGGTGAGGTGATTTAAGAGGTGGTTTAATCTTCCCAATACAGCAAGGCATTTTGGCTTGATATAAACTGCTTATGCTCCTGTTCCAATCTGACAATCTACATTATTCATTGATACAGTGTGCTTCTTTCAATTCCATAGTAACAAAAACATTATGAGGATGCACGCTTTTATTTTTTAAATATAGTGCCCACTTTCACTGCAGCTTGGTTTGATGCAAAAATGAAAATGCTATCAAAAACAGTCTAGAATCCAGGCATAGATCTTCTAAATGATTTCTAAAAGGTCAATACTTTCTGCCTATATTCAAAAATGAAGAGAGCTTCAATTATAGAACCTTGATACATTGCTATTTTATAAAGTAAAACTGAACACAATAGATCCATTTTCTCCAATATCCCGATACCCAATGTCAGACCCATCGCACACACTTCAGCCCTCACCCTCTCTCTTCCCTTCCACAACTGCAACAGGGGCCCCCCCTTGTCCTCGCCTTCCATTCCACCAGCATCCACATCTGGATGATCATTAGCCACATTTCTGCCTCCTCCAGTGGGATGCCACCATGAAACACATAGTCCCCTCCTTTCTTTTGTCAGCCATCCACAGGGAATATTCCGTCTGAGACACCTTGGTCCATTCCTCCTCCAATCACAACATTTCCCCACACCCAGCAATCTCAGAAGGTGCAACACCTGCCCATTTACATTATCTTGCCTCACTATCCAAGGGCCCAAACACACCTTCCAGGTGAAGCAATGATTCACTCAATCTAATCTGCATTCACTGCTCACAATGTGGTCTCCTCCACATTGGGAAAACAAAGCATAGACTGGGTGACCACTTTGCAGAACATCTATGTTCTGTCCACTGATATTACCCTGAGCTTCTTGTTGACTGCCACTTCAACATACCACCCTATCCCCTGGCCAATATCTGTCTCGGGCTTACTGCAGTTCTCCAATGAAACTCAGCGTAAGCTGAAAGAACAGCACCTCATTTTCCACTTGGAAACTCTACAGCTTTTCAGACTCAATATAGAGTTCAATAATTTTAGAGCTTGAGGCATCTTTTCCTATCTCCTTACCATAACCCCCACTCACCAGACCTCGTCATCACATGGGCTACTACCACAAATAGTCAGCTACTAATGACAGAGGTAACAGCCTGCTGGTATTATTGCCGACTGCTAATCCAGAGACCCAGGTAATGTTCTGGTGACCTGGGTTCAGGTCCTGCTGCAGCAGATAGTGGATTTGAACAACCCTTGGAGTTCAGATATCGTTCTGTCAAATCTATCCTGCCTTCCCTCTTTGGTCAATATAGCCTTCCTGAATTGTGTTGTACAGAACTGATTATAGGATTTCTGTGGGGTCTAGTTGCACTTTGTACAACTGAAGCATAACTTCAACCAATTTGCATTCTCCAGATGTAAAAAGGCTAGCATTGCATTTGCGTTTTCAACTATTTTCTAACCTTTTAATGATGTGTGCACTTGCGAACCTGAAATCTCTTTGGACCTCTACTGTTTTTAACTTTTCACCATTTAAAACCCAACAAAGGTCTTCCCATGGTTCTAATAAATACAACAATTAATCAAAAGAAGTCTATCTTAATCACCCTGCAAGGTCAGACAGTGCATTTCAGATTCTCCCAGAGTGCTACATAATCCCATTATAAAGTAAAGTAAATAACAAAATGTCAGAGTTTAATAAATTTGTTTTTTTTAATCTTAACAATCCAATGTGTGTTATCTTTCTGGCAGCGTTAAAGTAATTATCACCGACTTCATTTCTGATTAGACAAAGTAACCAAAACAACAGAAAGTGTTTGGTAGCTGATTGAATTAATCCCTGACAAGTTTTAACACTGCAGGGAGATTGAATTTGAAGGAATGACAAATACACAAAAAAGAGAGCATTGTGAAAGTCCTTCATTCAACCATTTCCCAACCAAGATCTGGTTTATATTGTCATGTTGGGATTTTCAATTTGCAAACTCTGATTTACCCCAGTGACATCAGGGGCTGAAAAGACAAGTAGACTGAAATCCCTAACCTCCTCCAATTCTGGCCTCACACACACCTCCATTGATGGGCTGTGCTCTCAACAGGTTCTCTGTTCTGAAATTCCATATGTCTGTCTGCATTTAAGATGCTCCTTAAAACCCACCTCATGGGCCACACCTTTAGGTATCATCCAAATATATCCAAAATAAAATAACGAACTGCAGATGCTGCAGATCTGAAATGAAAACAGAAATTGTTGGAGAAGCTCAGTAGGTCTAGCAGCATCTGTGGAGAGAAAACAGAGTTCATGTTTCGAGTCCAGTTACCCTTCTTCAGTTCTGGATGATGTCAAGCATCTTGAGTTGGAGTTGCACTCATCCAAGTCAGTGGGGAGTATTGCATCACACTCCTGACTTGTGCCTTGTAGATGGTGGACAGGCTTTAGGGAGTCAGAGGCTGAGTTACTTACCACAGGATTCCAACTATCTGTCTTGTACTTGTTGCCACTATATCTATTTGCCTAGTCCAGTTGAGTTTCTGGTCAATAGTAATTCCCAGGATGTTTATTGTGGGGGATTCAATTATGGTAAAGCCATTGAATATCAAGAGATGATTATTAGATTCTCTCTTGTTAGAGATGGTCATTGCCTGGAGTTTGTGTAGCACACATGTTACTTGCTTTGATATTGTCCAAGTCTTGGTGCATTTGAACACAGATTGCTTCAGTATCTGAGAAGTCGCAAATGGTGCTGAACACTGTGCAATCATCGATAAACATCCATAATTGTGACTTTGTTTGAGGGAAGGTCATTGATGATGGTAGCTGAAGATGGTTGAGTCTCAGATACTACCCTGAGGAGCTCCTGCAAAAATGTCCTGGAACTGCCTGGTGAAGACTCTCATTCAACAACCATGACTATTTTCCCATGTGCAGATAGGTCTCCAACCAATGGGAAGTGTTCCCTTTTATTTCCATTGATTCCAGTTTTACTAGTGCTCCTTGATACCACACTCAGTCGAATACAACCTTTATGTGAAGGACTGTCACTCTCCCTTCAGCTCTTGAATTCAGCTCTTTCGTCCATGCTTGAATGTAATGTAGTCAGGAGCTGACTGGCCCTGGCAGAACCCAAGCTGGCTGTCACTGAGCAGGTTACTGCTGAGCTGCTGCTGCTTGATAGCACTGTTGAGGATAGTGTCCAATACTTCACTTCACCTCAACCATGAAGTGTATCAAACTCAATAGCAGTTTATCTTCTACCATTTCCAGTTGGATAGGCAATCAGACTCAGCGTTAGTTGGAGGATTGCTGGAAACATTCTATTCCAAACACAAGCCAACAGTGGTCAACACCATAACATATGGCAGTTCCTTACTTCTTGCTGTGTATTTTTACTTTCCTCCCCTCTCTATCTTGGAACATTTGTTATGCAGAATATGCTGTGTAATTTCATTTTGTAAAACGTATTTTCCAAACTTTGCTGACTGAGATTTCCATGCTATAATATCCTACTCGTGGATTTCAGGAGAGTTGCATGTATCACTGTTCATTCTCCATCAAAACATGTTCATGTCCATTAGATACTCTACCCCCTATGCACTCCTACACACACCAGCTCCTCCTTTACTTACACAGCAATGTGCTTCAGGGGCATTTCCTACTCACTACCAAGACTGCTTCATTCCAGCTCTGCATCTATCATTACCTTTCCTCACACACCAGGGAAAAACCAACAATGTTGTTTTTGGAGGGTGAAGGCTTGAAGAAAATGAGGGTAAAATAGGTAAATGAGAGCTTGATGTTTTTTCCCGCATTCTCACATGTCCATCCATTATTGTTCCTTCATCAACAATGGACCAAAGTCTTTGAATTCTCTCCCTAATGGTCCAGGACAGATCCCCTCAAAATATTTCAAGAAGCTAGCCCACACCCTAAATTTTGCGAGTTGTTTTAAGCAGGTGTAACACTGGTAATCCAGGAGTGATGCAGCTGATCAAACCATGTAGTTTTAAACAAAACAGCATTTATCTGCAAGAATACCAAATGAAACACAAACAAAAGAGAACACAATATAGAATAACTTGATCCACCCGAAAATCCAACAGATCATCCCATCTTAATGATGCTTGCAACAATCCCCACAAACACCCCTTCATATAAAAAGGCAAAATCAAACACAGGAGAGAAGCCAGAGAGAAAGATTTAGCATGACCTTGCTTCTTTGGATTCCAGCAGCTTTTTTACTACTTCTTGCTGACCAAACCAAACCAGAGAGAAGCTGATCTGGAAGAACTGGCCACTCTCCTTTCATTGGATAAGTGTTTTTTTTAAAAAAACTTGAAAGCCTTTCGTCTGAAGCAGTATCTCTTAGCTCTACTAAATTGGCCCTGAAACCCTTCAACCCCAGACTCTGTGTTGTTTATGACCTCCCTGAAAAAAAAGCCAAGGACTGCATAGCCTTGTTAAAGGAGCAGCATCATCACACTCACAGCATTGTGGGTATATCTACACCACATAGCCCAATCACAACGCGCAATTGGTTTGCACAATAAATGTTGTTTTGCCTTTGACATTTACATCTCATGGTTGAATCAAAAGCCCTCCAAATCTTTAATAGTTGTCATTCTGCCTTGCAATAAGACCCCGACCATTGTCTTCAGATCTTTTCCCTGATCTTTGACACCTTCTCCCTCTTCCCTGCTCCCCATAACCACTTATCCTCCATCTACTCCATCCAGTGGATCTAGCCTGAGTATATTACTCATATTGGAACAAATTACTGCAGATGCTGGAATCTGTACCGACGTGCTGGAGATCACAGGGGGTCAATGGAGAGAGAGAGAGAGCAAGTTAACATTTGAATCTAGATGACTCTTCATCAGAGCTTACGCAAGTCTCTACCTGGCCTTCTGGTGTTATGACTTTTAGCTACATCCATGTCAATTTACAGAATAGCATCTCTACACTGCCCTCCTTGCCTGTAAAGATCTTTTTCAAGAGCATCAACTTAGTGACATTTTTAATCACTTCCCTGAATTTTCTTTTAAAGGTTTCACACTGTTCTTTTCTTCCACCCTCAGTGAGGGATGCTTTTCAGTTTGAAGGATGTTACATAAATACAAGTTGTCACTAAAGGATTAACAGGACTTTTCACAGTTAATGCTTCCTCGTGTTCCTATCACACTGTGCAAGGACGGCTGAAGGACTCAGGAATAAAATAATGGAGAAAAGCTTATAGGAAATAATTAGAGGCTTGCTGTTAACAGACAAACATCACCATTACTTCATAGACATGTACAGAACTACAGGGAAGCTCTTATGAATGTTAAAATCTCGACGATTTTAATACTACTATTTTCACCTCCGCACATTATTCACATCCTGGAATTAACAATTATGTACTCCAACGATCATTTTTTTCCATCACAGAATATTTCCTGATTTGGTGTTGCTTTGCTTTAGTCTGTAGTTTGTGGCAGAAAACAAAGAACAATATAGCAGAGGAACAGGACTTTCAGCCCATCAACCCTGAGAGGATTCCTAATCTAAATCATAATCTAGACACACTTCTTATTGCCAATACATAGTTTCCATTCCTCTGTTTACTACCCATTCATAATCACGGGATTATAGGGTAATACAACAGAGAAACAGATCTTTAGGTCCAACCAGTCCTTGCCATACATAATCCTAAACTAAGCTAGTCCCACCTACCTGCTCCTGGCCCATAAACCTTTCCTATTCATGTTCTTATCCAAATGTCTTTTGAACGTTGTAATTATACTCACATCCACTATGTCCTCAGAAAATTCATTCCAGATGTGAAATACCCTCTATATAAAAAAACTTGCCCCTCATGTCTCTTTTAAATCTGTCTCCTCTCACCTTCAAAGTGCCTCCCCCCCAATCTTGGCACTGCTTCATGTGTCCATCAAGATACATTTTAAATGTTGCTAACGATCTCTTCCCTCACTTCCTGTAGTTACCTAAGTCTGGCCCAAGAGACTTATCTGTCCTCATGTTTTTTCACAATTTACAACACATCCTCCTTCTTAACATCAACCTGTTTGAGCAGATCAGTCAGTTTCATGCTGTTCTCTCAAATGACAAGATCCCTCTCACTAGTGAATACTGAAGCAAGGTATTCATTAAGAAACTCCCCTACCTCCTTTGACTCCAGGCACAAGTTCCCTCCATTATCCCTGATCGGCCCTACACTCACTTTGGCCATCCTTTTATTCCTCACATAAGTGTAGAACGCTTTGGGGATTTCCTTAATCCTATACACCAAGGCTTTTTCATGTCCCGTTCTAGCTCTAAGTCCATTCTTCAGTTCCTTCATGGCTACCTTGTAACCCTCTAAAGCCCTGTCTGATCCTTGCCTCCTCAACCTTAAGTAAGCTTCCTTCTTCCTCTTGACTTCATGTTCCACATCTCATCATCCAAGTTTCCTTCACCCTATGATCTTTTCCTTACCTCAGTGGGACAAACCTATTCAGAACTCGCAGCAAGTGCTCCCTAAACAACCTCCACATTTCTGTCATGCATTTCCCTGAGAATATCTGTTCCCTATTTATGGTCCACAGCCCCTGCCTAATAGCATTGTAATTCCCTCTCCCCCAATTAAATACTTCCCCATACCATCTGCTCCTATCCTTCTCCATGACTATAATAAAGGTCAGGGAGTTGTGATCATTATCACCAAAAATCTCTCCCACCATTCGAGATTTAACACCTGACCTGGTTTGTTGCCAAGCACCAAATCCAATATGGCCTCCCCTGTAGTCAGCCTATTTACATATTGAGTCAGGAATTCTTCCTGGGCATACCTGGCAAAGTCTGCTCCATCCAAACTATTTGTACTAAGGCAGGTCAAACCTCACAAACTTTATTAGATTCTTGAGGATGTGACAAAGCACATTGATGAAGGTAGAGCATTGGATGTGTTGTACATGGATTTTAGCTAAACATTTAATAAGGTTCCTCACGGTAGGCTCACTCAGTAAGGAAAATTTGGCTACCTGGATACAGAATTGGCTAGCCCATAGAAGACAGAGGATGATAGTTTATGCAAACATTTTCAGCCTGGAGCTTGGTGACCAGTGGTGTTCCATAGCGATCTGTTCTGGGACCGCTGCTCTTTGTGATTTTTAAAAGTGACTTGGATGAGGAAGTGGAGGGATGGATTAGTAAGTTTGCCGAAGACACAAAGCTTTGTGGAGTGGTAGATGGTGTGGAGGGCTGTTGTAGGTTGCAACGGGACATTGACAGAATGCAAAGCTGGGCAGATGGAGTTCAGCCTGGAAAAGTGTGAAGTGATTTACTTTGGAAAGTCAAATCTGATTGCAGATAACAGGGTTAAAGGCAGGATTCTCGGCAGTGTGCAGGAACAGAGCGATCTTGGGGTCCACGTCCATAGATCCCTCAAACTTTGCCACCCAAGTTGATATGGTTGTTAAGAAGGCATATGGTGTTTTGGCTTTAATTAACAGGGGATTCAGTTTAAGAGTTGCGAGGTTATGCTGCAGTTCTGTAGAGCCCTGGTTAGACCACGCCAAGAATATTGTGTTCAGTTCTGGTCACCACATTATAGGAAGGATATGGAAGCTTTACAGAAGGTTCAGAGGAGATTTACCAGGAAGCTGCCTGGACTGGAGGACATGTCTTATGAAGAAAGGTTTAGAATGAGGAATGCTTTTCTACCTGGAGTGAAGAAGGACGAGAGGTGACTTGATAGAGGTGTACAAGATGATGAGAGGCAGAGATAGAGTGGATAGCCAGAGACATTTTCCCAGGGTGGAAATGGCTATCATGAGTGGGCATAATTGTAAGATGATTGCAGGAAGGTTTAGGGGAGACATCAGAGGTATGTTCTTTACACAGAAATTGGTGGGTGCATGGAATGCACTGCCAGCAGCAGTAGTAGAGTCAGATACATTAGGGACTCCTAAGCAACACATAGATAGGCACATGGATGATATACAATGAATGGCATGTAGGTTAGTTTGATCTTTGAATAAGATAAAAGACGGACTCAACATCAAGGGCCGAAGGGCCTGTACTGTTCTATATTTTATGTGCCTGCTTCTACGACCTCCAATGGCAATGCATTCCAGGCTCCCACTGCCCTCTGTGTGAAAGATTTTCCTTGCACTTCTCCCCTGAACTTTCCCCCTCCTGCCTTGAACCTGTGCCCTCTTGAAGTTGATCTTTCCATCCTGGGAAAATACCTCCGACTATCCACCCTATCCATGCATCTCAATTTGGTGGACCACTATCAGGCCGGTGCTTTGCCTCCATCTTTCCAAATAAAATAATCCAAGTTTATCCAAGCTGTCCTCATACCTAAATGAGGAGGGACATTAGAAGTTAATCTTTAAAATCCTGATAGAATAAGTTGGAGGTGGACCTAGTGCAGGAAATTAGGGATTTTCACAGAATAAGGAATTACATGTCAGGGGAAGTATGTTTCATGCAAAGATAAGTGTTTTGCAGAAATATAAAGGGAAAACTCAGAAGCAATGGGTAAAATAGTTTCAAATATACTGCACATATATTATTAAACTCAAAAATGCACAAATGAATATTTGATTATTTCAGTAATTGCCTTTCACATTGCTATGCCAGAGAGATGAGGCAAGTACTCAATGAAATTAATGGATGGAATATCATGCAGTCAAGTATCAGAGATACCAAATACTGCATTGGAATTATTTTACAAATACGATGAATATAAATCTCTCCCTTGCCCTCTCATCAATGTTTCTGTTGCATAGACATGGAGTTATTGCTGAAGATAATATTCTGGGAATTCTTGTTTAGCCCCTTTCCCCACCCCAACTTCACTGGTCTAAGTGCTGTTGGATAGACATCCCATGCATTCACATCCAAATTTGGGGGCTCTGTCCTAAATTCTAGGGTCATTGGTGTAACTGGAAATTCTGAACCGTCTTGACCAGTTGGATATTGATAAGATTAGATTATTTACAGTGTGGAAACAGGCCCTTCGGCCCAACAAGTCTACACCGACCCGCCGAAGCGCAACCCACCCATAACCCTACATTTACCCCTTACCTAACACTACGGGCAATTTAGCATGGCCAATTCACCTGGCCCGCACATCTTTGGACTGTGGGAGGAAACCGGAGCACCCGGAGGAAACCCACACAGACAGAGGCAGTAGTGCTAACTTCTTAAGATGCTTCCTCTTATGGCAAGGTCCAGAGCCAGGGATCATAATTTAAAAATAAGGAACAAAACATGAAATTGTTGGAAAGCTCAGCAGGCCTGGCAGCTTCTGTGGAGAGAAAACAGAGTCAAACATTTTGAGTCTAGTGACCCTTCCTCAGAACTGGACCCAAAACATTAACTCTGATTTCTCTGCTGCCAGACCTGCTGAGCTTTTCCAGCAATTTCTGTTTTTGTTTCTGATTTGCAGCATCCCCAGTTTTTTTTTCAGTTTTTAAAAACAAGGGGTTGGCCATTTGAGAGGAGGAAACATTTTGTTCATGCATAAGGCTGAGATTCTCTGGAACTCCCTTCCTCAAGAGACAGTGGATGCAAAATCTTTAAATATTTCATAAGGCCAAGGTAGACACATCACTGATTCCCAAGGCGATAAAAGACTTAACTGGGGTTGAGCAGAAATATATAGTTGTGGTTAAATCCAAGTCAGCCAATAATTGATTGGCAGAACCAGAATGGAAGGGCTGAGTGGCCTACATTTGTTTCTTATCGTATGGAAGAAGAGCAACTGTTACTGAAAAGGGAAGTTCAGCAATGGCCACTGCATTCAAGCTAATTAGAGTCATAAAGTCACAGAGATGTACAGCACGGATGCAGGCCCTTCGGTCCAACCCGTCCATGCTGACCAGATATCCCAACCCAATCTCGTCCCACCTGTCAGCATCTAGCCCCTATCCCTCCAAATCCATCCTGTTCGTATACCCATTCAGATGCCTTTGAAATGTTGCAATTGTATCAGTCTCCACCACTTCCTCTGGCAGCTCATTCCATACACGTACCACCCTCTGCATGAAAAAGTTGCCCCTTAGGTCTCTTTTATATCTTTCCCTTCTTACCCAAACCTATGCCCTAGAGTCATAGAGATGCACAGCACGGAAACAGGCCCTTCGGTCCAACTCGTCCATGCCAGATATCCCAACCCAATCTAGTCCCACATGCCAGTGCCCGGCCCATATCCCTCCAAACCCTTCCTATTCATATACCCATCCAAATGCCTCTTAAATGTTGCAATTGTACCAGTCTCCACCACTTCCTCTGGCAGCTCATTCCATACACGTACCACCCTCTGCATGAAAAAGTTGCCCCTTAGGTCTCTTTTATATCTTTCCCCTCTCACCCAAACCTATGCCCTCTAGTTCTGGACTCCCCCACCCAAGGAAAGAGACTTTGACTATTTATCCTATCCATGCCCCTCATGATTTTATAAACCTCTACAAGGTCACTCCCTCAGCCTCCAATTCTCCAGGGAAAACAGCCCCAGCCTCTCCCTATAGCTCAAATCCTCCAACCCTGGCAACATCCTCGTAAATCTTTTCTGAACCCTTTCAAGTTTCACAACATCTTTACAATAGGAAGGAGACGAGAACTGCATGCAATATTCCAAAAGTAGCCTAACCAATGTCCTGTACAGCCGCAACATGACCTCCCAACTCCTTTACTCAATGCTCTGACCAATAAAAGAAAGCACACCAAACACCTTCTTCACTATCCCATCTCCCTGTGACTCATTTTCCTTCGTAAAGTGGAGTGGTATTATCCAGATAATCCTGGGCCAAAACCTGACATGTCAAGTGCTGAGGAGCTGCTGCACTTTCAGACATGACATTAAATGGATGCCTTGGCCAAACACTCTTGAGGTTACCACAGGGTCCATTCTCCAAAAGAGACAGTGTGCATTACTCGGCTCCTCTAGCTATTTATCCATAACGAGCATCCATAAAATAGATTCAATCATTCAATTTATTGCTGCTTATGGAACCTTTACCCTGAGCAAATCGATTCATGTGAGAAACGACCAAAAGAAAGCAATATGTGGAAGGCAGAAGGAACAAATGGCAGGAGGAATGATGCAATAAAAAAGAACTTCATTAGCTGTGAAGCATTTTGAGACACCCAGAGGTCACGGTCAGTGCTATAGAACGGACCCCATTCTTTTTGTACAAATGAACACTGGCAGGCAGACCTACATTGGTTGCTTTAAAAACATCCTGCCAAGAAGTTAAATTAGATTAAAACAAGGCCTCCACTTATGCCATACACTTGAGAGTTAATGCAGACATGCATACTAATCAGTGATATTGAAGAAATTAAATCTACACAGGAAGAGGATATATTACCACTTTAAACACCCCCATTACAACTTTGGTCTTTGGAATTCTGACTGCCAGGATGTAAAATCTGAGAATGAAAGGCAAAGATGAGCATTAATGAAATTCCAGTTGGAATACTCATGAATGTAAATGAAGTTTTAACTAACATTTAAATCAGGAATGCACAAAGGTTTCTAATTAATATGATCTCTTTGACTGCAACATGAATGGGAGCTAATGGATTCCCAGCTTCAGCCGGTTCCCATATAAATGAGCTGGTCATATTGTTCTCTAGCAAAAGCATTTAATCCTTTTAATCACATCAGCCGTCCTTACATTTAAATATATTAACACTGCAACTTTTAATGTTTGCTTTTCATTGCAATCTTTTGTTTTACATTTCAAAGCAGAAAATATAATTTGACACGTAATTGGGGGCTGTGGGGAAGGTGTGTGTAATGGATGTTTCCCATGGCCATAAGGCAAAGTAACCTGTTACAGAAAGCCTGTCAACTCCTCGCTTAACGGCATAATCCAGAACTTATTATATAGATATAGAGCAAACTCTATTCATCACTTGAAAGTGTACTAGAGGAAAATAAGGTGAAAAAATTTTGTGTGCATCAGATTTCATGTGGATTGGGGTTAATGTTCTTTTTTGGATTTCTGTTCAGTTTGCTTTGTTCTCACTCTACAGTATAACCGGGGTCAGATGAGACAGAAAGAGCATCAAAGATGAGGCAATTACAGACTCTTTAATTAAAAGGCAGCTTTAGCACAAACCATTACCCACCATATCAGTTCTGTTCACGCCAATTTGTCAGGAACATCTGATAAACCTGGAAATAATGTATTGCTCAATTATCCATGTGCATACTATTTCAATTCTGTAATACTTAAAGTAACTGTACCTCGGTACCCTGTGAATAAGATGGCACCAGTGGTGACATTACAAACTTTTTACTGCACTCATTTGAGTGCAAGTGACAACAAACACTATTATATTCTACAAACCTCTACCCAACCCAAATTGTTTCTCTTCCCCACTGTAGGAAGCAACAATAATCATAGAATCCCTACCATGTACAAACAGACCATTTAGTCCACACCAACCCACCTCATCTGTACATTTCACATGGCTAATCCATCTAACCTACCCACCCCTGGACACTACAGGCAATTTGGCATGGCCAATCCACCAAATTTGCATATTTTTGGACTGTGGGAGGAAACCCACGCAGACACGGAGAAAGTGCAAACTCCACACAAACAGTTGCCTGAGGGTGGAGTCAAACCTGGGTCCCTGGCACTGTGAGGTAGCATCCCTAACCACTGAGCCCCCATGCTTCACAGACGTATTCCTGTGTCTTTCTATATTTATAGACACCATGTTATTATTCAGTTCTGAATCTGCCTGGTCTTGTTCTTTCTAAATTCTTGGTAAAAATGTTCCTGTGTATGCTTCTTCTTTTGATGAAAAGTTACTGCAGCAAACACAAGACTTGTCTTTCTATAACTCACTCTGAAGACTGTGAAAACCTTTCCTGCCCTCAATACACTTCGCAAAGTCTAGGTTCTGGAGGTCTTTGAAGCAAATGATTAATTATTTCTGCAATGTGCAGTGATTCTTGTTTTATTTCATTCATCAACTTAACTCTGTTGGAAAATTTAATAGAACAAAAAATTATTAAACTACTAAACAGCAACTGCTCCAATATACTAACACCCATAAATGCACCCTTGGCAACGGCAAATTTAGTGAAATAGATTATCTCAGATGATTCCACAATCAACTTCAAATCCCCAACAAATGAAAGCTAAACTAAAACCCTGGTGCTGTGGGAGCCTGACTCCACCTGCTCATGCTATTTTTATTGCTCTAGCTATTTAAGTAACCCAGGGCCTCACAAACTGTTCACTCTATTGGCTTGGAAGAAACAGCTCACACCACTGTCTCCACCTTTTCTCATTAATAAAAAACAGGACAAAGTACACCTCTTAAACCCAAATCAATTGACCTTTTAGAACAATGGTCATGGTCATCTCTATTGATATCAGCCTTTCATTTCACATATGTTTCATATTAAATTTCATTTCCTCCAATGTTGTTTTGGGATCTGAGTTTGTACATCTAAATTATTAGTCTGGGCTTCTAGGTTGATGATAGACAATTCTATGATATCCCCATGCTAATTTTGAAGCTGTTTCTTAAATATTCATCATACTAGGCCAGACAAGGAGTCTCAGCTGCCTTGATTTTAGAAATATCATTCACAAAGAACTTACTAATACACATCACTTTTGAGGAGATGCTGCTGTTGGGGATCAACCTACTCCATCATGGAGTGATTGCAACAGTCAGCCTGGTAGACCTCAGAATATGAGTTCCCTGTTTGGGTCTGTTAATCCTGTCCAATCAGGAGCCCTGGCTGACAGATATAAATAGGAGTGTCAGAGGTTTTGTTCAACAGACGTGTCTCTGAGCTAGCTGGTTCAGTGTCAAGGTCTCTCCACAAGCAAATAAAGGGTGAGTTAGTGAAGGGATACTGGCCTCTGTTGAGTTTCCTCAGTGACGATGAGATAAATATTCTTCATTTGAAGAAATTTGCTCGCAGCAGTCGCTTTTGAGTTAAGGCAAGCATTTCGAGCATCATGTTGTTATTTGGAAAGTTTGACTCATTCAAACCTGCCATGGAAGACTGGGCCAAGCTGTGTTGGTGGGGCAGTGCCAAGATGCCACCAAGGACAAAAGTTACCACTAGCAGGTTCCCCCCATTCATGGGAATGGCTGGGTAAACCCTGAACTCAGTTATACGTCGACAATGCGGGTCCTTTCATGGGCTCAATGCTCTTAGTCATTGTGGATGCTCAGTCAAATGGCTGGACATGTGCAGAGCTCATTGTTCAAAGATGATGATAGAGAAACTGCACTCATCATTTGTAATACACGGACTCCAGGAATTTTTAGTCACAGATTTAACAGCCATCATTTACCAGTGGGGACTTTGAGCATTTCCTAAAGTCGGATGGTATTTGTCATGTAAGGACAGCTCCATCATCCAATGGTCTGGCAGAAAGAGCAGTCCCAACTTTGAAGGTAGGCTTAAAGAAGCAGCTTACAGCTTCACCAGATGCCAAACCGTCCCAATTCCTATTTGATTATAGGACCAGCCCTCACGCAACTATAGGGATAGTTCCAGCAGAGTAGCTAATGGGGAGAAAACTCAACACCAAGTTAAACCCAATCCTCTGGACCATGGTGGGAAGCGGCTATTAGTGAGGTGGGAATGGTGAAATAGCATCAGAAGCCCAATGCCAGACATAAGACTCTGCTAAACGAGACACACAGTCTACTTGAGGGGATGAAACTTGGTGTAGGAATCATGGGAATGGCCCAGCACATATAAGAGACATGGTCAATACAAAGTCAGGTCCAATGACGCTTAAATTTCAGGTATAGAGGAACCTCGATTATCTGGCATTCGATTATCCAAATTTCAGATTTCTGAACGAGATCGCGAGGTCCTGATGTATGGCTAAACTATGTTATCTGGCATTTGATTATCCAGCATCCGATTACCACATGAAATACTCCCTGCCCATGGCCTTTAGATAATTGAGATTCCTCTGTAGATGGGGCGGTCCTGAACAAGCTAATAAATTATGTGAAAGCTGCAAGTTAGCAAATCATGCCCGGCTCCTCGACAGCCTTTCCAACTGTTTGCAATCCATCGAGTATTGAAGACACCTTGGAATCTGAGATAGATATGGCAGATGACACCTTTGTCAACTGAAGAGGAGAATGAATTTCTTCCGAGACACTACGGGCACAAGAGGTGAGTTACTGCATCAGTGACAGAGTTAGAATAACCTGACCCAGTGCCAAAACACCCCAGGATGAGCTACAAAAAAAGAACCAGCCCTTGTCCTCAGAGGGGATGGGATTTAGTGATTGTAACAAGGTCAACCGAGTGGACCTCACAGAATATGAGTTCCCTGATTGGACTAGATTAACAGCCCCAATCAAGGACCCTCAGCCAACAGGTAAGAACAGGAGAGTCAGATACCCTGTTCACTCTGAGAGCCAGCTCTGAGGGAGCCGGATCAATGTCGAGGACTCTCTACATGTGAATAAAGGGTGATTTGATGACAGAATAGCAGCCTCTGTAGAGTTGAGTCGACTTGTAGATGTAAATGATTAAGCTTTTCTTCCTCGACTTTCTATAATTCCTGTTGCTCTCTGTTATGATACTCATCACTTTCTGAATCATGGTTTCTTCTTCTCAAGCATTTCTGAACTTCAAACACGGAAATAAAAACAAGATCTGTGTGTGTGTGTTGGGGGGGGATTGTGTACATGTTCATATGTTTGGGAAGGGGCACGTGTGTGCACGTGTGTTGAGGGGCACGTGCGTGTGTCGTGTCTGTGATCTTCGTGCTTTATTTTAAGCTTATGCCTGATTTGCCAGTCTGGTTTTAATTGTACCTAGTGGTTTATTTTATTTTTCCTTTTGTCAGTATTTGTCTTCAGAATCTATCCTCAGGCAAGGAATGTAGGATGAGAGCTTGGTCAGAAATGGTGACACGCTAACAAGTTCTAGCCTTTTTAATTGCAGTCAGACTTTTGCAACATTTAATTAAGCGAACACATTGAAAACATCTGTCATATCTTTGTGTCGCTGCAATCATCCTGGCGTGGAGATCGAATATTACGGACACTTTGTAATTATCTCACCTGCTGATCGTTGATGCTAAAACAGATGACTGAGTTTTGGAGGGTAGTCTGTGATCAATCGCAATTTTCATTCCTTTAGTTTGTAATTATGATGTTGTCTGGAGTGTGGTCCATTGTATGACTGTTTTTGTTATTTTCCTAAGTTTTGTTCCCTTCACTCAAGTTGACTCACTGTGGAAGAGTTCTCCTTACACCTTCCCCGAGTGATTCCGTTGAGTAGCAAAGGTCACTGATCAGAAGGAAGTTATTGAAGCGCATCCATTAAATAAATGAGATGAGTATTCTCATGGAAACTTTTCACAAAACCAAGTGTGTTCCTTCAAATGGCACAATTGACATTTTCCAGTGAAAAGTTTAGCCTTGTAGACTAGAAGAGCCTTAACATTGATTACATAATTTCAGATCATAAATTATTCCCATTTTATCAAACGATAGATTCTGGTAATGGAACATGTTCGCAGTATTTCTGGATGCCTATGGTGAAGATGACGCATTGGGGACCAGGGAAATGGAAGTCTTGGAGGAGGTGGAGGGCATGGGTGATGTCCTGAAAGTATGTTAGGAGCTCCTGAACCAGAGGGGACAGGACAGTATCGAAGTAGGTGGCAATGAATTTGGTGGGGCAGGAGCAGGCTGAGAGGGGTCGGCTGGGGTAGTCAGGCTTGTGGATCTTGGGTAGGAAGTAGAACCGGGCAGTGCGGGGTTCTGAACTATGAGGTTGGAAGCTGTGGTATTTCTGGATGTGCATGGTGAAGATGAGGTGTTGGGGGGCAGGGAAATGAAAATCATAGAGGAGGTATATTTCATTCCTGATGAAGGCCTTTTTGCCCGAAACATTGACTTTCCTACTCCTCAGATGCTCCCTGACCTGCTGTGCTTTTCCAGAACCACTCTAATCTTGACTCTGGTAATGAAACTGCAATTTCCACTTGTAGGTCTTCCAGAACCATACTGAGCTTCTTTATTTGTCCCATCACAATCCTTTTTTTTGCCTTACACCATCAGCCAATCTTCACTTAATCAAGGATCTCCCCATTTCTTTTTCCTCATGACCCCATCTTCTTTCAACTCCATATTGACTGTATGGCATTAATATATAGATTGAGGTAAATCATAATGCCTTCAGTTTAACTTGGTCAACATCCTGAAACTCCTACCTTAACAGCAATAGGGTGTAGCTCCAACAAATGGACTGCAGCAGTTCAAGGCAACAGCTCACCACCACCTTCTCAAGGGCAGTTCAATAAATGGTGACCCAGACCACATCCTGTGAAATATTAAGAGATGATATTCTCTAATTTGATCCACTTCTGATGAAAAATACCAATGTCCTTTGGAAAGATGAGAAACGAAGGGAAATGGTGAGAAAGAGAAATTGTACAAACGGCAGTTTTACTCAGCAAAGGGTTGATGTAATTTGCTGGTGATCTCAACTGGATTGCTAAAGAAACGAAACAATATCTCCATGTGACACATATCTCGCCAATTGTCTTGATTTAGAAAATGTGACCACTTGACTAAAACATGGAATTGAAAATTCCTCAGGAATCCTGCCCTAGGTGGTGCAAAGTGGCCAACCTGTTCTAGGTGGTCAGGTTGTCTTCTGTCTTCTGAGAAGGGATGGACGCATTGTGTTGGTGGGGTTTGCGTGTTGGAGGGACTTGTGTGGGTTGCGGTGGGGGTGGGAGGTTGGCAGTGTGAGTGCAGGGTTCCAGGCCATACAATGGCCCCAGATGCCCACGGAAGTTTGAAATTTATCTCCAAGTGCAGGTTGCCAAGATCTTTCTGAGACCTTACAGGACCTTGGGTCAAAAGTCATGGACCTTGGCAAATCCAACCTTGCCAATGGGTGGGAAGGGAGCAGCATTTCCAGTAGTGGTGGTCAGGCAGGCACCAGAGATGGCACCCTACAGCCCTTGAGGCAAGCTCCACTCTCACTGACTTTCAGTTTTCTGGGACATCAGAAATGGGTTACCAGTCTGATTCTATAGATTCCTGATGCAATGTTGATGCAAAGTCACATGACCAGAAATGTCCTGGAGAGAACACTCAGTCTAAGTAGAACCATGGCTAAATACATTGTAAGTCTGTATGAACGAAAGATTCAGTTAAAGTGAACACAGTCTGCCGCAGAAAGTAAGCCAGGCCTCTATTACACCAAAGAGGAGATGGAACAAATGTAATTGCAAGTGGTGGGATCACACCGGAGGAATTCAGTGGGATGAGTCATTCCAATTACCTAGCACAAGAAAAATTCTGACGGTGCTCAACAGCATCAGACAGCATCAATTTTCAAGAAGTTTCAAAGTTTGCTTTTCACAGAAGTCATTCCTGCCAAGCAGCTTAGATTAAAATTAGCCCAAAGAGAGTGAGGCTGTAAATAGATAGAATTACTCACAACCTGTTATCACAGAATTGCATTGAATTTACAGAAACAGCCCTTACAGCTCAGCCTTTTTTTAAAAACAAAATCAGCATTAAAGCTTCATATGAGTCACCTCTTACCTTGTTTCTCTTAACCTTAATAAAATATCTGACCATCTCTTTCTTCATTCATAGAAAATAGATGCAGGAGTAGGCCATTCAGCCCTTCGAGCCTGCACCACCATTCAACATGACCATGGCTGATCATGCAATCTCAGTATCCCACTCTCATTTCCTCTCCATACCCATTGAGACCTTTAGCCACAAGGACCATGCCTAGCTCTCTTAAATACACCCAACAAATTGGTCCCAACTGCTTCCTGTGGGAGAAAGTTCCACAGGTTCACAACTCGGAGTGAAAAGATTCTTCCTCATCACAGTTCTGAGAAGCTTACCCATTATTCTTAGACTGTGTCCTGTAGTTCTGGACTTCCCCAACATAAGGAACTAATTTCCTGCATCTATCCCACCATTCCATCATATACTTGCCTCATTTCTATAAAATATATCTTTTATTTGCCTCAGTAATTGTACACAGCAGCAAAATCCATTTTCTTTCCACTCTCGCAGTGAAAGAAAGCTTCACCAGAATCCTTTGTTGAGATCTAGTTATGGACACCCAGCCCTCAGCCAGAAAAGCCTGTCCTCCTGAACCCCTTTATAACTTTAAAGACGGCTATTCAGTCACCTGCATAAGCTATTGATTTTCTGAGAAAAGGAGCCTGTTCAATTTTTTTCTGATAAGTAGAACCCTTCAGTCCTCCACTATCCTTGCTAAAAACAAATCCATATTTGCAGCACTTCTGAATCTTTAATTTCCAGCATGTGGACCAATAGAGCATTCCAAACAGATTCTAACAACTTTGAAATAAAAGGCAGAAGATTGTTTGGTTACAGCAAGTGGCCCGCATGCTTTCTTCATGTGTACACTGCTCCTTTGTACATTTTCAATCATTTTGGTTTGTCTCAATTATATGCCATCGCACATATTGATTAGAGACAAAACAAAATGCAGATGTTGGACTGCAAGGCAGACAAGCCAGACGCTGGAAGAACACAGCAAGCCAGGCACCATCAGGGGGTCGGGAAGTCAACGTTTCAGGAGGAACCCTCCTTCAGGAGATGTGTTGGAAATCTGGAACTCACTGCCTGTAAGGGTGGTAGAGACAAAAAAAACCTATAACATTTTAGTCATATTTAGATGTACACTTGTAATGCCAAAGCATACAAGGCTATGGGCCAAGTGCAAGAAAATGGGATTAGAATAGTTACCCGCTTACTTTTGCCTAGGGTAGACATGATGGGCCAAAAGGCCTTTTTCTGTGCCTCTATGAGCATCACGGGATGGACCAGCATCCCTAATTGCCCTTGAAATGTTGGTACTGATTACTTTCTTGAACCACTGCAGTCCTTGAGATGTAGGGACATCCTCAGTACTGTCCAGGAGGGAGTTACAGGTGTTTGACCCAGCAACAGTGAGAGAACAGCAATATGTTTCCAAGTTAGGATAGTCTGTGGCTTGGAGGGAAACTTGCAGGTGGTGGTATTCCTATGTATCTGCTGCCCTTATCCATCTAGATGGTAGAAGTTGCAGATTTGGAAACCATTTAAAATAGTAGATTCTCGCAACAAATTTAGGTGGTATATCACTGATTTCTTATTCTTTCAGGTACTAAATCACAAATCAATAAAGCTTATTTTCTACAACATGAATCATCTCTAATGAGAGCAATAAATTTAATCCTTCAATAAATATTATTTATTGAATTTAGCATTAGGGATGAATCATTGAATTTAAGTACAGCTCTTGCAGTTGATACAATACATTGATTGATAGACTGCATCTAATCTTTACAAAGCCGTCTATTGTGCTCTTTGCTCCACACTGGCATTTTTTCTTTTACGTCTTGACAAGGTATGGTGTGATTGATAGTAGTTGATAGTAGGGAGGTTATGCTTCAGTTTTACAGGGCAATGATGAAACTGTATCTGGAGTATGGTGTGCAGTACTGCTGATGGAAGAATGTTAATGTGTTGGAAGCTGTTCAGAGAAGGTTTACTAGAGTAATACCTGGAATGAAAAGATTATCTTTAGGAAGATTAGGCAGGCAGGGCTTGTATCCTCTGGAGTTTAGAAGAGTGAGAGGTGACTTAATTTAACAGATAAGATCCTGAGGAGACTTGACTGGGTGGATGTTGAGAGAATGTTTCCTCTTGTGGGAGAATCCAGAGCTAGGAGTCAGTGTTTAAAAATAAGGGAATGCCGACTTAAAACAGGGCTGAGGAAACATTTTTTCCCTCTCGGAGGATGAGGAGTCTGTGGAAATCCCTTTGCCAAAAGGCAGTGGATGTAGAATCTTTCAATATTTTTTAGGACTGGGTAGATGGATTCTTGATTACCAACTGGATGGAAGATTATTAGAGGTATGCAGGAATGTAGAGTGTTGGATAATATCAATGCAGCCATGATCTTGTTGTATGTAGGAATGGCTCAGTGGTTAGAACTGCTGCCTCACATTACCACAGACCTGGGTTTGATTCCACCCTTGAGCAATTGTCTGTGTGGAGTCTGCAAGTTTCCTGTGTCTGTGTGGGTTTCCTCTGGTGGTCCAATTTCCTCCCACACTCCTAAGAGGTGTAGGTTAGGTGAATTGGCCACGGGGAATGCAGGGTTATAGGGAAAGGGTAGTTGGGTGGGCACGGGGAATGCAGGGTTATAGGGATAGGGTAGTTGGGTGGGCACGGGGAATGCAGGGTTATAGGGATAGGGTAGTTAGGTGGGACTTGGTGGAATGCTCTTTGGAGGGTTGGTGTGATTTTCATGGGCTGAATGGCTTGCTTCCACACTGTAAGAAGTCTATGAAAGAAGTTTTCAGATGCTTTTCCTATCAACACCCCAATGCTCATCTCTCAAAACCTCAATCTCATCTAAAACTTCTGACATAGATATCTTATTCTATCATATATTGTGCTCTACATCTTTTGACAATGCCAAGTGTTCTTGACCCTTGATCCCACAACACATGGGCCTCCCAATCCTTACCAGATTCTTCCATGGACTCATTTCTCTTGACTTCTCCATTTTGAGAGCTAGGGAGTCCTCCATTCTTCTGAC
This sequence comes from Hemiscyllium ocellatum, assembly GCF_020745735.1. NCBI lineage: Eukaryota > Metazoa > Chordata > Chondrichthyes > Orectolobiformes > Hemiscylliidae > Hemiscyllium > Hemiscyllium ocellatum. The sequence goes on along the minus strand of NC_083429.1, from coordinate 48,647,020 downwards.
AAGTACCATTCTACCAATTGAGAGTTTTCAACTACCTGTTACGTCTTATAGTTGTTGTTAATCCCTTCCAGTTTACCAAATGACCCCAATAAAATCTCTTTGGCAATCCAATTAGTCACCTCTCTAATTGCATTTTAGCATTTTTTTTTCAGTTAAGGGATGTCTAAGAAGGAAAGAAATACCATTGGAACACAGGAGGCTCCAACATCCAACCTAGAAAGTATTAGGTTATTAATTCAAGCTTCCATCCAAAGTATCTTTTCTCCAGCACTACTACCTCAGTATTGCCCTAGAGCATCAGTTTAGTTGTTGTTCAAGTCTCTGCAATATATCTTGAACTCACAGCCACTTGACTCAAAAGCAAGGAGGCTACAGATGTATTCCCACTGATTGAAGGTTTGACAGCCAGCAAGTAAAGACTCCAGCTGACTGGTAAACATATCCAGAGGCGTGAAGGAAAGCTTTGTTGTTATAAAATGGTTTGGATCTGGAACGTATGGCCTGAGAATTAGCAGAAACAAATTCAACAATAGCAAAAGGAAACAAAGGAAATACTAGATGCTACAAGGAAAGAACAATGAAGCTAGACCAACTGGATTGTTTTTAAAAAGACCAGAGTGAGCACAATGGGTCAAATCATCTCTTTTTGTGATGTATTCATCCATGATTCTATGACATCTTGTGCAGATCTGAGCGAAGATAGTCAAATCTTGGGTCTTTACTGAAAATAAATGAACTTAAGATTTTATTTTCTGGTCTTTGTGGTCCCATTCTATTTTTCATCCCATTTAACATTTGTACACAGTATGGCCTTTATTTTACAACCTAGGTCTTCAAGAAATATTGGACTTGCGACTTTGAAATTGTTGCGTTTTGAAGTTTTTATTTTGTGCTCATTCAGGATAGAGTGATCCATGCTGGTGAATTGAATACTTCCCCATTTCAGGAATCTTGTGGTGGGATGAAGCTTTCGCCACATCAGGTGTTGAGAGAGTTAGTTGTGAAGTAAGGTTTCCATTAATATGGGGCACTGACATATTTCCATCCTCAGGCAAGTAAACCTTTGCTGGAATGAGTCAACTTCCATTTCTACTAGAATAGGCGATGGTCTAGTAGATGATGCTGGATGATTAATTCAGAGACCTGTGTAAGGTTCTGGGTACTTGGGTTCAAATTCCACCATGGGGTTTGAATTCAATAATTATCCGGAAATATGAGTCGAAAGATGATTGTGGAACCATTGTTGATTGCCAGGCAAAGCTCATCTAGTTCACTGATGTCCTTTGGGGAAAGAAATCATCCTCAACTGGTCTGGCCTAAATGTGACTTCAGACTTACAGCAATGTGTTTGACTCTTAATTGCTTCTGGGAAATTAGGGATGGACAATAAATGCTGGCCCAGCCAGTGACGCCCACATCTCATGAATGAACACAAAATTTCCTCACAACAGTTGACTTCAGAACCTCTTATAAAGTGAGAACATCAATGAATGAAATTTTCTAGGTTACCTTGTAATATCATTCTTTTTGTCATTTTCTCTCTTCTGTCTACCACCCATCATGAACTTCCTTTATATACCTTCAACTGGTTTCCCAATACACTGCCTCACTACTTGCTTAAAACCCATGCTCAATTTCTTTCCCAGATCTCTTGTAAGTGCATTGATCTGGGAGACTTGCCTGAAGCTTTCAATCAAGAATGAAGTGTTACATTCAAGGTTGATCAGCCAGAATACTGTGTACCTATTTGGTCATGTTTAAAAATGGCACAGTGGTTAGCACTGCTGCCTCACAGCGCCAGAGACCCAGGTTCAATTCCCGCCTCAGGCGACTGTCTGTGTGGAGTTTGCACATTCTCCCCGTGTCTGCGTGGGTTTCCTGCGGGTGCTCCTGTTTCCTCCCACAATCCAAAAAATGTGCAGGTTAGGTGAATTGGCCATGCTAAATTGCCTGTAGTGTTAGGTGAAGGGGTAAATGTAAGGGTCTGGGTGGATTGCGCTTCGGTGGGTCAGTGTGGACTTGTTGGGCCGAGGGGCCTGTTTCTACACTGCAAGTAATCTACAAAAAAGGATTGGAACACCAATGAAGCAGCCTAATGAATTCCCTCAGCATGAGAATCCACACAGACACCCATAAAAAAAATCAGCAGAAGCTTAAATGTACAGTGTGAACATTAGATTTTGTTTTTAATTTGTTCATGAAATGTGGATGTCATGGTTAGGTCAGTACTTGTGTACATCACTATTTACATTGAAGACAGTGAATAGTCAACAACATTGTTCTGGTTTGGTATCACACGTATCCATATCAAGCAAGGAGAGCAGATTTTACAACAGTGGCTGTACGGTCATCATTAGGCTAAATCTATTCCAGATTTTACCATCAACGACAATAGGATTTGACCCCATGCATTCATAACATTAATTTGGATCTCTGGATTACTAATACAGTGACATTACCATCATTGCCTCTCAGATGGCGGAGTGGATGAAGTAGTGAATGGATGAGGTGGCAGGATGAGGAATGTGGGTAAGGGGATGGGTGAGTTAAAGGGAGATAGGTGGGTAAGATGGGTGTGTGGCTGAAGGAGAGGTCAAGTTGGGCCATGAGGGTGCGAGGTGATAATTAAACCAGGCGAAGTCTGGTCAAGTCAAAGTTGGCGTCTAGTTGGGTAGTGGGTATGAGTCAGATTGATTGGGCAGGTGGGGAAGATGGATCAGATTGGGACTGGCTGTCTAGTTGGGGAGAGTGGGGAAAGCTGAAGTTGGGAGAAAAGAGAGGGTTCTTTGTGAATCATTCGGGACTCAGTTGTGTCGTTACCTTGGATTCAGTTTGTAATGTTTCTGCCAAACATTCCATGGGCAGCTATCCAAATAAGTACCGCAGAACTGTCCACAGCTGGGTCAGAAACTTTAGCCTGGGGTCTGGGGAGCAGAGGAATTGCCTGTTGGAAGTTCAAACTTCCTGGACAATTCCCTCAGAAACTAGTGAGGGAGTTTTAATGTGCATCTTGGGTCACATTGCCTATCCCTGACGATTAGGCAACTTGATGATCTGACTGATCAACTCTTTTTCTCTCTCTACTCTTTGTGTATGGATCAGCTGAGTATTTCCAGCATTTTGTTTCTATTTTACATACCTCATATCTGAAATTGTAATTTGCTGAATTGGTTCATGTTTGACCAAACCCCTTGACTGGAGAAAATGAAGGGAATAATGTTCAAACCCATTGCATCACATTATTGGGACCACAACTCTGAGTTCCTAGCATGAGAAATTGCAGAACCCAAACAAATCAATGAGCCACAGAGGATCAAGTTGCATGTGAACATTTGTTTATTTAATATCTTTGCAGAGAATGAAAAGAAAATATCCTCATTTTTAAGTGCATACATAATTATAACCCTGTTAATGTAATCGAATTGCAGATAATGAAAATTAAACAAGAGAGCAATCTTAAAAATAACACATGGTTGCGAATTAAGTAAATGTTAAATGGTAATACCATACCAAGTTGGATTATATTACTTTTATGGTCACTTCATTACAGTTTTAATGAAGGTTGTTTAACAGCTGTCTGGGGGAGTAAGGGCTGAGAACTTCACTCGAACACGGAAAAAAACATTAATTAAGTAACTGCAAAAGAGCAGCTGACCCTAATTGATCATTATCTGCTTCCACATCCCATTATCTGAACTGCACACAATCTCTCTTGTTGCCTTCTCGCACACAGCTGTCGCTGTAGTTAGCACAGATATCTATTCCATCCATGTTGGAAAGTGTGGCACTGGAAAAGCACAGCAGGTCAGGCAGCATCTGAGGAATGGGAGAGTCGACATTTCGGGCATAAGTTCCTCATCAGGAGTGGGGGAGTGGGGAAAGGGGGCTGAGAGATAAGTAGGAGTGGGACTCGGGCGGGAAGGTAACTTGGAAGACATGTTGATATGTAGATGTAGGTGGGGGGAGGGGGTGTGATGGTGATAATAATGGTGACAGGGTAGAGCAGATCGGTGGAAAGGAAGCTGGACAGGTGGGAAATTCAAGAGGGTGGTGCCAAGTTGGAGGATTGAATCTGGGATAAGGTGGGGAGAGAAAAGATGAGGAAACTGGTGAAATTGACATTGATGCTGTATGGTTGGATGATCCCAAGACGGAAGAACGTCTCATGGGATATGTCGACTCTCTTATTCCTCGGATGCTGCCTGACCTACTGTGCTTTTCCAGTGCCACACTTTCACTCTGATCTCCAGCATCTGCAGTCCTCAATTTATCCTCCTTATCTAATCTATCTATATCTGAGAGCTGCATTTCAGCAGAGTTAGCAGGGTCTGTGGGGACCTTAAAAATAATGGCAGTCAAGACTCGAATGCAAGAGTCCCAGCCCATTTTCTGATTGATCCAATTTCTGCTGGTAGGTGAAAATGTAAAGGTATAAGGAAAATCTAAACACAGCCAATGCTAAGTTCCAGGCCCCGAGCCCACACTATGGGAATCATAAGTTGATGATGTAGGTATAATCAACCTTGAAAGACAAGTCTGCATAACTAATGATTGGAATTTTTCTTCAATGCCTTCCCTTTTTAAAACTTAAAAAAAATTACTGCTGCTCTCAAAGTTTAAAAACAATCTCTGAACAACAGCATGTATAGATGGCAATCTGCTATGGGGTTGAAAACAAATAGCATGTAGTTCAATTATTTATTTTTGAGATTTCTCAAGAGCTATTACTATGTCATCACAAATGTTTGGCTGAATTTCAAAAGCTAAAATGATCTCAGCAGGGAATTCTGAATTCACGATGTGATTAACAACTTTAATAGGATATTAAAGGATTATGAATCTTTGATGCGTTGGCTAAATAGTAGTTTGAGTTTATAAAAATAAACATAAGATTTAAAAGTTTTGCATGTGCTTTAAGAGTGAGATTTTTCTCACTGACAAATTTGTAATAGCAGGAGCTGTATTAGATAGTGTAATCAGGCTTTCTTTCATTCTTGTGTTGTGACCTCGTGTTTGTTACTGGGTGAGTGACTATAGAGGTAGTTTGGTGGCTTGAGTCATAAATGAGGGGTGAAAAGGTGACATGATTTGATGTGGAGAATATGAGTAGCCGTGAGAAAAGGGATATAGAGATTGAAGGGTTAAGAACTCTAGAGCTAATAGCTGCTGAAACATAATCCCAGAGAACCACAACAGGCCTTCCATCTGGCATGCCTTCTCTGTATGAGAGTCATTGTAGTAACTTCAGTCATCTATGTATGTGTAATGCACAGTTTGTCAGAATTCATACTGTGTGTATATTGTAGAATTTTAAATATCTAGTTAATAAGCTTCAAGACAACTGACTCAATGGGAACACAGCTTTTGTGGTCTATTATATATTAAATTAACAGGGAGAATACCATAAAACACACCATTGTTGCTGTAAGCAGCTTGTTGACAGCTAATATGCAGCTCGTTATGAAAAGTCAATTTTTCTAAATAGTCACCCATGAACTGTCTGAAGTGACAACTGCAACCAAATCTAAAGTGCTACAATGAAACATTCTCTCTCTCGATCTTGCTCTTTCAAAATAAAGATCAGCTCATAAAGCTCAGTCAGAGTATTGAGTACAGGAGTTGGGAGGTCATGTTACGGCTGTACAGGACATTGGTTAGGCCACTGTTGGAATATTGTGTACAATTCTGGTCCCCTTCCTATCGGAAAGATGTTGTGAAACTTGAAAGGGTTCAGAAAAGATTTACAAGGATGTTGCCAGGGTTGGAAGATTTGAGATATAGGGAGAGGCTGAACAGGCTGGGGCTGTTTTCCCTGGAGCGCGGACGCTGGGGGTGACCTTATAGAGGTTTACAACATTATGAGGGGCATGGATAGGGTAAAGTTAAAAATTACACAACAACAGGTTTAATTGGAAGCACACTAGCTTTCGGAGCGTCGCTCCCTCACCTGGTGATAGTGGAGGGCTCAATCCTAACACACAGAATTTATAGCAGAAATTTACAGTGTGATGAGCCCTCCACTATCACCTGATGAAGGAGCAATGATCCAAAAGCTAGTGTGCTTCCAATCAAACCTGTTGGACTATAACCTGGTGTTGTGTGATTTTTAACTGTGTACAACCCAGTCCAACACCGGCACCTCCACATCATGGATGGGATAAATAGACAAAGTATTTTCCCTGGGGTGGGGGAGTCCAGAGCTAGAAGGCATAGGTTTAGGGTGAGAGAGGAAAGATATAAAAGAGACCTAAGGGGTAACTGTTTCACGCAGATGGTAGTACGTGTATGGAATGAGCTGCCAGAGGAAGTGGTGGAGGCTAGTACAATTGCAACATTTGAAAGGCATGTGTATGGGTATATGAATAGGAAGGGTTTGGAGGGCTATGGGCCGAGTGCTGGCAGGTGGGACTAGATTGGGTTGGGATATCTGGTCGGCATGGACAGGTTGGACCAAAGGGTCTGTGTCCGTGCTGTACATCTGTATGACTCAATGACAGCTCTGACCTAAAAGATACTCCCAGAATAAAGCATATTAGACAAACACAGAAATTGTTTTCTATGATAAACAGGCCGAACTTCTGTTCAGATATTGGTGATTCTACCATTTACTTTGCTCAAAATGGTGTGAAAATAAGCAAAATGTACAATTTCATTGCTGCTTTATATTTGTTGACCACTATCTGAAGGCTCAATTTGCAACTTTTAAATGGGCAACAATATATTATAACAGAGAAAAGAAAAGAGAACCAAACAGCAAAATCTTTTTATAAAAATAGGAAATACATTTCACTGCAGTACTGATTTTGTACTGGATTTTTGAGAAAGTATAAATTTATAAAGAAAGTTGGAAATCAAGCATTGTACCATGGATTGGCAATCCAATGTCATTCAGTCAGAAATTCAGTTAGTTAAGGAAAGATTCCATCTTTATGTAATGGATTAATGACAGAGAACAACAAATTTTAAAAAAAAGTCTTTCTAGCTTGGGTACTGATGGATTAAGAAATCTGAAATATTCGACTATTTCTGACAATAGCCACAAGATCCTGACAACATTTTTCAATTTTACAGGAGCAACTCAAATTTCAGAATACACAGACCAAAAGCTCTTGTCCTATCACCAATGTGTAAAACAATTGACCAATATGTAGGCAGCTATTGACACAAAGGTAAGCATTGTGATATTACCAAAACTAACATAGCTGAAACCAGATCCTTCAGAACAACACTGTTGGGAAAGAAAGCTTCAGGAGTATATCAGTGTTTTACTAGAAGACCAAAAGTTTAAAATAATTATGGCTGGTCAGCAAATGCTTGAATCTGAAACAACTATTTCACGTACCAACAGATTCAGAACATCCAAATGTTGTATGAATTGTGGGTAGTCTCACCCACCAAGATAATGTTCAACATTTTGTGGCACATGCAAGCTATGTTTTCCAAAAGAGATGGGGCTGAAATGGGTAAGAAATCCATGGCATGCAAGCATGTCAAAATCTAAGTGGTATCTGAAAAGATAAAGCTTGTAGACCCTAGTCAGTCAGTCAGTACTTGTTATAAACTTGATGCACCACATGGATGTCATTAGTCAAGCTGAAGCCTTTACTGGCACCCTCGTGATATATGCAAAGAAATGAACAACATGCCCTATCATTATAGAATAGAATCATAGAATCACTACAGTGTGGAAACAAGCCCTTCAGCCTAACAAGTCTACATCGACCCTCAAGAGTAACCCAACCAGACCCATTTCCCCTATCCTATATTTACCCCTGACTAATGCACCTAATCTATACTTCCCTGAAGACTATGGGCAATTTAGCCTATCCAATTCACCTAACCTACACATCTTTGGACTGTGGGAAGAAACTGGAGCACCCAGAGCAAACCCACACAGACACGGGGACAATATGCAAACTCCACACAGACAGTCACCCAAAGTTTGAATTGAACTTGTGTCCCTGGCACTGTGAGGCCACAGTGCTAACCACTGAGCCCCCATGCCAAACTTGACACCAGTATGAGTACAACTTTCATCCCTTTACACATCGCATATGACCTGCACACAGGAAACTGGCACAGTGTAGTGCAGTCCACATGAGATGGGTCCATTGTAAGCAGTGGACATAAGATCCAAGAATTGGCATTATCCTCTTAAATGACAATACAGAATGGCAATCTGAAACCTTTTACATTGTTAGAACAGATGGTTCTCTTATTATTGGTTTAAAAATGTAAATATTATGATTCATGAGATAACAAACCCCCCAATTAAATACAAAAGATTCCAAACTGCACCAATTTCACATGATTTGATCACAGCAGAGCAGACTTGCATCCCATAATAACCAGCTTCAATAGCTCAAATAGATCACCATCAGCCAATGGCCACAACACATCCAACTGTTTCCCAAGATATTACATACTTTTTTTATTATTGTCCATCCAGAGTTGCTCTTGAGATGGTAGTGGTGAGATGCTTTCTTGAACCACTGCAGTCCACTTGCTGTAGGTTGACCGACAATGCCCTTTGGGGAAGGAATCCCAGGTTTGGAATTTAGATCATCCAGAGATGAACTGGGCATTCTCATAAATGTAATCTTCAAAAGGCGAACAAGTTGCAATTCCACAAACTCAAGACCTGCTAAACCATATACACAAGTCACATAAGCACAGAAAGGTTCTGGAAATGGGTAAGAGAATCCATTTATGGACCTTGCAATAATTAGGACATTGATCAACTATTGTATGAAATATATCAAATTCCACCAACATTACCAATCAAGAGAACCTTTCCTTCCATATGAAATTCCCCCTGAGCCATGGTGCAAGCAAACCACTGATATTTACCCAGTTCATGGATGCTGTCACATTCTGGTGACTGACTACTTCTTGGTCAGCAGTCACACAACACCTGGTTATAGTCCAACAGGTCTATTAGAAATCACAAGCTTTCAGAGCATTTCTGGACTATAATCTCATCTCCTTGAGCTTTAAAAGAAATGAAATCGGTAGGGGTGGGATCTGTGCTTTCAGGAGGCAGGTTGTGGCTAAACTATTTTAAAGAGGCTGTGTACAGCTAATTGAAACTAGTGTTCCATTTTTCACTTGTACCTAAATCTCATGCAATTAGAGTCATAGAAATGTACAGCACAGAAACAGTCCAACTCATCCTTGCCGACCAGATATCCTGAATTAATCTAGTCCCATTTGTTAACACTTGACCCATATCCCTCTCAACCCTTCTATTCATTTACACATCAAGGTGCCTTTTCAATTCTGACGAGTGAAAGGAGGTGTGAACTTTTATGTCCATAATGGCCTTTATTGCTCAATTGCTTGTAGACCAGAAGAAAGCTTATGTCACCCCCACATACCCCAACCTGCCTACCTCCTTTCAACATTTGACTATTGGCTTATCGCATCCTAGGGTGTTCAGTTCATCCTGACAGTGTGTACCAAACCCCCACTTCTGCCAAGATTTTAGCCCTACCTTACCATTTTCCTGATGGCCTCCCAGGCTAAGCAATGATCTGCTAGTCAATCTGTCTGCATTTTGGGAAGGAAATCATTTGAGATCATTTAAAACAGATCTTGCCATTAAATCTCGCAGAACCTGTGGGAAACCCTTCTGGTTTCCTGTCTGCAAATCCTATTGCCTGTTCTTCCCAGCTCTGAGCTATTATTGGACCCTGTGTCTCACTGGAGAGGCTTGGAATGGAGAGTCCTGTCAGATGGGATTGTAATTTGCTTTTTCCATCCAAACGCTACGGACTCTGATAATTCTGTTGGATACATGTATTGTTTGCAAAGACAAACGCTAACTAGAGTCCATCAAAATGCTAAGATTAAGCAGTAGCCTAAAAAGAAACTCAGCCTGTGCACCATCAGCACAAAGATTATGAAAAATTATAAGATCGCAGATACAAATAAATCTTTACTTGCAATTGTTGAGCTGCTTCTGGCATCACCATGGGAACAAACACACACTCTCCTAGTGTGGGATGGTGCCTGCAGTAACATTGCATAAACTATACTAAATTATACCTCTTAAAATGAAGCAGTAACATCATGTTCCTAATGATAAAAGAGCATTTTGAATCAATACTGGCTAACTGTTTATACAAAATTAAAGTAGTTAGGCATTGTGATCCTCCACAGTATTCTGATTACCTTTCGATACCTGGAGCACCCTCCTGTGTTAAAAGCATTGCATTAATCCGTGTTGTTCCTCTCGTTAGGTCTTTCAAGGTGTAGTCCTTGATTCGCTCTTTGTTATGACTTCTTTTGGATAAAAGCAGCAGAAGCAAATCTAAAGTTTGAACAATACTTGAAGTAACTCTTAGAAAAACAGAATTACATTATTGCATTCAAAGGGGTGTCTGTGGAGTGACAAAACAATACAGTCACAAATTGATGAATGCGACTATCATATGCTTGTATATATTATTAAAATTTACCTCGCACCTGGTAATTTTTCCACCAAGAACCCATTAATCAACAGTTATTTCATTGCTCTGAATGCATCTTTTAGAAATCTTTTTCCATATCTGAGCCACTCAATCACAAAGCCATTTGAACCATTCAATCACAAAGCGCCCTTCTCAGTATGAAATATTCTAACCTACTGCATAATATGAGTATATGTATTTCATTCATTTATTGGATGTGGACTGAAGGTAAGGCAATATTATTACCGAGTCAGGATGGTGTTTGGCTTGGAGAGATATTTTCATGTATCAGCGTTCCTATGTATCTGTTGCCCTTGTTCTGGATGGGAGAGATCACATGTTTAAAGCCTAAGCTTCCACAGGAAGTTGCTAATCAGTAGCAAATATTTATTAAAAGTGGTGAAACATGTCATGTCAAATATTATACTCATATCTGGGCCGAAGCAAAACAATGTACTTACAATCAATGATTATTTCTTGTATGCTGTATTTTGAATTATTTGATATTATTTTCCATATCAGGTCTTCAGCTGTCTATCCTTTGTCTTTCAGACTCTTATGAAACATCACTCACAGCACAATACAGGCCTCCCCAGTGAATTATAAGATAGTTGACCCTTTGTGCAGCAATCTTTGAATCTAAATGTCACCCTGCAATACACACTGCATTGTTAGAAATAACAGCAAGTTGACTACAGAAAATATTTCCATTCCCGAAGGACGTTTGAAGATTACTAGATCCCACGGTCTGGTCAGATGCAGCTGGAATATGTCACAGAAGGGGAGAATTAAATTACTTTTTCAGTCCTACGAAGAAGCAAACATTATCGAATGGGACGTCAATAAACTCTGGCAGTTGATTGCCCGAGAGTTTAGCAGTTTGGTGAAACCAGTTTGTAGCATCACAGAGCGATAACACCTTCGTGGAGGCCATTTAGCCAATTCTCTGTGCTAGCTGTCTGCAAAGACAACACAAGTAGTCCCACTCTCCTGCAGTGTTTCTATTTTCTGATAATTATACAGTATCATGTTGAAAGCCAAGTTTGAATCTATCCTTACCACACTCAGGCATTGAATTCCAGACCCTAACCACTAAAACTCATGGAATTTAACAGTACAGGAGGTGGCCATTTGGCCCATCATGTCTGTAAAAGCTCCCTAAAGAACTGCCCAGCTAGTTCCATTTTCCAGTCTTACCTCTGTAGTTCTCTAAATTACTTTCAAATATATATCCAGCTCTGTTTTGAAACCACCTTTGAAAGCAGCCTCCACCACTATCCCAGACAGTGCATTCCAAATCCTAACAACTCTGAACAAAGAAGTTTCTTCTCATCTCACTCTTAGCTCTCTTGCTAACAACCTTGAAGTTGTGACATAGTTACTGATTCACCAACTAGTGGAAACAGCATAATCCTTTTTATCCTGTCAATATTCTTCACAATTTTGAACATTTCAATAAAGTCACCCCTTAATCTGCTCTGCTCCAAGGAGAATAAGCTCAATTTCTCTATTAATCTTTCTTTGTATCTAAAATCCCTTACCTGGGGATTTTTGAGTAAATCCCCTCTGCGCATTCTTACCACTTCCTTAGAAAAGGTGCCCAGAACTGAACAAAATACTCCAATGTAGTCGGCCAATGATTTGGAGAGGTGCAGCATCACGTCCTTGCTTTTGTACTCGTTGCTTCAATTTATAAGCTCAAGGATCCTTTAAGGCTTCTTAACAAATGTTTCAACTTACTTGACCACCTTCAGAGAATTATGTACGTGAACTCAGAGGTCCCAATGTTACTGTACTCCCCTCAACGTTGTACCATTGAGCCTGTATTGTCTCTTCATATTTCTTCTATCAAAATACATTACATGACATTTCTCTGTATTGAAATTCATTTGTCAGGTGTCTGCCAATTCCAATTCGACCATCTTGTCAATATCTCTCTGAAGTCACTCAGCATCATCCTCATAATTCACTATTTTCCCAAGCTTAGTGCTAGCTGCACTTATAGAATTTGTGTCCTCAACGCTCATTTATGAATCAGAAAAGGGTTCCGACACCAATACCTAGGGAACTTTTCTTTCAATACATCTCCAATCTGATAAATGCTCAGCTATACCTATCCTCTGTTTCCTAGCTTTTAACCAAGTGCTACTCCATGCTGCCAAGGACTCATTAATCCTAAACATTTTTTAATTTGCTGATCAATCTACTGTGTAGTACCAAATTATATGCTTTGTGAAAGCCCAAATGTACAACACCCATAGCACTACCCCATACCTACTGCCTGTGTCACCTCAAAGAATGCAACTAAATTTGCTCAACATGACCATGTTGACTATCTGCTCTTAATCAGTATAGTTTTTCACTCATGTTGCCATTTTATTTTGCTAAATGCTTTAATGTTGTTTAACAATATAAAAGGTTGGCCTGAATACTGATTTAACTAGCTATTCATTTTGTGACCTCCATCTGTGTGATGCCTGTCCCTGCTACAATGTCTTGGCTTGACCAGTAAACTTTGCTTTTCACTGACTGACCTTGGGATTCCTAGACCCTCATCTAGTTTATCATCTTAACTTGGGCCAGGAGGGGTCAAGGAGGATATCCATTTAGTTGTTGGTCATACATTTCTCCCAAGTGACTCCAGTGGATGTGAAAAATAGGAGAGATGTGTAATGGGCGACTGAATCAAAGTTTCCTGTTTTGTATTACCAAAGTCAAAATTGTCTCCTCTTAAGAAATGCACAATGATACAGACACTGGTTATCTGAAAGAAAAACAGAAAATTCTTGAAATACTCAGCAGTCTCAGAGTAATTGTGGAGGCAGAAATATGTTAACATTTTAGACTGTGACTTAGTTGTCAGATGTGACCTGGCCAATTGATATTTCCAGAATTTTATTTTAACTTTGCTACATTGTATGCAATAGACTTCTATTCCTGTCTAGGAGTACATGGAAATAAGAATAACTGTTGTAGCTGGTTATGCAGTAAGATCAGATCAATATTCAGATGAAGGAGCACTAACAAATATTATAAACATAAGTAGATGCTAGGAATGATAAGACAAGATATCTCTGGAACCCTACATGAGATCATCATTATGACATTACAGCTTACTCATATCCTTTACAGCTGTTCTTGGAGTAAAAGGTACAATAAACCATCTATTCTCTATCTACTATATGAATCAACATGAATTCAGCTTTGATGAGGATCATATTAATGTTGCTGTAAACTAAATGCTAAACATGAGACTGCTGAAACTGAAAAAAATGTTTAGGATGATGAAGGTGGAAAGATTGCTCATTTGCTCTGAAATGTAGAATATAGATCAGGGATTTAAATTCAGGTATTACAATATCTCTAGAAGGAAAGAAGTTAGTATTAGAGAAAGTGGCCATGAAACAAACAAATTGTTGAGAACCCATCTGGTTCAATAATGTATATCAAGGAAAGTAACAGCAGAGTCAGGAAGGAGTTTGATTACGTTATATTCCCTCCAGAATGGAAACAGGCCCTTTGGCCCAACAACTCCACAGCGACCCTCCAAAGAGTAACCCACCGAGACCCATTCCCCTACCCTGTATTTACCCCTGACTAACGCACCTAACACTGTGGGCAATTTAGCATGGCCAATTCACCTGACAAGCACATCTTGGGATTGTGGGAGGAAACCAGAGCACCCGGAGGAAACCCACACAGAAACAGGGAGAACGTGCAGACTCCACACAATCACCCAATGTGGGAACTGTACCCAGGTCCCTGGTACTATGAGGCAGCAGTGCTAATCACTGAGCCACCCTGCTGCCCCATAAATGACCATAAGAATGTTCAACATTGATTATGGACCCAGTGAAGTGTCATGGCATCAAGTTAAGTCTGGGAAATGAACCTAACTGATTTTCAGTTATCACCCTCCCTAAGTGGATGAATCAATATTTCTATAAAAACCATATGAAAAAGAACTGAGGGTAGCAAGATCCCTGAATATGGGGAGCTTCACTGTCCATCACCAAGCATGGGTCTGATTAGAATCATAGAATTCCTACAGTGTGGAAGCAGGCCATTTAGTTCATCAAGTCCAGACCGATCCTCCAAAGTGCATCGCAGCCAGACCCACTCCCCTTCTATACCCGTAATCCTATATTTCCCATTGCCAATCCATTCAACCAGCACATCTTTGGATTGTGGGAGAAAGCCTGAGCACCTGGGAGGAAGCCCACACAGTCACAGAGAGATTGTGTGAACCCCACATAGACAGTCACCCGAGGCTGGAAATGAACCCGGTCCCTGGCGCTGTGAGGCAGCAGTGCTAACCATCTAGCTGTCATGCCGCCCATTAGTCTGTCTGCCCAGAACTGACCACAGCAGCTGAGCCCAAAGACGTTATGGCCAAACTGGTCTTGTGGTAGGCAGTGAGAAAATCAATAAGAGGAAAAAAAAATTTTGTCCCCTCCAACCTACCTGTCACAGGGGTTTCCAACCACAACTGTACTGATCAAAGTGACCACTGCCCTGTTATTTGTGAACCTCATCTCACTCTCAGGGTAGCTTCCAGCACCACCACAGAAAATGGGATAGATTCAGTTCGAAACTGGGCTTTATATCGACACACAATCTGTAAGCCTGCAGCCAGGTACATCCCTTACTCCACCATTAACATCTAGTCAGCGGTCCAAACCCAATTCAAAGAGTAATGTAGAACCACAAGGAAGGAACAGTATCAGGTGTACCTTAAAATCAGGAGCCACCTGATCATGCTACAAAAATGCACATTAAACAACAACATCCCATATACAGGGCTGAGTTATCCCACAAACCAAATGGATCAGATTAAATCTCTTCCTTCCAGCCAATGATGAACGGTAGTGGCTAATTGAACAATTAGCAGGAGAAGACTCCATGAACATGCTCATCCTCAGCAGTGATGAAATCAGCCATGAGTGTAAAAGGCAGAGGCTGGAGTGTTTGCGAGCAGCTTCAGCCAGAAGTGCCTCTTCCTTGGGTTCTAGGCCAGACAATGTTTTTGCTTAGTGCTGATGACCCTCACTCCAAAATAGAATCACACCTTTAGCCAAAATTCTCCAGCACTGGCAACTACTCATAAATGTGAAAAATTGCCCTGATCTGTACTGTCCACAAATGCAAGACTAGAGACCGAGGTGTGCAGGTGCATAGTTCCTTGAAAGTGGAGTCACAGGTAGACAGATGAAGGCAACGTTTGGTGTGCATGCTTTTATTGAGTTTAGGAATTGGGAAGTCAAGTTGCAGCTGTATAGAACATTGGTGAGGCCACTTTTAGAATACTGCATACGATTCTGGTCTCCCTACTATCAGAAAGATGTTTAACTTTAAATGTTGCGGAAAAAATTTAAAAGGATTTTGCTGAATTAGAGGGTTTGAGCTACAGGAGGAGGTTGAATAGGCTGGGGCATCTTTTTTCCCTGGAATATCAGGGGCTGAGGGGTGACCTTATGGAGGTTTATAAAATCATGAGGGATGTAATAGGGTGAATACTCAAGGTCTTTTCGCCCAGGTAGGACAGTCCAAAACTAGATAATTTAAGATGAGAGGGGAAAGATTTAATAGGGACCTGAGTGATAGCTTTCTCAGGCAGAGGGTGGTCTGTGTGTGGAATGAACTGCCAGAGGAAATTATGGAAGCTGGTACAATTACAACATTTAAAAGGCATCTGGATGGGCAAATGGATTGGAAAGGTTTAGAGGAATACTGGCAAATAAGACTAGATCAGTTTAAGATATCTGGTCAGCACAGATGAGTTGGACAGAAGGGTCTGCTTTCGTGCTGTATATCTTGATGACTCTATGTCCAATTACTGCCCATTCAGTCCATTCTCAGCCATTATCAAAATGATGGAAGCCATTGTTGACAGTGCTGTCAAGTGGCACCTATTCGAGTCATCTGTTAACCCATGCCAGAGACCCACAAGAACCATTCAGCTCCAGACCTTCTTGACAGCCTTTGTCAAAAAAGTGCTCAAAACAGCTGACACCCAGAGGTGATGAGAGAGTGACTCACATCCTGTGAATAATTTGCTTTTAAATCCTAAGGGGAACCAAACTTTTGAGGGACAGTTAAAGGGATACTGCTGTTGGGAGCTGAATAGAATTAATATTTAAATTTTCAGAATTCTTTGGGTTATTTTCAAAAACACATACAGAGGTGATTAAGGCTTGCTGCTTAGTTCTGATATTTTTGCTTCAGGTTCACGGAAAAATTCTGAGAGCTGGTTGTCTCCCTGGGACAGATAATATTTTACAAGTTTGCACTGAGATAATGAAAAGGTTAGTAATGTAACAATAACAGAAATCCACCCAACGTTCATGAGGCATTTTATTACTGTGGTATCATCCTTAAACAACAGCAACAAACACTCAAAACATAATATTAAAAGAATCGTAATTTTTAATTACATTATTATTGCTTTACTAACTGTGCCACCACACTCATGAAGCTCAATGAAATCTAGGACAAGGTAGCCCTGCTTGTTCAGTTACCCATCCACCACTTTCAACATTCACTCCCTCCACCACCAGTGCTCAGTGGCAACAGTGTCTACTATCTCCATGATGCACTGGAGCAAAGCACTAAAGCTCTTTGAAATGCTCCTTCAAAACCTGTGACTTACCACCATCTTAAAAGGACAAGAGTAGCAGACACCAGCTTCACATTCCCCTCCAAGCCACTCACCACCCTGACTTAGAAATATATCCTATATATATATCACAAAGAGCACACTTCCCCATGTGAGACTCCATTTGCTCATTTTTTGCACACTTACTTAACCTATCAATGTCTCTGTAAACTGTATCTCTCTTGCAATTTGCCTTTCCACCTTTTTCGATCTTCAATTATTCATATTTTACTAGCTAGTCCATCATCAGACTTGATAATAACCAGCTCTACTTTTTATGTTTCTCTGTGTGCAAATAAGATAATCAGTGACACTTTATTGATTCACTGAACTTTAGCCTGAAATGTGATTAGTACTCAGTTACTTTGATTTAGAATTTGTGTTGGCACATGGTGGGATGACTAGATGCGTATTATTTCTCTTCAAATCTTCAGTTTGAACAAGTTTAAACCTCAAAATGTTAGAAGAGCAAACTAATAATGGCACATATTAAGGATAGCAAATCAACTCTGTGAAAGAAAAGGATCAACGTTTTATTTTAGAGAGTTTTGAGAAGATTTGTAGATCAGGTTGAGGGTCTGGATGTAAGTTTGCTCACTAAGGTTTGATTTCAGACATTTTGTCCCCATACTAGATAACATCAGTGAGCTTCCGGTGAAGCATTAAATAGAAAGCAAGCCATAACCCAGTGCTTCACCAGAGGTTCACTGATGATGCTACCTGGTATGATGACGAAGCGCCTGAAAACAAACCTTCCAGCTCAGCGAGCAAACTTACATCTATGAGATTTAGAATTGAGAAAAAAAACAGAAATGATGAAAAGGGAGGTAGAGTGAATAAGGCTCAAATTAAATGTACAAAGATTAAGTGTCACAGGAAAAACATCAGATTAAATTTGACACTAACGTATTTAAAGAAATATTCAGACAGGTAGCAACCAAGTGGTTAGGCTTTAAGAAGTGAAACAATGGATATTATAGAGGCAAGGGTGAAAATGATTATGGAAGAAATACTAGTTGTAGTGCCCATTGTTATTGTGGTAACTTAAAGAGTTATGCCCGAAACGTCGAATTTCCTGTTCCTAGGATGCTGCCTGACCTGCTGCGCTTTTCCAGCAACACATTTTCACCTTAAAGAGTTACCCAATCAATCCTGTCCCAAATGTCTCTGCATTCCTTTTCAAGCATTTGGACTCAAAACAAGAACACAGCCATTTAAGTTCAATAACAGCTTTAGGAATTACTTCAATCTGCACAGCATATCTATCCAGACTACTAAGGTTAATCATAAGTAAAGTATATCTTTAATGGAAATCTGTAAAATGTGACCAAGAGTCTTTTTTTTCTGCCAAACATCACTGCCTGTGTGCTATGGTCTGAGCTCTGATCTACGTGTTAGCTCACATAAAATGTGCCCCCAAGACTGAGTTCTGTTAAGACAAATGTCTTGAAGTTTATTAACAATGATAAAAATTCACATTGCTATTATAACATAGATTTATTCATAGCCTGGATTCTGTGCTTACTGATTTACTGTCATTGCATACGCATAACTTTACACTGACTCCATAACTGAAAGGGAGGCAAGAAGGTTACATGTTGTGATGCCACTTGTCTGTCATAAAGATACACTGTCGGTCTGGTTTGGAATCTGTGCAACAAAACAACACTTGGAAACAATGGAACTTATCTGAATGATCTTGTATAATAACATAGAACCCCAGTTTGAAGCAGTTCCATCATTTCCATGTTTTGCATGTTTTTGTTTCCTTCTAACATTGCACCTCCAAAACACAGAAACCAGGAGCAGGATTAGATCAATCTGCCCTTTGAGCCTGTTCAATTCACACCCAAAACAAAATCCTTGTGGTTTCCTGAAAATGTACTCCTGCCTCTAAGATCAATCATTCACTTACTCAGATAAAATAAACTGAGGAATGATGGTTGGAAGAGTTAGCAGCCAAATACATGCGGGCATTGTATAATAATGTTTGGTTTATTATTTTAATGACTGTCTTAAGCACACCTAAATAGCAAGCAGGGGTTGCTGTTTGGCTGTACAAAGCACTCCAACATAAATACCAGTTATGAGTCATTTTCAGACTAACATGAAAACAGGAAGCTATGGTGCTGGGAGCGATGTATAATTTCCAACATTAAAGGTTAGAGAAATGGATGATCAATGTTAACAAAGCATGCCTGGAGTGTCACTAGTGTCAGCTGTGGGTCACTGGGGTAGCACGGACTCAAGAGGTTTAGGTTTCAAGTGTCACCACAGATGAGAATGTTAACCTCTAATTCAGCATTGCTGAAGGTGCCATTCTTTGAAGGGGATGTTAATCTAAGGTCCTGTATGTGAAGAGTTTCACTGCACCAATATTCCTTTTAATGTAGGAGAAAGTGAGGACTGCAGATGCTGGAGATCAGAGCTGAAAATGTGTTGCTGGAAAAGCGCAGCAGGTCAAGCAGCATCCAAGGAACAGGAGAATCGATGTTTCGGGCATGAGCCCGAATGTTATGGTGCTGGGAGCGATGTATAATTTCCAACAGTAAAGGTTAACGAAATGGATGATCAATGTTAACAAAGCATTCCTGAGGAAGGGCTCATGCCCGAAACATCGATTCTCCTGCTCCTTGGATGCTGCCTGACCTGCAGTGCTTTTCCAGCATTCATTCCTTTTAATGTGCCTAGTTACATAGCATTCCAAGAGTGGTCACATATCGGTCAGCCTCTTGAAGTGGTCACACAATCGAGACACACACTTAAAAACTTATCTGCATCCTCCTAAAATCAAAACTAGAGGGTACATTCTGTGGCAATATTTCCTAAAGAATTAAGAGAGCTCTCGCCAATGTCTCGGCTTATGTTTATTCCTGAACCAGCATCACTAAAACAAATTACCTGGTCATTGTCTCCCTGCTGTTTGTGGGAGATTGCTGCGCACAAATTAGTTGTTGCGTCTCCTAAATTACACCAGTGACTACACTTTCAACGCACTTCATTGGCAGCTGAGTGTTTTGAGACATCCTGTGTTTGCTAATGGCTCAATATAAATGCCAGCCTTTTTGTTCTTTCAGAATAATCTTCAAAATAGACTTTAAGAGGTATCATCAAGGATCTGGATAGCAGCAACATCACAAAGCTTACACAGTCAAAATCAATACCAATAAATCATTCAGGCAGATGCAACCAGATCAGAACCATAGTCTGGGAAGTGCTTAAGCCAGACCTCCATTTTCATCTTAGAATCATAAAGCTATAGCAACCTCACCTCAATATTCGGGATTAACTCTTGAATTAGAAGACAAAAACAACAACAACAATTTGCGTTTATCTAGATTCCTTAAAGTAGTAAAATATGTGTATTCATTTTCAGAAAGGATATCAAAGAAAATTTAATACCAACTATTATATTCATTCATTGGCAGTCCCTCTCGGATAGGGATAATTCTTCCACTCTCACGGTGAGTCTGTAAGTGTCTACAACAGGCTCTGTTACACTTGGGCAGAAGGTGGTCATGGGAAGGGGTTAGTAGGGCTCCTTTCTCTATTCTTGCCCGTTTTCTGTCTTTTCCCAACAGCAAGACTCAAGGAACTTAATGCCTTCCCAGATACTCCGCCTCCAATTTGGATAGTCTTTGGCCAGGGATTCCCAGGTATCTGTGGGAATGTCGCACTTTGCCATACAATCCTTATGAAGGTAATTAGAGCAGACAAAGCTGGGGTTTAAGGAATGTCTTCAAAAAAGGAGGAAAGGTGGCAGAGGGAGACAATTCCAGAGTTCAGGTCCTGAATTGCTCAAACCACCAAGAGAGACAGTGAAGATCAAGGCTGCATAGAGGCAGAGCTGGGGAAGGCATGCAGGCAATGTGGAGTGTTTCAGGAGTAGGAGCAGGGGTTAGTGGTGGTACTGGTGAGATGGAGTGTTGATGAGTCCATGGAAGAATATGAAAACATGAGGTAAAAACTGACAACGTACTTGACCAGGAACTGAAACATGGCATTGAGCAACAGATGAGTGAACAGGTCGACTTAGGACCAGTGCACCATATATTAGCACGATTGAGTTTTGCAGAGTGGAGGGTGGGAGGTTGATGATTGAAGTGCTGGTGAGCCAAGACTATAGGGAAATACCTGGATGAGACATTTTAGAGGCTGCAGTCGTTCCTTTACCCTCGCCCTCTCCCCACCCCCCTGTTATAACTTCTTCTCACCATACTCCTCTCCAATTTCTGCTTAGGCTGGAACCTCAGACTGATGGCAAGTTAACCAACAGGGGGCAGTGGAGCAGGCCCATGGGGTTATTGTCAATATTGCTCAGTTGAAAGCACCATCAGCTCTGAATCAGAAGGTTGTCAGCTCAAATACCAGCCCACACTTTGAGTACTAAAGTCAAGATGACCATTTCAATGCAGTACTGAGGGAGTGCCATACTGCCAGAGATGCTGTCTTTTGACTGAGACTGTCTGGACTGTCCTTTCAGGTGGACTTCAGAGATCTCATGGAGAAAGTGGGGACCGCAGATGCTGGTGATCAGAGTAGAAAGTGTGTTGCTGAGAAAGCACATCAGTTCAGACAGCTTCCGAGGAGCAGGAGAATCTATGTTCCAGGCATAAGCCCTTCATCAGGAATGAGGCTAGTGGGCCTGGGCTGAGAGATGAATGGGAGGGTGGGGGGTGGGGTGGAATGGATAATTGGGGAAGTGATAGATGGATGAAGGTGAGGGTGAAGGTGATAGATCAGAGGGGCAGTGACACCGGTCTGGAGGGCAGTGCCAAGTTGAAGGTTTGGGACTAGGATAATGTAGGGAGAGGGGAAATGAGGAAGCTGTTGAAATCCATGTTTATCCTTTTTCAACCAGAACACCCGCCTCCAACATACCCCATCCACCTGGACACCTCATGCTAGCCTGTTACCCACCCTTGACCTCTTCATTTCAAACTGTTGCTGTGACACCGATCATTTCAAACTCTCCACCCCCCCCCACCCACTCCAACTTCCCGTCCTCACAATGCGCAGCCCTCCACTCCCTCTGCTCCAACACCAACCTCACCATCAAACCCACAGACAAGGGGGATGCAATAGTAGTTTGACGCACCAACCTCTGCACCACCGAAGGCAGACACCAACTTACAGAGCCCTCTTCCTACCGCCTCCTTGATCACGAACCCACCTCCCATCACCAAACCATCATCTCCCAGACCATCGACAACCTCATCACCTCAGGGGATCTCTCACCCACAGCCTCCAACTTCATTGACCGTGAACCCCACACTGCCCGATTCTTCCTCCCTTCCTAACATTCACAAACCTGACTGCCCCGGTCAACCCATTGTCTCAGCCTGCACCTGTCCCACTGAACTCATCTGTTCCTATCTCAACACCATCCTGTCCCTCTTAGTCGAGGAACTCCCCACCTATGTTTGTGACACCACCCACGCCCTTCACTTCCTCCAAAATTTTCATTTCCCCAGCTTCCATTACCTCATCTTCACCATGGACATCCAGTCCCCATAAATATCAATCCGTCACGACGAAGGTCTCCAAGCCCTCCATTTCTTCCTCTCCCACCGTCCCAACCAGTACCTTTCCACTGACCCCCTCATCCATCTTCACCCACAACAACTTCTCCTTCCTATCCTCCCACTTCATCCAAACCAAAGGGGTAGCCATGGGCACCCATATGGGACCCAGCCAAGCCTGCCTGTTTGTCAGATATGTGGAACAGTCCATCTTCCGCAATTACACTGGCACCCCCTCTCCCCCACTTGTCCCTCCCCTCCATTGATGACTGTATTGGTACCACCTCGTGCTATCACAAGGAGGTTGAACAGTTTATCAACTTTACTAACACCATCCACCCTGACCTCAAATTCCCCTGGACCATCTCAGACATCTCCCTCCCTTCCTGGACCTCTCCACAACTGCCTCCAGGACCGAAAACACAGAAATCTACTACAGGCTCACCGGCTCCCACAGTTACCTAGACTACACCTCCTCCCACCCTACCTCCTGTAAAAATGCCATCCCTTATTCCCAATTCCTCAGCCTCCACTGCATCTGTTCCCAGGATGACCAATTCCACCACAAAGTCCCAGATGGCCTACTTCTTCCATGATCACAACTTCCTTTCCCACGTGGTTGACGATGTCCTTCAACGCATCTCCACCATTTCACACACCACCGCCCTTGAACCCCATCCCTCCCAACGCAACAATGACAGAACTCCCCAGTCCTCACCCTCCACCCCACCAATATCTGCATACATTGCATCATTGTCCACCATTTCCGCCTCCTCCAAACAGACCCCACCACCAAAAATATATTTCCCTCCCTACCCCATCAGCATTCGAGAGAGACCATTCCCTCCGCGACTCCCTCATCAGGTCCACGCCCCCCACCAGCCTACACCCCACTCCTGGCACCTTTCCCTGCCACCGCAGGAAGTGAAAAAAACCTGTGACCACACCACTCCCCTCACCTCCATCCAAGGCCCTAAGGGATCCTTCCACATCCATCAGAAATTCACCTGTACCTCTACCAATGTATCTACTGCATTCATTGCACCAGGTGTGGTCTCCTCTAGATCGGGGAGACAAGATGCCTTCTTGCGGATCATTTCAGAGAACATTTCTGGGACACCTGCACCCACCAACCCCACCGCCCTGTGGCTGAACACTTCAATCCCTCTCCCACTCTGTCCAGGACATGCAGATCCTGGGCCTCCTCCACCACGAAACCATTACCACCCAATGCCTGGAGGAAGAATACCTCATATTCTGTCTTGGGACCCTGCAACCACATGGGATAAATGTGGATTTCAACAGCTTCCTCATTTCCCCTTCCTCCACATTATCCCATTCCCAAGGCTCTAACTTGGTAGCGCCTTCTGGACATGACCATCACTGCCCCCTCTGACCTATCACTTTTTTTCCCTCACCTTCATCCACCTATCACTTTCTCAGTTACCCACCCCAGCCCCCTCCCATTTATCTCGCCCACGCGCCTCATTCCTGATGAAGGGCTTATGCCCAAACTGTTGATCCTCCTGTTCCTCAGATGCTGCCTGACCTGCTGTGCTTTCCCAACAACATGCTCTCATCTCTAAAAAGATCTCAAGGTATAATTTCAACAAAGACCAAGCAAGGTGTCCTTTGATAGTATTAATTTCTCTCTAAAAATGGTAAAAAATAGAACATTGCTTCAGGTCGTCTGTGGGACCTTGCTGTATGTACTGTTGCTGCTGTATTTTCTAATTCACTGCAGTGATAGGAGTCCAAAAATTATTTCACTTCCCGTAGAGCGCTTTGAGAAGTATAGTGCATGAAAGATATTATATAAATGCAGGTTTTTCCTTTTGCTGCTTCATAGGAGGTCACTTTCCAGGTTTTTGAACCCAGGTCTCGTTCATTCATCTACTTTTCTTACCCCTCTCTTTAGTTGTTTTAGTGTTTTCTTTTGAAAAGTTACTTTCTGGAGGCAGTGTCTTTTTTAAGATTACCTACAGTGTGGGGACAGGCCCTTCGGCCCAACAAGTCCACCCTCTGAAGAGTAGCCCACCCGGACCCATTTCCCTCTGACTAATGCACCTAGTGCTATGGGCAATTTAGATTAGATTAGATTAGATTACTTACAGTGTGGAAACAGACCCTTCGGCCCAACAAGTCCACACCGACCCGCCGAAGCGCAACCCACCCACACCCCTATATTTACCCCTTACCTAACACTACTGGCAATTTAGCATGGCCAATTCACCTGACCCGCACATCTTTGGACTGTGGGAGGAAACCGGAGCACCCGGAGGAAACCCACGCAGACAAGGGGAGAACGTGCAAACTCCACACAGTCAGCCGCCTGAGTTGGGAAATGAACCCGGGTCTCAGGCGCTGTGAGGCAGCAGTGCTAACCACTGTGCCACCGTGCCGCCCAAAATTTAGCATGGCCAATTCACCTAACATGCACATCTTTGGACTGTGGGAGGAAACCGGAGCACAGACACGGGAAGAATGTGCACACAGACAGTCGCCCAAGGCTGGAATCAAACCTGGGACCCTGGTGCTGTGAGGCTGCAGTGCTAACCACTGAGCCACCATGCCGCCTCACTGCAGTGTTGGCGCAGCAGCTAAGGTCCAATCTGAACCCAGATGGCAGTCAGTGGAGAAGCTGGTCATTATTAGACTCCTAAACCCATACTTTTGGTTGGCCTTAAACTCCCACCATCTTCCATGGAGAGATTCAAACCTATGTCCTCAAAACGTTCTCTAACTCTCTGGACTAATAGTCTAGCAGTAATGACGCCTCCCACATGTGATTCAAACTTCCAGAATTAGTAACTTTGTCCTTTCTTTATTTGCGGAGCTGTGTTTCTGGTCGGCACATTTGCCAACAAAAATGATTAGACATCAAAAGTGATTCATTGTTTGCATAGTGCTTTGTGACAGCCCAAAGATGGAAGAAAGCATTATGTAAATGCGTATTCTTTTCCTACAGTTTCATTAGCAGGTTTAAATTATGATGAAGGACATGTTTTCCTCCCATTCTGTAATTTAAAAGCCACTCTGCTTCACATTGAGGTGCTGCTTTGAGTGCAGTCAGCAACTCAGACATAAATGGAGTTCATTTCCCAAATCCATTTTAAAGGATCAAATTTAATCTCAAACACATTTTTCTAGTCAAGGATGTAAAATCTTCCATGAATTAGCACAAACAGGCAAGATTTAGAAATAATCTATTTGGTAGACTGGTGCAGTTTTCTTAGTACAGCTTTTTGGCTTTAAACTATTTCTGTTAGAAGAACATTAAAGTGTGGATCATCTTCAGCTATAGATTTCTGTGTGTACACTATCCCTCAGGATGCTTACTCCTTCTCATTAAGTAAGGCTCTTCAAATCCTTATATACTGTAACAATGTTTTGTTTGCATCTGTACAAAGAATGCTCTCAAATACAGCATCCTAGTGCAATACCTAAGATCTCCCTGTTTGCACACTCATTCTAAATGGTGCCTGCTCTTTTACTGATTTCAGGGTCATGTGATTAGGTAAACCACTGTGATCTTTGTGAAATTCACCTTTATCACAAAAATAGCTACTCTTCTGACTGACTAGTCACAAATAGTGAGTGAAGTGATTTTAAATATTTAGAAAATGGCTTTAAACATGAAAGAATCCAATGTACTGATTCTCAGTAAATGCAATATTTAACATGTAATACTTTTAAAAATAAATGTGCCCATTTGTATCTAAAGAAAGCTTAACCTTGTGAGCCTTCACCCAGACCTGCAAATGGGTACAATCACTGAAACTTGCAAGGGCGAGTTATTCAGTCTCGAAGTGTGATCAGTTTGCAACCTGCGTGCAGTGACATTATGAAATCCCTACAAATGGGAAAAAGGCCATTCAGTCCATCATATCTGCACTGACTGAAGAGGATCCCATCCAGATTCAGACTCCTACCCTATTTACATAACCCTGTATTTACCTGGCTAATCCATCTCGCTTGCATATCATTGGATATTGGGAGGAAACTGGAGCACCTGGCAGACATGGGGAGAATGTACAAATCCCACACAGATATTAATCCAAGGCTGGAGTCAAACCCAGGTCCCTGGCACTGTGAGGCCGCAGTACTAACCACTGTACCACTGCGCCACCCATAAACTACACTGTAACTGCAGCCACTCACCCTCAGGATTAAGTGAAATATGCAGCAACATGATCCATTGTGATTGTTGGCATGTCACTTCGAGACTAAATACATTCACTATATTACAAAACGATGTGCTCCTGGGATTTTGGCAAAGAATTTGCACGAAAACCCATATTTCATCTATTCCCCAAGTAAACAAGAATTCAAGATTATTTAATCCTCTCCACAAGGGTCACAATGTGTCGTACAGCACACAGAACATGTTCACTAAACCTTTGAATTTCATTTTTTGAAAGAAAACAACACACCTTCAAAAGCTGATCATTCCTTTTTCATAGCACACAGCCATAATCAGATACCAGGGAATGAAGAATTAGTCAGGTGTACTTACAGAAATATGTTATCAATGCTTTCGCAAATGCTGCGTGATTATGTCCTTGGAGTAAGATGAAAGCTCCTTGTGAGCTATCTTTTGCATTTTCTTTACTGAATTTGAAGTCTAGCCTTTTAAAAAAACAGATGGAGTTATTTCACGTTGGATTTGTTGGTTGTGATCATATTCACAATTCCCCAGCGAGGTAAAAAAAGAGTTCTGCTACCCAGTACAGAGGAAAGGGTAGAAGACAAAGTCTGCTTTTTGATATCTCCAAGAGTGCTCAGACAACTCAACACCAATCCTCCTCATTCTATGAGGCTTCTGCTTATAATCATGTCTTCTCTTTACCCACTGAGATTACACTTCATTGGTTCATCAAATTGTTGAACTCTAATATAACCTCTCCATTAAGAAACAACTCATTCTCTATGCTAAAGTTACTGGTTATAAAATTCACAATCATTGAAGAAAAATTTGAAGTTAATAATCTCCAATGTCAGATTCATTAAAGTTTTAAATTATAACTTAATAGGATACGGACATCACTTGAATTATCGCACAATCAACGAGCTATAAGTCAGGCTTACTCATTGAGAAAAAATAGTAGTGTACTCTCTATCCTATTAAGTTATCGTTCAAACTAATTACTACATTGTGACTGCAAACTGACTGCCACATTTCCCACATTACAATATTGACTACGTTTAAAGTAATTCATTGGTTACAAATGGTTTGGGATGCCATAAAGTTAAGAAAATCACCACATAAATGCAAGTCTAGTGGGAGGCATGTTATAATAGAAATGACAGTGGACTAATAATCCAGAATTGCATAGCTCTTGTGGTGTAGCGAGAATGATCTAACCTTCAAAACCAGGGCATCCAGTTTTAAGTCAGATTTGCTCCTGTAATGCGAGAGTATCTGATAGTGCTGATTAGACATATCTGTGATTGTGAAACTTTCTCTTAAACATAATCTAAAATCACCATCTATATGATCATTAAATTCATACCTTAAACAGTTGTTCAGACGCAAAACCTGACAACTAATGCCTTATCCAATTTCAAATAAAATAGAAAACTCCCAGGGCTTGTAGAGCATATAAATCCCCCAGAAGGATACTGAAGGAAATTTATTTCTGACTTCCTATGTCTACGGGACTTTGGGATGGACAGAAAGATGGAAACTTACAAAGGGCATTTTGATGGCCTTGGGTGACAGCGCATTGTATATGAAGTCTTGTTTCTGTATAAATGTGCTTGTTTTGTATTATATCCATTCGCTTGACTCCCTGCGTATCCCCAAATGATGCGTAACTCATAACCACTCAGAATGTACCATGGATTGATGCTTGCGTTCACAGCCTGCTGCAGTAGACTGGGGCTGTTTTCCCTGGAGTGTCAGAGGCTGAAGGGTGACCTAATAGAATCATGGATAGGGTGAATAGACAAGATCTTTTCCCCGGGGTAGGGGAGTCCAGAACTAGACAGCATAGGTTTAAGGTGAGAGAGGAAAGATTTAAAAGGAACCAATGGGGCAATATTTTCATATAGAGGGTGGTGTGTGTATGGAATGAGCTGCTACAGGAAGTGGTGGAGGCTGGTTACAATTACAGCATTTAAAAGGTATCTGGATGGGTATATGAACAGGAAGTGTTTGGAGGGATATGGGCCAAGTGCTGGGAAATAAAACTAGATTAATGTAGGATATCTGGTCAGCATGGATGATTCGGACTGAAGAATCTGTTTCCATGCTGTACATCTCTATGGCTCTATGACGCTAAGTCATGTGTAGGTCTATACATTGTACTGATCCCATCACCCCTCTTGGTCAAACATTCTCACTCTTTTCCTGAACACTTTATCGAAAATGTTAATGTGACTAAAATGGTAGATGATATCTGGGGCAGGGAGTTGGACAGCAAACATTATGATTGCCAGTGATTAGCTATCTGTGTCCTGTACAGTGTATGGATTTTTGTATCATGTTGTTTCCTTTTAAAGGGTTTCCTGTCAATGAGCAATGCAAGCTTCACTCTCACAGATCAAGACACTTATCTCACCAACTCTGGGCGTGGTTTTCTTCCCCATTGTATACTCTGGCCTTCCAACATGAGCTCTCCTCGGCCAATATTCTTCCAGACTCTGCCTCTATGTTTGAGTGAGGTCCCAAACATCCAGATCCCCTTCTTTGCGGGACTTCTCAGGTGGCTCTGTCACAAGTCTCACCATAGGCCATATTGCTGAGAAGATTGAATCACATTGCTGTGGGTTCGGAGTCACAGGGAGACAATACCAAGTAAGGATGGCAGATTTCCTTTCCAAACAGCTATTTATGAGTCAGATAGGTTGTCAACAACAATGGTCACCATTGGGCTAGCTTTTTATTCCAGATTTTCTCATTGAACACAAATTTCGCAATCTGCTATGGTGGGATTTGCACCCTTGGCCTCAGCACAGTGACAAAGTCGTAGAGTCATAGAGTCAGATACAATGGAAACAGACCCTTCGGTCCAACTCATCCATGCCAACCAAGTTTCCCAAACTAAACTAGTCCCATAGGACAAAGTGAGGACTGCAGATGCTGGAAATCAGAGTCAAGAATGTGCTGCTGGAAAAGCACAGGCAGCATCTGAGGAGCAGGAAAATCCTGCTGAAGGGCTATTGCCTGAAACATTGATTTTCCTGCTCCGGGGGTGCTGCCTGACCTGCTGTGCTCTTCCAGCACCACACTCTCGACCCATATCTATCCAAACCTTTCCTATTTATATACCTGTCTGAATGTCTTCTAAAGGTTGTAACTGTACCTGCATCTACCACTTCCTTTGTCATTCATTCCACATATGAACTACTCTCTATGGAAAAAGTTACTCCTCAGGTCCCTTTTAAATCTTTCTCCTTTCACCTTAAAGACATGCCCTCTAGTTTTGAACTCCTCTACTCTAGGGGGAAAAAAACTTTGTTATTCACCTGACCTATGTCCCTCATGATTTTATAAACCTCTATGAGGTCATCCTCCAACCTCCCACTTTTCTGTGAAAAAAGCCCCAGCTGATCCTTTATAACTCAAACCCTTCAATCTCGACAATATCCTTGCAAATCTCTTCTAAACCCTCTCCAATTTATAAACATCCTTCCTAGAACAGGGGACTAGAACTGTACACAGTACTCTAAAAGTGGTTTCACTAATGTCCTATCCAGCCTCAACATGATGACCCAACTCCTAAACTCAATAGTCTGACCTTTCTTAACCACCAATCTAACTGTGACAAACTGTCAAAGAACCATATACCTGAACTCATAGGTGTCGCTGTCCAACAAAACTGGACCCACACCAATCCCTGCAGAATACTGCTGGTCACAGAACTCCAGTCCAAAGAAAAACTCTTCACCACTACCCTCTCTCACCACCATCAAGCCAATTTTGAATCCATTGGCAAGCTCTCCCCAAATACCATGTGATTTAACTTTACTGCCTACCATACAGAACCTTGTCAAAGGCTTTACTAAAGTCCATGTAGATCACGTTAACTATTCTGCACTCATCTATTGTTTTAGTCACGTCCTCAAAAAACTCAATCAAATTTGTGAGACGTGATTTCCCGCACTCAAAGCCAACCTGGACTTCTGATTACTAATCCAATAACCTTAACACTATGTTGCCACCTTACCTGCCATCAGTCCACATGTAGGTTAGACTGAGTAAGGATATCAGCTTTCTAACTTTGAAGGAGTTTAGTGAACAAGATGAATTTTTACAACAATTGATTACTTAAAGTGTAGGTTTGCTCACTGAGCTGTAGGTTTGATATCCAGACATTTCATTACCTGGCTAGGTAACATCATCAGTGGCGACCTCCAAGTGAAGCGAAGCTGTTGTCTCCTGCTTTCTATTTATATCTTTCTCCTGGATGGGGTTTTTTGTGGCTAGCTGATGTTCATGTATCCTGGTGGCTAACTTTCTTCCTGTTTGTCCTACGTAGTGTTTGTGGCGGTCCTTGCATGGAATTTTGTAGATGACGTTGGTTTTGTCCATGGGTTGTACTGGGTTTTTTAAACTTAAACAAACTTGACAAACTCACAAAAAAAGACAAAACCGATAACACATCGGCATGGATAAAGAACTTATCAGACCGGACCCCACCAGACACAGAAAAAGCGGTATTAATCAAAGGATTAAATTTCAATTACCGAGACGCTGACAAGAAGGATTTCCTAGTGGCATTAGAAACCACATTGAAGGACAACAATCTCACGGAAGAACACAACAAACTATCAAAGAGACAGTTGCACCTACTCTGAACCGAAAAAGGGAAGGAAACAAACCGAACACACAAGAAAAGAAAGCCCTAGAAAACCTCAAAAAAGACAAAAACATCGTTATATTACCTGCAGACAAAGGTCGGCTCACTGTCATCCTGAACAGAAGGGACTACATTCCTGATGAAGGGCTTGTGCCCGAAACGTCGAATTTCCTGTTCCTTGGGTGCTGCCTGACCTGCTGCGCTTTAACCAGCAACACATTTTCAGCACTACATAGAGAAAGCCAATGCATACTAGCAGACACCAACACCTACCAACAGGTGATGCTAGACCGGACCCCAAAACTAGGAGACAAAATTACATATCTCCTAAGAAAATTACACAATTCTGGACAATTAAACAAGATGGAATTCCAGAAAATGAAACCCAACGGGACCAACACTCCACAATTCCATGGACTACCAAAAATCCATAAACCAGGAGTCCCCCTCAGACCTATAGTCTCACTACCCGGAACACCAACTTACAGACTGGCCAAAGAACTACACGCAAGACTGAAGTACCTAGTAGAAGAGTCACAGCACTCCATCCACTCCACCCAGGCATTCCTAAAAATCATCAAAAACAACAAAATAGAGGAAGATGAAGCAATGATCTCATTCAACGTAACAGCACTGTTCACCTCCATCAACAATGACCTGGCAAAGGAAACACTTACCACACTTTTAGAAAAGACCATCACACACACCCCAACCACCATCAATCACATTACCAATGAAAGCATCATGAAGCTAGTGGACCTGTGCCTCACCAACCACTTCACTTTCAACAACATAATCTACGAACAAACCAACAGCACACCCATGGGATCTCCGCTATCAGGATTCATAGCGGAAGCGATAATGCAAAGGCTAGAACAAACAGCCCTACCAATCATCAAACCAAAAATTTGGGTTCGCTACGTAGATGACACCTTTGTCATCACAAAATGAAACAAGATAGAAGAGACACTTAACATCATCAACAACACCCTCACAGGCATAAAGTTCACCAATGAGGAAGAAACTGACAACAAACTCGCATTTCTGAATGTCACAGTAGAAAGAAAGGACAAGGGAGAATTACAAACTTGTGTATACAGAAAACCGACAAACACTGACCAAATACTCAACTACACCAGAAACCATCCCAACACACACAAACGAAGCTGTATCAGAACACTATTCCAATGAGCCACCACACACTGCAGCACAGACGAACTTCGAAAAACAGAGGAGAACCACCAATACAACGTATTCAAGAAGAACAGATACTCAAAAAACACAGTGCGCAGATTCCTCAAGAACAAACCATGACAAGCAGCCAAAACACAGCCAGAAACCCTAACCACCTTAACATACATCAAAGAAGTTTCAGAAATGACAGCCAGACTACTGAGACCTCTTGGAATCCTAGCAGCACACAAACCCAGCAACACTCTCAAACAAAAAACTAACAAACTTAAAAGACCCAGTACAACCCATGGACAAAACCAACATCATCTATAAAATTCCATGCAAGGACTGCCACAAACACTACGTAGGACAAGCAGGAAGAAAGTTAGCACCAGGATACAGATTTATGAATTGACTTTAAATTTAGCAGCTGTCTTAGTGGTATTTGAATGCATATCCCTAGCCTATTGGGCCTCTGGATGACTAGGCCAGTGAAATTATCACTGCCATCATCTCTCCCTATTCTGTGGGTAAAGGAGAGCAAAAAGAAATCTGCCCCCGTTGACAGAAAGACCCAGAATCTGAGAACATGAACGCAAGGTGAATAGTAAAGAAACCACCAGGGAAATGAGTAAAACCTCTTTTAACATGGTCAGCCAACAGCAACTGGAATGGAAATCCTGAGATTGTGGCAGAGGCAAATTTAGCTGTAGCTTTCAAAAGGTCATTGTATTATACCTGAAGGGCAAATATTGATGGGTGTACTTGGAAACGGTGAGGTGTTGGACTAAGTGAATGGCTCTTACAGAGAGCTGGCATAGAGACAATGGGTTAAATAGTCTCCTTTTGCACTATAACCATTCAATGACTGCATGATTTAGGAGAGAGAAATGGCGGGAGACATGAGACAATGGGAGCAATGATGAATGAAAATGTCATATCCAAACTTTCATAGTTCAACACACATTGCAAACGGCAATACTGTTTGAGGTTCCTAATATTCTGACCTTACCTGAAAGTCACCACACCTCAGGCGAGGAATGATGATGAGAAGATGGGTCCTTTATGGTAAGCTCAGCGGTGCAAAAACTTAACCCATATTATTGGCATTACCCTGCATCACATACCAGTTACCTCGCCATCATCACTCATCTCTTTTTAATGAGAGAGCCATTCTCTGGTCCTTTGTCACTATGGCAACTTTACTTCTATCTTTAATCACTGAGAAAGCATCAAAAGGTGGCGAATTTCCTTGAGGTGTCAAAAAAACCAGCAGGTTTGAGCTTTCAAACTTAACTAAGAATTTACATGATCAGTTTTTAAATAATCAAAGAGATTATCAGGCAGTTGCCTGCAGGGATTGGCTTAAAATTAAAGGAAATAATCTTATCACTCCATGTATTTGAGTTAATAGAATCCCTAGTCCTCCAGATCTTGCCCATCCCATTTCTAACATCATAATCAGCTTTGCTTGTTCACTTCATAGGTTTGAGAGATCGCAAAAGAAAATGTGAATTTTGAATTAACCATTTAAAAAAAGACTAGACTGGATTTCTGTCATTCATTTATTCAAACAGAAACTATGTAAGTGACTGAAAATGCTTTCTTCAGTTTTAATTAACTCAGCTTTTATGCTCGTTAGAGGCATGCGAACTGATTGGGTGTCTAAGCCTTCACCAATGAGGTGAGAGCCATATTAGAAAGGAGAGTAGGAAAGGCTTTCCTGGCAATGTGCTTAAGTCAATCATTTGTACCTTGCAAACAAATTTTGTATAAATACCTTTGAAGATGACATTGCCTGTAACTACTTTTCCAATGGATTCAAGGCATCAAGTCTTGAGATTATGCAATCATTTCCACACAAGTCTTGGTCATTTGGTCCACATGCCTATACCAGGCAGTGCAACTTGTTATGTAAAGTTTTTACCACCCCTCTGAAGGTCCACCCTCCCTACCCTTGTAACCCTGTATTTCCCATGGCTAATCCAGTTAGCCTGCATATCCTTGGACATGACAGGCAATTTAGCATGGCCACTCCATCTAACCTGCACATCTATGGACTGTGGGAGGAAACCCACACAGACACGGGGAGAATGTGCAAACTCCACACAGTCACCCTAGGCTAAAACCAAACCTGGGTACCTGGTGCTGTGAGGCAACAGTGCTAACCACTGAGCCACCACACATTGTTCCACATGGAGTGTCTATGTTCATAATATCATTAAGAAGGGATCCAAAATAATTGCATGGAGTTTGATTTGTGATGTAGGTTTTAATACAGGCCAAATATTCAAATGGTTAGATTCATTCCTGTCACAGGACATCTGTTCATTTAAAAGATGACTATTCTCATCTGTTCTAGTTTTTTATGACCTGTGAAAGTTACTTAAGAATGTCTGCTATCTGATTTTGGTAAGTTTCTGAAAGAGGTTTTATATGTATTCATTATGGTATATAAGCCTGATGTCTGTAGTATATCTCTCACTGGTGCACACTATTCTATCCTTTTATCACAGTCACTTGGACATGACTGTTGATGTCACTGTTACACCATGATATACATCTCTAGCTCTTTTCACATCCAGTTGATTACATCCCATTAAAAGTTGCTTTTCATCTTGCAATTTAAATTTACAATACACAAATGTAAAAACAGCAATGCACAGGAGGTTCAAAAAGTTTCAAAACCATTTGAATTCTCACCAGCTTGGTAAAAACAGTACTGAGACAGTCAGAAGGTAAAGGCATGGTCAACACCATCTTGGTGTTCAGTAGACAAATGGCTACAGGAGATTTGACATGGCCCCTAAAAATGTGGTCAGTATGGGACTTCTCAATTCTAGTATACACCTCAACTGGCAAAAATCATACAAAATAAAGAATTTGGCAGTTTCTTTCCTGTAGATAAAGGAACCTCTGTAAATTTCACAAAGAGAAAGAGACTCAGGGCTCAGGAGAAACAACTTCAAGATCTTTTAGAGAGCTAATTAATCAACAATTAATCACAGAGGAAAAAGTGGAAGGGTGGGTTAATAAATTTGCTGATGACACAAAGGTCGATGGTGTTGTAGATAGTGTTCAGGGCTGTTGCAGGCTACAACAAGACATTGATAGGATGCAGAGCTGAACTGAGAAGTGGCAGATAGAGTTCAACCTGAATAAATGTGAAGTGATTCATTTTGGAATGTCAAATTTGAATGCTGAATGCAGGGTTAAAGACAGGATTCTTGGCAATGTGATAAACAGAGGGATCATGGGGTCCACGTTGGTAGATCCCTCAAAGTTGCCACCCAAGTTGATAGGGTGTATGGCTTTTTGACTTTCATTAACAGGAGGACTGAGTTTAAGGGCTGCAAGGTTTTGCTGCAGTTCTTTATAACCCTGCTTAGACCACACTTGGAATATTATGACCAGTTCTGGTTGCCTCATTATAGGAAGAATGCAACTGCTTTAGAGGGGGTGCAAAGGAGATTTACCAGGATGCTGCCTGGACTGGAGGGCTTGTCTTATGAAGAGAGGTTGAGTGAGCTGGGGCTTTTCACACTGGAGAGAAAAAGGAAGAGAGGTGACTTGATATAGGTGTGCAAGACAATGAGAGGCATAGATAGAGTAGATAGCCAGAGACTTTTTCCTAAGGCAGAAATGGCTGTCATGAGGGATCATAATTTTAATGTGATTGGAGAAAGGTGTAGGGGAGATGTCAGAGGTATGTTCTATATGCAGAGAGTGGTGGGTGCATGGAATGCACCGTCAGCGGTGGTAGTAGAGTTAGAGACATTAGGGACATTTCAGCAACTGCTGGACAGGCACATGGATGGTAGTAAATGGAGGGGTGTGTAGGTTCCCTTGATCTTAGTTTAAGATAAATGCTCAGCACAGGATCTTGTAGATGAAGGTTTGCTCGTTGAGCTGGAAGGTTCATTTTCAGAGGTTTCATCACCATACTAGGTAACATCTTCAGTGAGCCTCCGGACGAAGCACTGTTGGTGTTTCCTGCTTTCTATTTATATGTTTGGGTTTTGTTGGGTTGGTGATATCATTTCCTGTGGTGACATCATTTCATGTGATGATGTCATTTTCTGTTCTTTTTCTCAGAGGGTGGTAAATGGGATCCAAGTCAATGTGTTTGTTGATAGAATTCCAGTTGGAACGCCATGCTTCTAGGAATTCCCGTGCATGTCTCTGTTTGGCCTGTCCTAGAATGGATGTGTTGTCCCAGTCTAAGTAGTCTCCTTTCTTATCTGTATGTGAGGATACTAGTGAGGGAGGGTCAGGTCATTTCGTGGCTAGTTGATGTTCATGTATACTGGTGGCTAGTTTTATGCCTGTTTGTACAATGTAATGTTGGCTTGGATCTCTTTTACCACCTCCTGAGGAAAAGAACAGGAAATGCCATCACCGTAGGAAATGACATCACCAACCCAAGTAAACCCAAACATACAAATAGAAAGCAGGAAACATCAGCAGTGCTTCATCCGGAGGCTCACTGAAGATGTCACCTAGTAGAGTGATGAAATGCCTGAAAATGAACCTTTCAGCTCAGCGAGCAAACCTACATTCAGAACCTCAACCTGAGCTCCAAATCTTCTCAAAACTCGCGAACACCATATTGGGCTGAAGGGCCTGTACTGTTCTATGTTCTATGTTCTGGCCGAAACTGAAGTGTTGGCTTGCCTGTTCCTCGAATGCTGTCTGACCTGCTGTGCTTTTCCAGCTCCACATCTATTGACTCTGACTTCCAG
The DNA here is from genome assembly GCF_020745735.1 of Hemiscyllium ocellatum. Lineage (NCBI taxonomy): Eukaryota > Metazoa > Chordata > Chondrichthyes > Orectolobiformes > Hemiscylliidae > Hemiscyllium > Hemiscyllium ocellatum. Next base: position 48,609,673 of record NC_083429.1, on the reverse strand, counting down.
CATCTGCAGTCCTTACTGTCTCCATCCATTTAATCAGCTGCCTTATCATCAAGGTCCATGATATAAAAATCACACAACACCAGGTTATAGTCCAACAGGTTTATTTGGAAACACCAGCTTTCGAAGCGCTGCTCCTTCAGCAGGTGGTTGCAGAGTATAACTACCTGATGAAGGAACAATGCTCCAAAAGCTAGCACTTCCAATTAAACCTGTTGGACTATAACCTGGTGCTGTGTGATTTTTAACTTTGTACACTCCAGTCATCTCCAAATCATGTTTTAAAAGTCTGTATGCATCAATTGATGTAGTGTAGTTATGTAATGTATGTATAGCATAGATATTCTAAAAGTTCTTGTTTGGAAGCACATTATTTAAGATAGTGATGAATTTATGACCTCCTGCTGACTTCAAAGGCAGGTTTAATTTAAGCAAGGTGATAAGACCAAACAAAAAGGGACAGCTTTTGTCAATTCCCAGTCAAGTAGGAGCACAGTGAGTAGAATTACCTAGTGCTTATTTTGGGTTTATAGCAGAGAAATTGAGCCCAGCATGTTGATATTGATCCTCTCAACTCCTTTCATCTCAGCTGATGAACAGATCACAACAACTTGTATTTGTGTAGACCTTCCAGTACCTACACTTCAAAATATGTAGCTGGCTGTGAATTCGGGATTCTGAGATCATGAAAAGCACTTTATAAATGCGAGTCTTTCTTTCTTGAACAGACTAAGCTGCCTCCTGCATTGCCTCACCTTGCACAATGCACAAGCCAGCTGGACAGAATGGTATGAAAAAACAACAAATGCTGGAGATCACAGCAAGTCCGGCAGCATCAGTGGGGAGAGAGCAAGCTAACATTTCAAATCCAGATGACTCTTCATCAGAGCTGACATGAAGTATGGAGAGGACAGCTTTTATGCAATAGTGTCGGGGGTGGGGAGATGATGGAGTGCTGGGGAAGAAAAGATGTTGATCGTTCAATTCACCCACTATCCCAAAGCTGGGACACAATGGTGTTTTTATTTTGGTCATAAAATGTCATTCTCATAACTCACTCGGGCAACCTTTTCCTGTTGCCAAAGAAGATCAAACAAGGTTGAAATGTGTTCTGACACAAGGTCACTGACCTGAAACATTGACCTTGTTTGTCTCTCTGATGCTGCCTGACATGTTGAATATTTCTTGCATTTTCTATGATGATTTCAGATTTTCAGCATCTGCAGAGTTTTACTTTTGTAGAATGTGAGTCATTACAACAACATGAACTACTTCGAGGACTTGGAGTTCCAATCTGCAAGATAAATAACGTGATATCTGTAGTTTACAGCAAGAACAGCCTGAGGCTACATTGCAGCACTGCATCTTGAAGTGTTTTTCCATTGCAAAGAGGGAATTGCTGTCTTTTTGATGCAATGTGATGCACAAAAGCACTGGGAGTGCACCAGCCGTAGGTATACATCCCAAACCCCTCGATGCCCAGACCTGCCTATTGGATGTGAATGTTTTCATTCTATTACTAACAGGCAGTGAAGAAAGATGTATTTCATAAAAGACACAATGCTCAAACTGCTTAAAGCAATAACCCTTTGTCCATTTGGCTGGCATGTCATTAATTGAGAAGTTTACATCAGATGGAAAACAAGATAGCACTTTATTCAAACTTTTGCTCTGTAACCACTTACAAACAATCACAGTGTTGAAAGTGGAATTGTCATAATTGTGGAATAGTACAGCTGTTGACATGGTGTAGTCTATTATTCTCACTTTGCCTCATCTGCTGGATTTATTCTGGACATTAGTAGCCTAAGGCAGTCCAAACAATGGAATATACCCAATGTTCTTTCTTAAAGGGAAGTACAGTACAAAATCTGACTCATACAGTACTTACAATCACAAAGGAACCCCGCTACATGGACTTGGATCAAACTGAAACAGGTGATCAGCCTGCTCCATCTCAACCTCCAGCCACTGATTAGATGACCACTGGAGCTAGTCATGTTTTGAAGTAAAGTTTCTTTATATCTTTTTTTTCCCATTCAGAGAAGCTGTGCATTCTAGCATTTACACTATTCAGTCTCCAGCAACAACCACTGGCAGACACCACAAACCATGTCATCTACTGTGGCTAGTTTAATGAGCAGCTCATTAAGACTTACCAACCACAAATTGTTAACTTAAAAACATTCCACATTATCACATTTGATTCACTGTGTATGTTGTAAACTGAGTTTTCCAGAATTACAGTGCAATTCAGTTTATTAGTGCTGAGTTACAACTCTTCACATAAACACACACACGCAATGTTTCAAACAAAACACAGAAAACATTAAAACTAGTGACTTTTCTAATAATTAAGTCTGAAATAAAACTATGAAGGCCAGTATCCCATCACCAAATCACCCTTTATTTACATATATATAATACATTACACTGATCCAGCTAGCTCAGAGCTGGCACCTAGAATGAATAGAAGTCCTGTTTATTTTTTTATTTTTTTATTTTTTTCTTCTTTTTGCAGGTGTGAGACGCAGTGAGAGACACAATGTTCACAAATCTTGATTTAATTTCCACCACTAGGAAGAAAGGAAACACCCAAGTGACCAGTGACAAGCAGTGCCCTTCACATCAAAGGGCAATGCTGTGTGAAGAAGCTGATTTTCGTGAACTTGACGCGATTTGAACATGCAACCTTCTGATCTTGAATCAGATGCACTACCGTAATGCCACAAGCTCATGGATGAAGTCTTGTTTATATCTGTCAGCCAGGACTCCCTGATTGGACCCCAAACAGAGAACTCATATTCTATGCGATCCACCTGGCTGACATCATTCCAATCACTATGAGGTGATCACCATGCATCAAATGTCTCTTTTTACCTTTCATTTAATGTAGTTTTACTTTAACTTAATTTTAACTAACACAACAAATTTTAGGCTAATATCTCCAATTGGAATGAAAAATTCAGACGGGAAGAGGACACTCACTAACATCAATGAGTGGGCACACAAAGAAATAAAGAACAAACAACAAAGAGAATTACAGCACCGGAACAGGCCATTCGGCCCTCCAAGCCTGCACTGTTCCACATCCTCTATCTAAACCTGTCACCTATTTTCTAAGGGTCTATAGCTCTTTGCTCCCTGCCCATTCATGTATCTGTCTAGATGTATCTTAAATGACACTATCATACCCTCATCTACCACCTCCACTGGCAACCCTTTCCAGGAGCTCCCTTAGACCTTTCCTTTCTCACCTTGAACTCGTGACCCCGAGTAATTGAGTGCCGTCCTCTGGCAAAGAGTTTCTTGCTATCCACCCTGTCTTTACCTCTCGCGATTTTGTAGGCCTCAATCAGGTCCCCCCTCAACCTCCATCTTTCTAATAAAAATAGTCCTAATCTACTCAACCTCTCTTCAAAGCTAGCACCCTCCAATACCAGGCAGTATCCTGGTGAACCTCCTCTGCACCCTCCCCAAAACATTCACATCCTTTTAGTAATGTGGCGATCAGAAATGACGCAGTATTCCAAATGTGGCCGAACCAAAGTCCTATACAACTGTAAAATGACCTACCAACTCTTGTACTCAATATCCCGTTTGATGAAGGAAAGCATGCTGTATGCCTTCTTGGTCACTCTATGGACCTGTATTTCCACCCTCAGGGTACAATGGACTGGAACATCTAGGTGTCTCTGTGCATCAATTTTCCCCAGGACTTTTTCATTTACCATATAGCACACTAGACTTGGATCTCCCAAAATGCATCATCTCGCATTTGCCCAGATTAAACTCCATCTGCCATTTCTCTGCCCAACTCGCCAATCTATCTGTATATCTGCATTCTCTGACAGTCCCATTCACTATCTTCATCTCCACCAATCTTACTGTCATCTGCAAACTTGCTGGTCAGTTCACCTATACCTTCCTCCAGATCATTTTTGTATATCACAAACAATAGTGGTCCCTGTGGAACTCCACTGATCACAGTTCTCCATTTTGAAAAACTCCCTTCCGCTACTACTCTGTCTCCTGCTACCCAGCCAGTTCTCTATTCATCTAGCTTGTACACCCTGGATCCCATATGACTTCACTTTCTCCATCAGCCTACCACGAGAAACCTTACCAAACACCCTACTAAAATCCATGTATATGATATCTACCGCCATTCGCTCATTAATCAACTTTGTCACTACCTCAAAGAATTCTGCCAAGTTGGTAAGACACAACCTTCCCCTCACAAAGCCATGTGCAGGGAATCCATACTAAAACAGCAACTTGTGTTTTCATCTAACAGCACCTGTAGGATCTGAAGCCGTGGGTAGTGAAAGTAGACAGTCAAAGATTCTATCATATGGTTGAGGTGCAGGGGTGGGGGGTGTCTCTCAACACTTACCACCTTCCATTGATGTGTGATACTCAACCTATTTGACCCCATTATGAAAACATTTTCCTTAGTCATTAAATCCTGGGTGAGACTCAACCCAGAACTTCTTGGCTCCGAGGTAAGGACACTACCAAAGTGCCACATGACCTACCTGTGAGTTCTTGGAAAGGTTGCAATTCTTCCGCCAGCCTAAAGACATCTGTTTTAAAATGTTGTAAAATGCTTTTATTAACAAGTGAGTCAAACAAAATAAATAAATAAGCTACACCAGCCTAAAAAGCAGGAAATGGAATTTTGTACTTTGCATTGTTTGCACGTCAAAAAATAATTCAGCCAATCAGGTGCTCCAGGTACAAAATCCTCTTGTTCTTTTAGTTAGCTGCCACCAACACATTGAAAATATTCTTGTGGAGTATCATGAACCTGAATAATGATCTTCTGCAAGACAGAACACAATGGAAACAGTAGAAAAAATGAATTATTAAAATATAGACTCAAAATGAATTTTTGAGCTTTGTGCTACTGATACTAATCCAAGTAACCGGTGAGTTATTACACTGACTTTGTCATCTCACTTTGCAAGAACTGTAGTTGATGTAGCATTCCTAAGAAATTCATTGCTTTATTTCAAATATTTTTAGGCACTGCTAAAACATTGGATAGCAGATTGCATATGAAAGTGTTAGGCAACATAATTGTTTCAGAATACCATGTTAACACAGGAAATTTCTTTTGTGTTTCATGAATATCACCTTTTGTTTTTCATTAAATTTAAGAATCAAGATAATGATAATGAAAAACATTGGGTCATCCAAGACTAATCATGTCTTTACCCTGTCTCTCTCAGCATTCATGAGTCCTGTGGAACTCCCTTGGTAGCTGACTCATTCCCAAGGCCTTGAGTTATATGGCTGTGTGACAAACAGCTGGGAGTTGTACCCTCTGAGTCTCCCTCCCTGAAGGGAAGCATTTTTGCCTTTACTAACTGCCTACACACCTGATACAGCAGCTGGGGATCAGGAATTTTACCACATGAGAGCCTGTCAATGGCATCAATGGAAATTCAACACATTTGTTCCTTCTCTTCAGCTCAGTCTGTTTCAGCTCAGTCCATTTGCCAGGCTTTCAATTAAAAACCAGCTTCAAACTTCACAAATGCAAAGCAACGGAAAGTTCTTGACAAAATGAAAAGTTGGATTTTACCTCTACTGTCTCCTGATCTTCACTGATTATGTTTCCATGCCAAACTGAAAGAAGCACTGGCTACCATTTATTTGGGCATATAGCCTTTTGTGGCATTAGCCTCAAGTTATGCATCAATAGACTTGCAGTAATGGCATAAATAAGTTGAATATCCTTTTGTGAATGGCATTCAATCACAATTCACAATTTTGCTGTCCCACAGTCATTACAATCAACTTGAGATAAAAAGGTTATCCTAACTGGTAAGAACTGCATAATCAATTGCTTTTAGCTATCTGAGAAAGTTGATGTTGCAACCGAAAAATTAAAAGTCATAGAGTCATAGAAATGTACAGCATGGAAATAGACCCTTCGGTCCAACCTGTCCAGTCCGACCAGATATCCCAACCCTATTTAGTCCCAACCGTCAGCAACCGGCCCATATCCCTCCAAACCCTTTCCAATCATATACCCATCCAAATGCCTTTTAAATGTTGCAAATGTACTAGCCTTCACCACTTCCTCTGGCAGCTCATTCTATACCACCCTCTGCATGAAAAGGTTGCCCCTTAGGTTTCTTTTATATCTTTCCTCTCTCCCCTAAACCTATGCCGTCTAGTTCTGGACTCCCCAACCCCAGGGAAAAGACTTTGTCTATTTATCCTATCCATGCCCCTCATAATTTTGTACACCTCTATAAGGTCTCAAAAAATATCCTGAACCATTGTTTGTAGATAATGTGTTCTCCACACTAAATTAACATACTGCCCAACATTTGCACTGCTCTTCCAAGACCCTCATTATTTATTTACTTCACACTTTTCAATGAAGTACTAAAGTGTTTCCAAATGCTGTCCTGATGTAAAAGAATCTGAAGCAGTGTTTCAAAGGACAGCAAGGATATTATTCACAGTCTCCTGATCAACATTTCCCTTCACCATTGACAAACGGATTATCTGAGTTACTGTCATATTGCTATTTATGGGACCTTTCTGTGTGCAAATCAGTGTGCTCCCAACATTACAGTGACTACAGTACATTGATTGTAAACCAATTGGAGTCATCCTGGGATCGTGAAAAGAGCTGTACAAAAGTAAACCTTCCTAACCTTTACAACTGTTAAGTAAGCATTATTGCATATTTATGCCTAATTTTTGTATTTCAAATAAAATCACATGGCCGGAAACCATGGACTTCTAATCACACTTCCTTGAGATTTCATGAACAGCTACTAGATTACAAGGTTAAATGCACTCAATCTAGCTCAAGATGGAAATCAAATCCTTTCATTGCTTCCTACCAATAAACACATAAATGCCACTCAGATATAAAAAAGATTCATGCCACCTTCATATCCAACAATGCAACCATATCCATCCAGAAACCACTTACAGCATTCTATAAGAAAGCATTTACATTAAAGTGCTCAGTGATTTAACTGTGAACGCTATTCATCTAAATATTGTACATGACCCATTAATGACTCTGAGTCATTCTGAAGTGGTCATTCTAGTTTGCTCACAACAGGACCAAATCTGAAATAGGCACTTTCTGCTAATTATTTCTTCACCCACTCGTATTTGTTTAAAATAAATGTATCCTCTTGATAGAAGCATGCTCAGCAACACTATCACCATAGGTAGATACAAGGGAAAATCAAATTATGTTTTTGCAGATTTAATATCATCTGTCATTAGAGTCAGATTTAGCAGCATCTTGAACAGAAACGTTAAGGTGCATTCAAAATCCAGCTGGATGCTACCAAGGGAAATATGAGGGGTGAATGTCGATGCACTACATCGCCTCTTTTCATCCTTGACATTTCAGACTTTACTACAAATCATTTACGGTATACAGCAAGATAAAACGTAATAATTTACATATTATCCTTGATTAAATCTGCAATTGTGTCAAAGAGGAGCAATTAGGAATGGACAACAGGTTCTGTCCTCAGCAGTGACACTCACGTCTCATAAACAATTTTTGGACTATCATAAATATGGACTATCGTGTTTTAACTTCCTTCATCTGACAGTTGTACCTGAGGCCTTTCATGGATTGGATATTCTCCCTGTTTCAGTGTGTGCTTCCTCTGAGAGCTCTGGTTTTCTCCTACAGTCCAAGGATGTGCAGCTTAGGTGGATGGGCCATGTTAAGTTACCTGTAGTCTGCAGACTAGGTGAGTTAGCTCAGGTAAATACTGGGACTGGGAGCTTGAGATGCTTTTTGGAGGGTTGGTGCAGACTCAACGGGCCAAATGGCCTCTGTTTGCACTGTAGGGTTTCTGTGAATGATCTTTGTGATCTTTAGAGTGTAAACTTTTCTATCAGAAACCATGCTAAGATAAACTAAAATTGTCAATTGCCAAGACTAGACCAATAATGGCTCTGTAGTCAGCAAGGAAATGGTGTGAAAAAGTAATCTCAACTCAGTTAACTCTCACATGCATAATATCACCTCTTCAGATACTACATGGAGGACTTAGTAATCAGCAAGCACTATCCTTTTGCTATGGTGAAGGTGCCTAAGAAACTGAATCAGACAATGCAAGTTGAAAATTACTAAAGCTCATGGCATGAGAGTATATTTTATTCCCCCACAGAAACATAGATATGTGAAACAGATTTCACTAAAATAATTTTCACAGTAACAATTTGACTTTTAACTAAATCAACCTTACCTTAAAATGCTCTGAATTGAGCATGGCAATGATCAATTCAGAGGCTTGGCATATGAGTTAAACTTTTTTTAAATATCAGGCAGGAGTCATCAATTGAGAGCTCACATCTTCTTAGGTTTCATATCCAGTCAGGTTCCAGCAGTGGAAATTGGTTCATTCTGCCTCTGAAGTGCTGAGAGACACACCAATGAAGGATGAGTAAGTGGAATTTGAGATTGCAGAAGTATTTAATTTTATTTACCTTCAAGGAATTAGGAGGAAAGTTAAAGTATGAGGAGGTGATGGCCTGTTGGTATAATCATCGGATTTATTATGCCAGAGTCTCAGGAATGTTTTGGAGTCTTGGGATCAAATCTCGCCCTGTCAGGAATTCAATTTTTAAAAAAATCTGGAATTATGTGTTGACCATGAAACCATTGTTGATTGTCAGGAAAGAAAACCCTACGTAGCACACTAATGCACTTTAGAGAAGGGAGTTGCTATCTTTACCTGGTCTAGCCTATATGTGACTCCAAAATCACAGCAACATGGTTGACTTGCAACTGCCCTCTGGCCTGCTAGGGATGGGCAAGTGATGCCCATAGCTTGTAAATGAATTAAAACAATATTGAGGCATGGTTAAGTGTACAATCTAGGACGTTGCTGAAAATGTGTTGCTGGAAAAGCGCAGCAGGTCAGGCAGCATCCAAGGAACAGGAAATTCGACATTTCGGGCATAAGCCCTTCATCAGGAATGAGGAAAATGTGTCCAGCAGACTAAGATGAAAGGTAGGGAGGAGGGACTTGGGGGAGGGGCGATGGAGATGTGATACCTCTCACCCTCGGAACGTGCAGCCCTCCACTCCCTCCGCTTCAACCCCAACCTCACCATCAAACCGGCAGACAAGGGAGGCGCAGTAGTAGTTTGGCGCACCGACCTTTATACCGCTGAGGCCAAACGCCAGCTCGCGGACACCTCCTCCTACTGCCCCCTTGACCATGACCCCACCTCCCACCGCCAAACCATCATCTCCCAGACCGTCCATAACCTCATCACCTCAGGACCTATCACATCTCCATCGCCCCTCCCCCAAGTCCCTCCTCCCTACCTTTTATCTTAGCCTGCTGGACACATTTTCCTCACTCCTGATGAAGGGCTTATGCCCGAAACGTCGAATTTCCTGTTCCTTGGATGCTGCCTGACCTGCTGCGCTTTTCCAGCAACACATTTTCAGCTCTGATCTCCAGCATCTGCAGACCTCACTTTTTCCTCCAATCTAGGACGTTGTACTATTTCTGTAGAAAGAATAAATGAATGAATGGATTTGATTAAATGAATGGCATTTTCACATCCAACCCACCTCTCGCACTTTAAGGAGATAGGCATTCTTTGCAGAGCAGAATTTGTGATAGTCTAACCTCCGGGGGCAATGTTTTCTCTCAGTATCCCTGGAGCCATGAGCAGTGACAGCAGAGAAGGAAGTGTCTTTTCAGCTTGATTGGATTTACTGAAGAATTACAGCTGACTCACCCTCAGAGGAACCACAGACTGCCTCAGGAGAAATAACATCCTTTGAATATATTTCTGATTAAACTGATTCAGAAAAGAGCAGCTCATCCTAGAAGAATCAAATTACATTACTTTTCTTTACTTCTCCTTATTAATTCAAACTAAGGCAATTCTTTAAAAAATTCATTATGAATTATACTCTTGGCTTGTTTCCTACAAAACTGTTTAAATACATGATCTATACAATACAAAAAAACTCTACAAATACAATGGGTTTCTTCATCGCTCAGTGCTGCTGTCATTAATCTTCGCTGTACTATCCAATATGCTACTCATTATTATAGAGAGATTTCATTTTCTATGTTATCTCTACAGTGGAGACAGGAATCTAGAACTAGCATTTTAAATTTATTAGCATCATAATATTGTGACAATAAATTTGCATGATTGAAATGGAAACAAAGATAAAGTGGACACAGTATACTCCACCTCTTCATCTAATAATGGGCGGCACGGTGGCACAGTGGTTAGCACTGCTGTCTCACAGCGCCTGAGACCCGGGTTCAATTCCCGACTCAGGCGACTGACTGTGTGGAGTTTGCACGTTCTCCCCATGTCTGCATGGGTTTCCTCCAGGTGCTCCGGTTTCCTCCCACAGTCCAAAGATGTGCGGGTCAGGTGAATTGGCCATGCTAAATTGCCCATAGTGTTAGGTAAGGGGTAAATGTAGGGGTATGGGTGGGTTGCGCTTCGGCGGGTCGGTGTGGACTTGTTGGGCCGAAGGGCCTGTTTCCACACTGTAAGCAATCTAATCTAAAAATCATAACAATAGCTAGTAGATAGCTGAGGTCCAAGCCCTGAACCCTTCTACTACACTGCTGGTTACAGCCTGCCTGCCTCAAGACGTCCCATTTGTCCTTACAGTTTTCTGTCCATGAATCATTCCTCAATCATACTAATATATTAGCCCCAATATGATGAATCCAACTTCTGAGACTTAATCTCTGATGTGGTGTATTATTTATTTCTTTTTAAGAAAATCCAAATATATCATGCCTACAGGTTGCCCTCTATCCTCATGAAAAAACCCCAATAGATTTGTCAAATATACTTTCCTTTTCAAAAGTCCATACTGATACTGTTATTATGAATTTCTGAATGCCCTTCACTGCATCCTTAATAACAGGCTCCAACATTTTGCTGATTACTAATAACAAGGAGGTGGTGTGTAGTTCTTTGAGTTCTCCCTTTCTCTTCTTTGAAATAACAAGTTTTTTTTTGTTACTTTCCAATGCTTAGGAGATATTCCAGAATCTAAGCAATCCTGGAAGATCAAAATGGATTCATCCACTATGGCTGCAACTGCCTCTGGGATGCAGGTTCAGGAGAATTATTGTCACTTTGTCTCCTTCCTGCCATGGGCTTTGAAGTTTTTTGGATGAAGATATGATGTCTGGGTCTGCTAACATGCTATGATACATAAGGATTCTGTAACCTATGTTTTTCTAATTAATCTGTTCAAAGGTGCTATTACACACCCACGGAGCAGGTGGGACTTGCACCTGGGCTTCCCAGTCTAGAGATAGGGAACCTACCACTGCATCACAAGAGGGGCCCAAAATTGCAGCGTAGAAAGAAGCCCCTTGCCCATTATTTTTTGGTTTTAGGGAAGTTAAATCCATTCGCTGTAAGAACTTGGGATTGAACCAGGGACTTTTAGATCTTCAGCTAAATGCTCTCCAAACTGAGTGTTCTTTTTGTTCATGAACAGGATGAGTGTGTCACTGGCTAGGTTAGTATTTATTGCTGCAAGGGCAGTTAAGAGTCAACCACATTGCTGTAGGTCTGGAGTCACATGTAGTCTAGACCAGATAAGGATTATACTTCCCTTCCCTGAATGATGTTAGTGAACCAAATGGGTCTTTCCTCAACAAACAAATGAATTCATAGTCCTCATTAGAGGACGAATTCCATATTTTTATTGAATTCAAATTCCACCATCTGCCATGGCAGGATTTGAATTTGGGTTCCCAGAACATGACCTGGGATCTCTGAATTAGCAGCCCAGTGATAATACCACTTGCCCACCACCTCCCCTGTTCAGTATGATTAGTGAATTATCAAGTGATTCACTGCTATCTAAATGATTGTATCTTTTCTTGGCAAAGTCTGATAGCAGAATCAAATTTTCAATTATTTTGAGATCTCAATCTGCTTAGTGAGTAAAGCACTTCCTATGTTTTTTTTACTCACACAACACTTGCACTGAAAGCTGCAGGAAGATGAATGTTTACACAGAATGCTTAGCTTACAGACTATCTGGATCAAATGAATGATTTCAACATAGTTTCTCCTTCCTTCACCATTTCTCTCTGCTGTTTTTCTTCCAGGTTAAAAGTGTTTCCAGTTCAGCCTATATCAAAAATCTATTAACTAGATCTTACACAGTTAGCAAGAAGGAGGCTTTCAATGATTACTCAGTGACAACACTCTCCTGCAAGTCAGTCCCTTCTTCCCCAACATTCACATCCCCATCCACCCTGTGGTGCCATCTTGGCGATTAGCCACCACAGTAAGCTCAAGATAAAAACTCAAAGTCAAGACAACAAATTCCACAACCCTCTGCTCTCCAGTACCAAAAACCTTTGCTCCTACAGTGTCATCAATGTCACATTCTGATTGTCCTCTTTCTTAAAAACCTTGGGATACAAGAATTGTATTTAAAGTGGTGCAACTTCACATCACTTGTAAAAGTATTGACCTAACCCTTTCATTTCATTCTTTGCAAACCAACATCTTTCGATTCCAATCTCTGAAAAGAAACATTAATCAAACATTAACTACTTAATCATTGATCTTCACCTTTGAACCTCAGGTTTATATACAATCTTGACTGATGGAATGAAACCAAGTGGCTTTCTGCTTATAAAAGTCCTTGGGGTAATTGTGTCTTTGAGAATTGTTTGAAACCTTGGACCACGTGGAAATCACATTGGGAAAAGATTTAGGGGTGGTTAATCCACTATCAGCCCTTTTATATCTTCATACATTGTCCCCTATGTGAAATGAGTATGAAAATCTCAACCCAATTCATTGAGGACACATGACTGCACAATCTCACTCAACAAGGAGGAGTAAAGCTTCTCTTCTGAGTTTAAAACTAAAAGAGGTCTGTTTGGAAAGAATTGAAAAAATAAAAGGATTAGTTCAAAACTCGTGCAAGTGATGTAAAAGAAAATGTATCGAGCCAGTCAATGCAAGATGAGTGGTTTCAAATGGACAGTAGAGTGCATCAATGTAAAGTGAACCCTCAAGGCTTTCATCTTACAGACAACTTAACAGTTATTATTACCTTACTACCTCTCTGTCACTATAGTAAATGTTACTTATTAAAACAACTGTTAAATCATGTAGACCAGAGCAGAGGAAAGCCAATGGAAACTTGATTCATGTTTGTGAGACATATGAACTCCACTGGCTTTACTAAGCATACCCTAAGTATACTCAAAAATTAAAATTGCATCGACAGTTTTATGTTTTTCCAGCTTAACTGACTGATTTGTAAGGAAGTCTAAAAGCATATGTGAAGAATTATATTCTTACCAATTACCTTCCAATGAAATCATTTAATTGGATTGTTTACCCAGTTGCAGGTATCGCAGATTCGAGGCAAAGGTGAAAAACATTGATTTTGTTCTGCTTATTTACTCAGAAAGAGTTAATGATGTAACAAAGCCAAGGTCAGCCTTTATTCGCCATCACTTGGTCATGGTGGTCACCTTCTTCAATGTGACTGAACAGCTTTCTAGGCTATTTCAGCAGAAGGGACTTGACCGCACTGCTGTGGGCCTAAAGTCACGTGTCGGCCTTGCTGGGTGAGAATGGTGGATTTGGCCTTCATAGCAAGAGGACTTGAGTACAACAACCTTTTCTGATGAAGGGCTTATGCCTGAAATGTCGTCTCTCCTGCTCCTCGGATGCTGCCTGATCTCATAAAAGCTTATCGAATTCTAACTGGATTAAACAAGGTAAATGCAGGAAAGATCTTTTCAATGACGGGGAGACTGGGATCCTAAAGTAGGAGTCAATCTAAGGATACAGGGTGGCCCATTTAGGACTGAGATAAGGAGAAATCTCTTCATCCTGACAGTAGTTAGCTTGTGGAATTCTTCCATGGAAAGTGGTTGAGGCCAAGGCGTTGAATGTTTTCAAGAAAGCACTAAATGTTATTCTTCAGTCTAAACTGATCAAAGGGAACGGGGGAGCACGTTATTGAGTTGGATGATCAGCCATGATCATAATGAATAGCAGAATAGCTTCAAAGTGCTGCATGGGAGAAAGTGAGGACTGCAGATGCAGGAGATCAGAGTCAAAGAGTGGGGTGCTGGAAAAGCACAGCAGGTCAGGCAGTTTCCGAGGAGCAGGAGCATCAACGTTTCGGGCATAAGCCTGATGAAGATGCTTAATGAAGAGTTTCTGCCCAAAACGTCAATTCTTCTGCTCCTTGGATGCTGCCTGACCGGCTGTGCTTTTCTAGCACCACACTCTTGACTCAGAGGGCTGAATGACCTCTGCCTGTTCCTATTTTTCTATTTCCTTTCTTGAATGGTCTCTGGAGTTTTGACAATAATCCATACAGTCAGTTGTTATTGTTGATGTTTTTTTTGGTTTCAGGTTTCTGTAATTGAATTGAAATTCTCTTGCCGTCATGGTTGGATGTGAACTCTGTACAGTCAAGCAATAGAACTATTGTGCCCCCACCACTCCTGGTGCGTCATGTGCAGATAAAACTTACGCAGGGAGGAGATGCAAGTGATCTGGTGCAATTAAACAACCTCCCACATAATCTCTTAAGATGCAAGCGAAATTCTCTTGAGAGTGGCCAAGCAAAACATAAGACGTGGGAGCAGAATTTGGCCGTTTGGCCCTTCCTGGCCATTCTGTTATTCAACGAGGTCATGGCTGAACTTTGACTTCAACTCATTTTTACCAGCACTTGTTCCCTAATTCCCTCAGTGCCCACCAATTTGGTAATCACTGAATTGAATAGAACTCAGTAATTGAGCTTGCACAGGTCTCTTGGCAAAGCATTGCAAAGATTTCTTTCAGTGAAATATTTCTCCTCATCTCAGTCTAAATGACCTATTCTGAGACTATGTCCAACACAATAGATTCTCCAGCAAGGAGAAATGTTTTTATGTATTTACTCTGTCAAGCCCTTTACAAATATTCAATTTCACAAATTACATCTCCTGTAGTATTCAAGTACAGAACAAAATGTTAAGTGTTGTGCCAGTGTAGCATTGCAACAGGTAACAGAGAAAATACCGCACACCTCCTGCTATGAAACCATATGCTTAGAACCATATGTTTCTATCCTTCCATTAAGGACATGCCCATTAGAAGGGTATTGTAACTCCTCAGCCCTTCTCAATACAAGGGTCACAATGATTCAGGAGTAGTGAAACTGACAGTTCTTTGATGAAATCCAGTGCAGGGTATAGTAGGAAATAGCAAAAAAATTTGAAAATTGCTTTTGAGTTCCAGAAATCCGTTATTTTTTCTGAAATTCATTATCGAGATATGGGCATTATTGTCTGGTCCTGAATTTAGTGTCCATCTCTAATTGCCCCTGAGAAAGCGACCATGACCCCACCTCCCACCACCATACCATCATCTCCCAGACCATCCATAACCTCATCACCTCAGGGGATCTCCCATCCACCGCCTCCAACCTCATAGTCCCACAACTCCGCACTGCCCGTTTCTACCTCCTGCCCAAAATCCACAAACCTGACTGCCCCGGCCGACCCATTGTCTCAGCCTGCTCCTGCCCCACCGAACTCATCTCCGCGTACCTCGACACGGTCCTGTCCCCCTTAGTTCAAGAACTCCCCACCTACGTTCGGGATACCACCCACGCCCTCCACCTCCTCCATGATTTTCGCTTCCCCGGTCCCCAACGCCTTATCTTCACGATGGACATCCAGTCCCTGTACACCTCCATCCCCCATCACGAAGGACTCAAAGCCCTCCGCTTCTTCCTTTCCCACCGCACCAACCAGTACCCTTCCACTGACACCCTCCTTCAACTGACTGAACTGGTCCTCAACCTGAATAACTTCTCTTTCCAATCCTCTCACTTCCTCCAAACCAAAGGAGTTGCCATGGGCCCCAGCTATGCCTGCCTCTTCGTAGGATATGTGGAACAGTCCATCTTCCGCAACTACACTGGCACTACCCCCCACTTTTCCTCCACTACATCGATGACTGTATCGGCGCTGCCTCGTGCTCCCACAAGGGGATTGAACAGTTCATCCACTTTATCAACACCTTCCACCCCGACCTCAAATTCACCTGGACTGTCTCAGACTCCTCCCTCCCCTTCCTAGACCTTTCCATTTCTATCTCGGGCAACCGAATCAACACGGACATCTACTATAAACCGACTGACCACCACAGCTACCTAGACTACACCTCCTCCCACCCTGCCCCCTGTAAAAACGCCATCCCATATTCCCAATTCCTTCGTCTCCGCCGCATCTGCTCCCAGGAGGACCAGTTCCAATACCGTACAGCCCAGATGGCCTCCTTCTTCAAGGACCGCAGATTCCCCCCAGACGTGATCGACGATGCCCTCCACCGCATCTCCTTCACTTCCCGCTCCTCCGTCCTTGCGCCCCGCCCCTCCAACCGCCACCAGGACAGAACCCCACTGATTCTCACCTACCACCCCACCAACCTCCATATACAGCGTATCATCCGCCGTCATTTCCGCCACCTCCAAATGGACCCCATCACCAGGGATGTATTTCCCTCCCTTCCCCTATTAGCATTCCGAAAAGATCACTCCCTCTGTGACTCCCTCGTCAGGTCCACACCCTCCACCAACCCAACCTCCACTCCCGGCACCTTCCCCTGCAACCGCAAGAAATGCAAAACTTGCGCCCACACCTCCTCCCTTACTTCTCTCCAAGGCCCCAAGGGATCCTTCCATATCCGCCACAAATTCACCTGCACCTCCACACACATCATCTATTGCATCCGCTGCACCCGATATGGCCTCCTCTATACTGGGGAGACAGGCAGCCTACTTGCGGAACGTTTCAGAGAACACCTCTGGGACACACAGACCAACCAATCCAACCACCCCGAGGCTCAACACTTTAATTCCCCCTCCCACTCCACCAAGGACATGCAGGTCCTTGGACTCCTCCATCGCCAGACCATAACAACATGACGGTTGAAGGAAGAGCGCCTCATCTTCCACCAGGGAACCCTCCAACCACAAGGGATGAACTCAGATTTCTCCAGTTTCCTCATTTCCCCTCCCCCCACCTTGTCTCAGTCGAATCCCTCGAACTCAGCACCGCTTTCCTAACCTGTAATCTTCTTCCGCCCCCACCCCACTCCGGCCTATCACCCTCACCTTGACCTCCTTCCACCTATCACATCTCCATCACCCCTCCCCCAAGTCCCTCCTCCCTACCTTTTATCTTAGCCTGCTGGACACACTTTCCTCATTCCTGATGAAGGGCTTATGCCCAAAACGTCGAATTTCCTGTTCCTTGGATGCTGCCTGACCTGCTGCGTTTTTCCAGCAACACATTTTCAGCTCTGATCTCCAGCACCTGCAGACCTCACTTTCTCCTCCAAGCTGCTTTCATGAGCTGTTACAGTTGTGCGGTGTAGGTACACGCACGATGCTAGCAGGAAAGGATTTTGATCCAGCTGTGGTGAAGGAACAAGGATATCGTTCCAGTTCTGGGTGGGTATGGTTGGGAGGAGAGCTTACAGATGGTTGTGTTCCACTGACCTGGTTCCTCATCCTTCTGGGTGGTGGAGATCACAAGTTTGGAGGGTGCTGTCGAAGAAGCTTTGCTGAATTGAGCGAGGACATCTTATAGATGGTACACGCTGACATTGTACATTAATGGTGGAGGTAGTGAATGTTGAAGATGGTGGATAGGGTGCAGATTAAGTGGGCTGTTTTGTTGAACTTCTTCAGTGTGGTTGGAGCTGTACTGATCCAGGCAAAGTGGGGAATTTTCCATCTGACTCCAGACCTGTGGTTTGTAGAATGCAGAGAGGTTTGGGGAAATTAGGGAGGTTAGTTACTCAGCACTGAATTTCTAGCCTATGACCTGCTCTTGTAGCAATATAGCTGGTTCAGTTCACCTTCCTGTCAATGGTAAGAGACTTTACATTGCTGAGGCTAAACGCCAGCTTGCGGACTTTACACTGCTGAGGCTAAACTCCAGCTCGCGGACACCTCCTCCTACTGCCCCCTTGACCATGAGCCCACCTCCCACCACCATACCATCCTCTCCCAGACCATCCATAACCTCATCACCTCAGGGGATCTCGCATCCACCGCCTCCAACCTCATAGTCCCACAACCCCGCACCGCCCGTTTCTACCTCCTGCCCAAAATCCACAAACCTGACTGCCCCGGCCGACCCATTGTCTCAGCCTGCTCCTGCCCCACCGAACTCATCTCTGCATACCTTGACACAGTCCTGTCCCCCTTAGTCCAAGAACTCCCCACCTACGTTCGGGACACCACCCACGTCCTCCACCTCCTCCATGATTTTCGCTTCCCCGGCCCCCAATGCCTTATCTTCACCATGGACATCCAGTCCCTGTACACCTCCATCCCCCATCACAAAGGACTCAAAGCCCTCCGCTTCTTCCTTTCCTGCCGAACCAACCAGTACCCTCCACTGACACCCTCCTTCAACTGACTGAACTGGTCCTCACTCTGAACAACTTGTCTTTCCAATCCTCCCACTTCCTCCAAACCAAAGGAGTAGCCATGGGCACTCGCATGGGCCCCATATGCCTGCCTCTTCGTTGGATATGTGGAACATCTTCCGCAGCTACACTGGCACCACCCCCCACCTTTTCCTCCGCTACATCGATGACTGTATCGGCGCTACCTCGTGCTCCCACGAGGAGGTTAAACAGTTCATCCACTTTACTAACGCCTTCTACCCCCACCTCAAATTTACCTGGACTGTCTCAGACTCCTCCCTCCCCTTCCTAGACCTCTCCATTTCTATCTCGGGTGACAAACTCAACACAGACATTTACTATAAACCGACCGACTCCCACAGCTACCTGGACTACACCTCCTCCCACCCTGCCCCCTGTAAAAACGCCATCCCATATTTCCAATTCCTTCGCCTCCACCGCATCTGCTCCCAGGAGGACCAGTTCCAATACCAAACAACCCAGATGGCCTCCTTCTTCAAAGACTGCAATTTCCCCTCAGATGTGGTTGACGATGCTCTCCACCGCATCTCCTCCACTCCCCGATCCTCTGCCCTTGAATCCCGCCCCTTCAATTGCCACCAGGACAGAACCCCACTGGTCCTCACCTACCACCCCACCAACCTCCAGACACATCGTATCATCCTTCGTCATTTCCGTCTCCTCCAAACAGACCCCACCACCAGGGATATATTTCCCTCCCCTCCCCTATCAGCGTTCCGGAAAGACCACTCCCTCCGTGACTCCCTCGTCAGGTCCACACCCCCCACCAACCCAACCTCCACTCCCGGCACCTTCCCCTGCAACCGCAGGAAATGCAAAACTTGCGCCCACACCTCCCCCCTCACTCCCCTCCAAGGCCCCATGGGATCCTTCCATATCCATCACAAGTTCACCTGCACCTCCACACACATCATTTACTGCATCTGCTGCACCCGATGTGGTCTCCTCTATATTGGGGAGACAGGCTGCCTACTTGCAGAACTTTTCAGAGAACACCTCTGGGACACCCGCACCAACCAACCCAACTGCCCCGTGGCTGAACACTTTAGCTTCCCTTCTCACTCCGCCAAGGACATGCAGGTCCTTGGCCTCCTCCATCGCCAGACCATAGCAACACGACGCCTGGAGGAAGAGCGCCTCATCTTCTGCCTAGGAACCCTCCAAACACAAGGGATGAATGCAGATTTCTCCAGCTTCTTCATTTCCCCTCCCCCCACCTTATCTCAGTCCCAACCCTCGGACTCAGCACCGCTTTCTTGACCTGCAATCTTCTTCCCGACCTCTCCGACCCCACCCCCTCTCCGGCCTATCACCCTCACCTTGACCTCCTTCCACCTATCACATCTCCATCGCCCCTCCCCAAGTCCCTCCTCCCTACCTTTTATCTTAGCCTGCTTGGCACACCCTCCTCATTCCTGAAGAAGGGCTTATGCCCGAAACGTCGATTCTCCTGCTCCTTGGATGCTGCCTGACCTGCTGTGCTTTTCCAGCAACACATTTTTCAGCTCTGATCTCCAGCATCTGCAGTCCTCACTTTCTCCTAGTCAATGGCAACTCCTAGGATGCAGGCAGTGAGGCATTCAGTGATAGTATTGTCATTGAATGTCATGGGGCAGTAGTTGGATTCCCTCTTGTTGGAGATGGCCATTGCCTGGTAATTGTACAGCACAAATGTCACTTGCCCCTTTTCAGCCCAAGTCTGAAATAATGTCCAGGTCTTGTTGCATTTGGACACGGACTGGTTGCAGTATCTGGGGAGTTGCGAATGTTACTTTGAATGCTATGAATACTCTTTTTGTCTTGTGAAATGATCAGCAAACATCCCCATTGCAGACCTTATAATGCAGAGAAAGCATTATTGAAGCAGCTGAAGATGATTGGACTTACGGCACGATCCCGACAAACTTTTTAGAGATGATGTCTGACTGAGGTGATTGACATCCAACAGCCATAACTATCTTCTCTTGCACTCGGTATGAGTTCAATCAGCAGAGAGTTTTTCCCTTGTTTTTCCATCAATCAAGTTTTGCTGAAACTCCTTGATGCCATACTCGGTCACATGCTGCTTTGATGTCAAGTATAGACACTCCCACTTTACCTGAATGGCCATCTTCATGCTATATTTTACAGTAATTCTACAATTGTACTGATCAGAATGATGAAGGAGATACATAATGATTACAACTTACAGGAAATTGGGGCAGATTGTGGCTGCACACAATTCAACTAGTTGGAATATTTAAGGTGCTGCAAACAAAATTAATAAAGTGGAGTCAATGAAATTAGTAGACATGGATTTTCAGAAGGCTTTGATCTTCTTAAAGAGGTTGATTAGAATGATGAAATTACATAGGAAAGGAAGTCATGTACCAGCATAAATTAAGGATTGGGAGAACAGATAGAAAACAGAGTAGGGGTAATGGGCCATTCTCACGTTGGTTGGCTGTGACTTGTGGGGTACCACAAGGATCAGAACTTGAGACCCAGCCCTTCAGAATAAATGCCAATGATTGACCCTGGGGACAACTATAGGCATTCTAAATTCGTGTTTCTTCCTTTTAAAAGAAGTCCAGTCCACAAAAGTCTCAGGTATTAAAATCAGATGATAGAATTTGAAATCGATAGTTCATGTTTCACCAACATTGTAACAATCTAAACTCAACCATGTGCGTATATATCACAGGAGCATGCTTTGCACAGGCAATCAGTTGAGGCTGGCAGAGATCCCTATTACATCCCAAAGACCTAATGATTAAAAGAAGTTTTGCATTTATACAGCTCCTTTCACAAATTCAGACAAACTTAAGTCAAAATGTGTGGTGCTGGAAAAGCACAGCCGATCAGTCCTCATCCGAGGAACAGGAGAGTCGACGTTTCAAGCATGAGCTATTCATCAGAAATTGGGGGGGCGGCCCCGGGGGGCTGAAAGATAAATGGGAGGGGGTGTACTGGGAGGAAAGTAGCTGGGAATAGGATAGGTAGATGAAGGTGATGGGGGGTGTGCTGATGGTGTTAGGTCAGGGAGGAGGGTGGAGTGGATAGGTGGGAAGGAAGATAGACAGGTAGGACAGTTCAAGAGGGCAGTACCAAGATGGAAGGTTGGATCTGGGATAAAGGTGGTGGGGGGGGGGGGGGGGGGAATGAGGAAACTGGTGAAATCGGCATTGATCCTGTGTGGTTGGAGGGTCCCAAGGTGGAAGATGAGGCGTTCTTCCTCCAGGCATCGGGTGGCTAGAGTTTGACAGTGCAGGATGTCCAGGACTTGCATGTCCTTGGTAGAGTGGAGGGGAAGTTGAAGCGTTCAGCCACAGGGCGGTGGGTTGTTTAGTGCATGTGTACTAGAGATGTTCTCTGAAATGTTCTGCAAGTTGGAGTCCTTCTCCCCAATGCAGAGGAAACCATATTGAGAGCAATGGACACAGTAGATGGCGTATGTGGAAGGACAGGAAAATCTCTGTTGGATGTGGAAGGATCCTTTGGGACCCTGAACGGAGGTGAGGGGGGAGGTGTGGGTGCAGGTTTTGCACGTCGTGCAGTGGCAGGAGAAGTTGCCGGGAGTGGAAGGTGGTTGGTGGGGAGCATGGACCTAACAAGGGAATTGCGAAGAGAATGCTCTCTGCAGAATGCCTTTGTTTTTCCAGTGCCACACTTTTTGACTCTGATCTCCAGCACCTGCGATCCTTACTTTCTC
Organism: Hemiscyllium ocellatum; assembly: GCF_020745735.1. NCBI lineage: Eukaryota > Metazoa > Chordata > Chondrichthyes > Orectolobiformes > Hemiscylliidae > Hemiscyllium > Hemiscyllium ocellatum. Next base: position 48,587,472 of record NC_083429.1, on the reverse strand, counting down.
CAAACTCAAACACTAGACGCAATTAAGCACGTTTTGCAATTGTAATAACAGTTCCAATGTTGGAAACATGGCATCTAATTCACACATAGCATGATACCATATTCATGGAAAAGTCCAGGACCAGCGTCTTAGAATGAAGGGGTTCCGATTTAAAACAAAGATGAGGAGGAATTTCTTCTCCTCAACAGTTGTGCATCTTTGGAACTCCTTGCCACAGGGAGCTGTGAGGGCAGAATCCTTATGCATATTTCAGGCAGGCATAGATTCTTGACCAATTGGGGAATCAAGGATTACAGGGAAAGGGCAGTGTGGTGACTGTATGTTTTGAGGATGAGAGCGTCACTAGCTAGGCCACCTTTTATTGCCCACTCCTAATTGCCCAGAGGGCAATTAAGAGTCATCCACATTGCTGTGGGTCTGGAGTCACATGCAGACCAGACCAGGTAGGGATGGCAGTTTTCTTCCCTAAAGGACTCTCGTGAACCATCTGTTTGTTTTTTGACAATCGACAATGGATTCATGACCATCATTAGACTCTTACTTCCAGATATTTATTGAATGCATATTCCACTGTGTTGGAATTCAAACCTGGGTCCCCAGAATATTACCTGCATCATTGGATGAACAGTCCAGTGATAATACCACAAGGCCATCACTTCCCCAAATGAGGTCAGTCAGGTGGACCTCATAAAATATGATTTCCCTGATTGGAGCTGGTAATCTGGTCCAATCAGGGAATCCTGAGTGTCAGACATCCTGTTCACTCTGACAGCTGGCTCTGTGGCACTGGATCAGTGTCAAGGACCCTCTCTGCATAAATAAAGGGGGAGTTGGTGACAGGATACCAGCATCTGTGGAGTTATTTCATGCTGGAAAGTGGACGTGAGGAGTATTGGATCAGCCATGAATCTATTGGACTATGGAGCAGATCTGGGAGGCCAAAGGACCTTCTCCTATTCCTAGTTCTTACGGTCTAACATGCAGCAATGTGGCGCAGAGGGAACAATCTGATTTGTTTTGGTGTTATTATTTGAAGGACACATAATGACCAGGACACCAGCGAGAATTCCCCCGCTCTCCTTAAAATAGTACAATGCAATCTTTTACATTTAGTTCATAGAATCCCTACACTGTGAAAACAGGCTATTTGGCCCAACAAGTCCACACTGACCCTTCGCATAGCAATCCACCCAGACCCATTCACCTAACATATTAGTCTACATTTACCCCTGACTCATGCACCTAATCCACATATCCTTGAACACTATGGGCAATTTAGCAAGGCCAATTCACCTAACCTGCATGTCTTTGGATTGTGGGAGGAAATGAGTGTACACAGACCCAGGGAGAATGTGTAAACTCCACAAAGGCAGTCACCCAAGGCTGGAATTGAACCCAGGTCCCTGGTACTACGAAACAGCAGTGCTAACTATCTAAGCCATTGTGTCATCCTAGTTACGTGCAGACTTTAGCTTACAGTCTTACTCAAAGGACAAAACTTCTAAGAATACAACATTCCAAGGTCAGCCAACATTTTGTTATCCTTTTGCTATCTCGGGTCTTCAAACCCAGAGCTTCCCAAGTCAGTGGTAAGAGTTTTACCCACTGATGCAAAGAACCACCCTCTGAAAGAGCAACCTCTACAGGCTGGAAGGCCCAAGCTCAATTCTTTGCTTGCAGCAGAGGTTGTCTCATAAACAATTGACCTCAAAGCCCTCAAACTAAACCAGGATGGGACCATTCGCCGCTGCCGATTAGCCACTGCTCTTTCACCGCCGAGGACACTTCGCCACCACCCATTGGCTGCTGAGGACGATTCGCCACCACAAGTGCTTGTAACTCATTTTTATGTATAAACCAATAAAATGATATTTATTTCACCTCTTTTTTTTATCAATGTGTACTATGTTGTATAAATAAAGGGGACTGAGAAGTATGAAAGAACAGGCGGGAGGGAAAACAATCAGTACATATATATGTTTCCGGTGGTGAATAGACTCCAGAGGTTAAATGATCCCAGTGGAGAAATGCAGGTGGCGGACCGGCAGTGGCTAATTGGCGGTGGCGAATGTGCCGTGGTGAATCATCACCAACCCAACTAGACAGTGGAAGATTAACAGTCCATTTTCCTGTTCAGTGTCGAATTTGAGGGCTTTGAGGTCAATTAGTTGTTTATGAGACAACCTCTACTGCAAACAAAGAATTGAGCTTGGGCCTTCTGGTCTGGAGAGGTTGCTCTTTCAGAGGGTGGTTCTTCACATCTGTGGGTAAAACTCTTACTACTGACTCAGGAAGTTCTGGGTTTGAAGACCCGAGATAGCTGTGGACTGCGGGAGGAAACCCACGCAGACACAGGGAGAATGTACAAACTTCACTTACCTGTACTAGCTATAATCCGATTCTGGTCCCATTGGTTTAAGTGGTGCTGCTATTAAACGATTTTCTCATAACACGGATTGCACTGAAACGGAACTATTGCATTATATCAGAACAGACTGTAGTTTGTACAATTTGATATAAATTTACTCTTGATAGTTAAGGAATCTAGCAGAGTGCTGAAAATCCTCAGAAAGATGAGTAAAGATTTCTGATGTGTTTCATTTATTGGAGATTTTAAACTTAATAGACTGAAATAAAATATAAGCTGTGAAATTTCAAGAGTGAAATGTAAGTGTGTAAAAATATCAGCAGCAAAGGGCTAGACGCAAGCTATTTGAGAATTTGATAGTTCTGAAATTGATTTTTGTTGTCATATTGTGACTCCAATACATACCAGATGATTAAGAATTTTATTTGACTGTTGTGTTAGCGACTACTATGTACAATTGTATCCTGAATAGCAGTTTAGCTGTTTCCATTAGCTGTTTATATATGTATAGAAAATATTTCCAACCGCAACCGTTCCATATATTGCTTTTTATCTTTCTGATATTGGGCGAGCATATCAAGGAAATTATCTCTGCAAAAATTGAGGCCTGTGTATTCATGCCAAAGAAGAAATGATTGTGGCTTGCGTGTCTCATGAAGCCTGTTTAAATTGGTCTGCAGTCTTGTATTTGAGCACTTGCTAAATAGACCATGTTTTTTCATATTTTTCAAAGTGCATGCTGTTGACCAATCTAGTGCAATCACAAGTACAATACATGATGTGGTACAATTAACATTTAGATCTTGTCCATTGGCGTTGGAATCACTTAACTTATCATTGCTGCATTTCTTTTCTGTTGGCCTGCTTCGCCACCGCCCATTGGCCACTGAGGACGCTTCGCCACCTCAAGTTGGCCTGCAAGTAATCCTGTTTGGCAGCTTTCCCAGGTTGGCTTTCCATTGTTGGTATGCCTGCTACTGCAGTCTTCATTGAACCAGGCTGATCACCTGGCTTGATGATAATGATAAAGTTGGGGATAGGCAATGCAGTTTCTATTGAGTACAATTCTACTGCTGCTTACAGTGTCTTACAGTTGCATAGCTAGATTTGTATGATGTTTATCCCATTTAGTAGGATGCCACATAACATGAGAAGAGGAGCCCTTGTCTTCACAAGAACTATAAACACTCTTGTCTCTACTGTCATGAACAGATGAATCGTTTTTTAAATTTACTTATGGGGTATGGGTGTCACTGGCTGGCACTTATTGCAAGTCCCGAGTTGTTCTTGAGAAGGTGGTGGTGAGCTGCCTTCTTGAACAGCCATAGTCAACATTCTGTAGAGGAATCCAAAATACCCTTAGGGAGGGAATTGCAGGATTTTGATCCAGTGACTGTGAAAGAATGGTGATATATTTTGTGTGATGAGTGGCTTGGAGGGCAACTTTCAGGGAGTGGTGTTCCCATGTATCTGTTGCCCTTGTCCTTCTAGATGGAAGTAGTCGGGTTTAGAAGGTGCGGTCTAAATTTTCTTTGAATTTCTACCTTGTATCTTGTAGATAGTTTCAGTAATGTGTACTGAGTGTTGGTGGCGGAGGGAAACTATAGACCTGTGAGCCTTACTTTGGTTGTAGGTAAAGTGTTGGAAAGTGTTATAAGAGATAGAATTTATAATCATCTAGAAAGGAATAAGTTGATTCGGGATAGTCAATATGGTTTTGTGAAGGTTAGGTCATGATTCATAAATCTTATTGAGTTCTTTGAGATGGTGACCAAACAGGTGGATGAGGGTAAAGAGGTTGATGTGGTGTATATGGATTTGATAAGGTTCCCCATGGTAGGCTATTGCAGAAAATATGGAGGTATGGGATTGAGGGTGATTTAGCGGTTGGGATCAGAAATTGGCTAGCTGAAAGCAGTCAGAGGGTGGTGGTTGATGGGAAATATTCATTACTAGTTACTAGTTACTAGTGGGATACACAAAGATTTTTTTTGGGTCCACTGTTGTTTGTCATTTTTATAAATGACCCGGATGAGGGCAAAGAAAGATGGGTTAGTAAATATGCGGATGACACTAAGGTTGGTAGAGTTGTGGATTGTGAGGAATAATGTTGTAGGTTACAGAAAGACATTGATAAGCTGCAGAGCTGGGCTGAGAGGTGGCAAATGAAATTTAATGCAGAAAAATGTGAGGTGATTCACTTTGGAAGGAGTAACAGGAATGCAGAGTACTGGGCGAATGGTAAGATTTTTGGTAGTGTAGACGAGCAGAGAGATCTTGGTGTCCGGGTAGATAGATCCTTGAAAGTTGCCTTCCAGGTTGTTAAGAAGGCATATGGTGCATTAGCTTTAATTGGTCATGGGATTGAGTTTCAGAACAATGAGATCATGCTGCAGCTGTACAAAACTCTGGTGTGGCCACATTTGGAGTACTGCATACAGTTCTGGTCACTGCATTCTTGGAAGGATGTGGAAGCTTTGGAAAGGTTTCGGAGGAGATTTACTAGGATGTTGCCTGGTATGGAGGGAAGGTATTACGAGGAAAGGTTGGGGGAATTGAGGCTGTTTTCGTTAGAGAGAAGAAGGTTGAGAGGTGAGTTAATTGAAAGGTATAAGATAATCAGAGGGTTAGATAGGTTGGACAGTGAGAGCCTTTTTCCCTGGATTGCAATGTCTAGTAAGAGGGGACATAGTTTTAAACTGAGGGGTGATAGATATAGTTCAGATGTCAGAGGTAGTTTCTTTACTCAAAGAGCAGTAGGGGTGTGGAATGCACTGCCTGCAACAGTGGTAGACTCACCAACTTTAAGAGCATTTAAATGGTCATTGGATAGGCATATGGACTAGAATGGAATAGTGTAGGTTAGATGGCCTTCAGATTGGTTCTACAGGTTGGCACAACATTGAGAGCTGAAGGGCCTGTACTGCTCTGTAATGTTCTATGGTCACTCGAGGCTGGAATTGATTGTAGGTCCCTGACACCATAAGGCAGCAGTGCTGACCACTGAGCCACCATGCCACCCTATTTGTAGACTTTCTGTCAAAATGGACAATTTCACATTTTCCCACATCGCACTCCATTTGGCTGATCTTCATCACTCATTTAACCTATCTGTATTGCTCTGTAACCTCCTGATGATATCTTCCCAATTCACTTCCTCACCTACCATTGTGCTATCAGCAAATTTAGCAACTACAATTTCAGTGCCTATATCCAAGTCTCTTCTGTAAATTGTACAAAAATGAGTTAAAAAGTTGAAAAGTTGTAAAAATGGATCCCCTTGTGGCACATTACATTTGTCAAACGGGAAATGAAGTATTTATTAAAAAAACCCAAAGAACTAGGGATGGTGGAAATCAGAAACAAAAACAGAAATTGTTGATAAAACTCGGCAGGTCTGGCAGCATCTGAAGCACCAATGCCTGTCTTCTGTTTCTTGTTCTAAGATTGTGGTGCTGGAAATGTACAGCAGGTCAGGCAGCATCCGAGGATCAGGAAAAATCAACATTTTGGGCAAAAGTCCTTCATCAGGAAAAACTTACCCCTGAAACATTGATTTTCCTGCTCCTCGGATGCTGCTTGACATGCTGTGCTTTTCTAGCACTACACTCTTGGCTCTAATTTCCAGCATCTGCAGTACTCACTTTTGCCATTCTGTTTCTGGTTAGCTAGTCAATCTCTATCCATGTCAACATGTTACCACCAATACTGGGAGCTCTTACTTTCAACAATAACTTTCAATGTGTCACTGTATCAAATGCCTTCCAGAAATCAAAGTGTACTATGTCCACCAGTTCCCCTTTATCAATAGAACATATTCTTAATCAAGGAACTCAAATAAATGGGTTAAACAACAAATTCCCTTTCACAAAACCATGGAGTCTCTGCCTGATTACCTTGAGCTTGTCCAAGTGCCCTGCTATAATGCCTTTAATTACAGCATTAATCATCTTCCCTATAACAAATGCTGCAGTCAATAGAAGCTAAGTGGCCTGATAGTTTCCAAGTTTCAGTCTCAGTTTCTGTTTGAATAAAGGCATTATATTCAATATTTTCCAATCTAATAGAATCTTTCCCAAACTGAGGGAATTTTGGCAAGTTAAATCAATGTGCCAACTACCCCACAGACCACTTTGTTTAGGGTTCTAGAATGAAGCACTGCAGGACCTAGGGATTTATCAGGCCACAGCTCTCCAATAATTAGCTTATTATCATTTCTCTCGTGATTATAATTTTTACAGTGAGGACCAATGCAAGGCTTGCTTCACTTTCCATTATTAATTCCTTGGACTCACTTTCTATATGACAAATGCTGACTTTGTTGACTTTTTAAAAGATATCTATAGGAGTTCTTATTATTTCTCTTTATATTTCTTGCCAGGCATCTCTTGCACTCTAAGTATTTTACCTCATTATTCTTTTAGTCATTCTTTGCTGTCTTTTATATTCTCACTACTTCTGCCTGCCACCATCTTTTGCATAATTATGCATTTTTTGTGCAGTTTGATACTATCTCTAACTTATTTAGTTAACCATAGATGAAAGGTCCCTCTCTGGAATGTATATGTTCTGTGTAATCTGAAGTATCACTTAAATGCCTGCCCTGATTTCTCAACCTAATTTTTCATTCACTTTAGCTATCCTTGTTTTTATACTTGCTTAACTTTAAACTCTAGTCTTAGACCCATTCTTCTCTCCCTCAAACTGAAAGGAAAATGTAATCATATTCTCATCACTCAGTCCCTTCACTGGCTCATTGTACTATGCCAGGGCTAGTGTAGCCTTGTCTCTGGTTGACTCCAGAATATGCTTCTCTAAGAAAATATCCCAAAACCTTTCAAAGAATTCATCATCTATGCAATCTTTATGAATTTAACATTTTCTACACTGAATGTAGGTTAAAACATCTCATGATAATAACCCCTTGAGCTGTAAGCATTTCTTCCATTGTACTCCAGCCCACCCTATGGTTACTGTTAGAGTGCTTGTACCTCATTCCCACAAATGACTTTTTGATTTTATTATTTCTCATCACTAAGCACTTTCACATCAATGTTTCCTGAACTTAGACCAACTCTCTCAATTCTGGTCATAGACAGCTTAGTGGCATGGTATCTCTCCCTCAGTGTCAGCATAACAAAAGAGCTCATCATCAACTTCAAGTGGAGGACAAACTCCTATCTTTATTAATGGTGCTGAGGTGGAGAGAGCCAAGAGATCAAGTTCCTCAGAGTAAATATCACCAACTATCTATATTGGTCCACGCACGTTAACACTACAGTCAAGAAAGCACACCAATGCCTCTACTTCCTCAGAAGGCTAAGGAAATTCAACATGTCCACAAGGAATCTTACCAATCTTTATGGATGCAACACAGAAAGTATTTTATCCAGGTGCATCACAGCATGGTTTGGCAACTACTCTGCTCCAGACGGCAAAAAATTACAGAGAGTTGCGGACACAATCCAGCCCATCACCAAAACCAGCCTTCCTTACAATGACTACATTTATACTTTCTGTTGTTTTGGAAAAGCCATCACCATAATCAAAGACCTCTCCCACCCCATGTATAGTCTCTTCCACCCTCTTCCATCCGGCAGAAAATCCAAAAGTTTGAAAACACGTACCAACAGATTTAAGAACAGCTTCTTTTCCGCTATTATCAGACTTATGAACAGATCCATCACAAATTAGAGTTGATCTTTCTCTGCACCTTCTCTGGACCCTAGTCACTTCCATGTTCCATTTATCATAAATAAAATAATAAACAAATTATAAATAAAATAATCTTAGAGGCAGTCCAGAGAAGGTTCACTTGACTGACACAAGATATGGAGGCATTGTCTAAGGAGGAGAGGTTAAGTAGATTGGGCCATTATTCATTTGAGTATAGAATAGTGAGAGGCAACCTTATTGAAACGTAAAGTTTCTTAGAGGAATTGAGAGGATAGATGCAGAAAAGTTTTAGATTAGATTAGGTTCCCTACAGTGTGGAAACAAGTCCTTCGGCCCAACAAGTCCACACCGACCCTCCAAAGACAACCCATCTCCCTCAGACTAATGCACCTAACACTATGGGCAACTTAGAATGGCCAATTCACTTCACCTGACCTGCACATCTTTGGACTGTGGGAGGAAACTGGAGCACCCCGAGGAAACCCACGCAGAGATTGTGCAAACTCCACACAGACAGTCACCCAAGGCTGGAATCGAACCTGGGACTGTGAGGCAGCAGCGCTAACCACTGAGCCACCGTGCCACCCATAAAGCTTGCTTCCACTTGTGAGAGAGCCTGAGACCAGAGGGTATAATCTCAGCACAGTTAAGATGCAGGTGAGGAGGAATTTCTTCTCTCAGAGGATAGTGAATCTCTGGAATCCAAGCTGCAGAGGGCTATAGAGACTGGGTTATTAAGTATACTCAAGGGTGAGATACACAGGTTTTTAATTAGAAGGGGAAACCAGGGGTTATGGGGAATAAGGCTGGAAAGTGAAGTTGAGGGTTAACAGATCCACTGTGATCTCTTTGTATAGTGATACAGACTTGATGGTGTTAATGGTCTGCTTCTGCTACTATAACTTATGGCCTTATCCATCTCAACTACATCAGCCCAACCTACTTAACCTCTCCTTATATGACAATGCCTCCACATCTCATGTCAGTCAAGTGAACTTTCTCTGGATTGCCTCCAAAAGCCAGTATGAATACATTCTAGAAGGACACTTTCTCATTAATGCATCAAATTATTCAGTGGGGTTTTCCTTCACATTTACCAAAGGAAGTGACATCTTTCATCATAACTTCAAGCAAGAGATTCCAACAGTGTTTATGAATGTCTGAAGTACAGAAGGTGAATCAAGTGATTAATGATGTATTGGAATGAAAACAGAAAGAGCTGAAACCACTCCACAGGTTTGGAGAGAGTTAACATTTTGAGTTGGATATGACTTTTCTTCTGAATTTCAGTCCAGTTCCAGAGAAGAATCATATTCAAACTACAACGTTAACTCTCTCAGAACTTTTGGGTAGTCTTTTGTTATGTGACTTAATGTTAAATGGTAATTTTGTGATCAAAACAGACTGGTTAAGTAGAAGGCAAAGTCAAATATTTTCTTGTGGGTTAGATGTCAATGTAATGCTATTTATCATACATAAATACAAGATACTGCTATACATGGTAATCATACATTCACCAGGCTCAGACTTCTGGTTATATTATTCAGGAGTGAACAATTTTATTTAGATTAATTTCAGAGTTGGGATTTGTCTTGTGAAGAGAGCTTGAGCAGTTTAGTCTATACTTTTCAGAGTTTCAAAGAATAAGACGGGACCTAATTGAGGTATATAAGATGTTAAATGGGATTGGCAAAGTAGACATAGAGAGGAATGAGATGTTGTCGTTTTAGGATAAGGGGTAGCATGTGGAGAAACTACTTTGTTCAAAGGGTCATTAATCTGTGCAATTCACTATCTCAGAGTGTGATGGATGCTGGGATATTGAGTAACTTTAAGGAGGAGATAAAAAGATTTTTATCTAGTAATGGATTGAAGGGTTATAGGGAGCGATAAGGAAAGTGAAGTTGAGGCTGAGATGAGATCAGTCATGATCGCATTATATGGTGGAGCAAGCTCAAGCACTGAATTGCCTTCTCCTGCTCCTGGTTCTTATGTTCTTATCCATGTCCATGTACTTATGTAAGTCTTTCAGATAATTGTGCAGTCTACATTATTTTGGTCTGGTATTCAAACTCCACCTACACTGTGCTCCTTATACTCAGTGATGTGCAGTTCCGTGACATTGTCTCAAGGTTGTTCCAGGGTTCTTAAGCCCTTACATAACCAGTATTTCCAGCATAGAGTCATAGAGATGCACAGCGCGGAAACAGGCCCTTCGGTCCAACTTGTCCATGCCAGATATCCCAACCCAATCTAGTCCCACCTGCCAGTGCCCGGCCCATACCCCTCCAAACCCTTCCTATTCATATACCCATCCAAATGCCTCTTAAATGTTGCAATTGTACCAGTCTCCACCACTTCCTCTGGCAGCTCATTCCATACATGTACCACCCTCTGCATGAAAAAGTTGCCCCGTTGGTCTCTTTTATATCTTTCCCCTCTCACCCTAAACCTATGCCCTCTAGTTCTGAATTCCCTGATCCCAGGGAAAAGACTTTGTCTATTTACCCTATCCATGCCCCTCATAATTTTGTAAACCTCTATAAGGTCACCCCTCAGCCTCCGTGCCCCAAGGAAAACAGCCCTAGCTTGTTCAGCCTCTCCCTATAACTCAAATCCTCCAACCCTGGCAACATCCTTGTAAATCTTTTAATTTTAGTGAGGCGTTTGATAAGGTTCCCCATGGTAGGCTACTGCAAAAAGTACGGAGGTATGGCATTGAGGGTGAGTTGGAGGTTTGGATTAGGAATTGGCTGGCTGGAGGAAGACAGAGGGTAGTAGTTGATGGTAAAGGTTCATCTTGGAGTGCAGTTACTAGCGGTGTTCGCAAGGATCTGTTTTGGGACCATGCTGTTTGTCATTTTTATAAATGATCTGGAGGAGGGGCTAGAAGGTTGGGTGAGCAAGTCTGCGGATGATACGAAAGTCGGTGGAGTTGTTGACAGTGAGGAAGGATGTGGCAGGTTACAACGGGATATAGATAAGCTGCAGAGCTGGGCAGAAAGGTGGCAAATGGAGTTCAATGTAGGTAAGTGTGAAGTGATTCACTTTGGTAAGAGTAACAAGAAGATTCAGTATTGGGCTAATGGTTGGATACTTGGTAGTGTGGATGAGCAGAGGAATCTTGGTGTCCATGTACACAGATCTCTGAAAGTTGCCACCCAGGTAAATAGTGCTGTGAAGAAGGCATATGGCATATTGGCTTTTATTGGTAGAGGAATTGAGTTCCGGAGTCCTGAGGTCATGTTGCAGTTGTATAAGACTCTGGTGCAGCCGCATCTGGAGTATTGTGTACAGTTTTGGTCACCATACTACAGGAAGGATGTGGAGGCACTGGAACGGGTGCAGAGGAGGTTTACCAGGATGTTGTCTGATATGATAGGAAGATCGTATGAGGAAAGGCTGAGGCACTTGGGGCTGTTTTCATTGGAGTAAAGAAGGTTTGGGGTGACTTGATAGAGGTGTACAAGACGATTAGGGGTTTAGATAGGGTTGACCATGAGAACCTTTTTCCACGTATGGAGTCAGCTATTACGAGGGGGCATAACTTTAAATTAAGGAGTGGTAGGTATAGGACAGATGTTAGGGGTAGATTCTTTACTCAGCGAGTCGTGAGTTCATGGAATGCCCTGCCAGTAGCAGTGATGGACTCTCCCTCTTTATGGTCATTTAAACGGGCATTGGATAGACATATGGAGGATAGTGGGCTAGTGTAGGTTAGGTGGGCTTGGATCGGCGCAACATTGAGGGCCAAAGGGCCTGTACTGCGCTGTATTTTTCTATGTTCTAAGTTCTATGAACTCTTTCAAGTTTCACAACATCTTTCCGATAGGAAGGAGAACAGGATTGCATGCAATATTCCAAAAGTGGCCTAACCAATGTCATGTACAGCCGCAACAAGACTTCCCAACTCCTATACTCAATACTCTGACCGATAAAGGAAAGCATACCAAACGCCTTCACCGCTATCCTACCTACATGCAACTCCACTTTCAAGGAGCTTTGAACCTGTACTCCAAGGTCTCTTTGTTCAAGCATTGTCTGGTTCCATTTCAGGTTTCTAGCATCCACAGCATTTCATTTTTATGATAGTTTGGAGGTCACACTTGAGTCAGAAATGACTTATTGTAAGTGCTTTCTGTAAGTTACATCAACGTCAATGACCCATTGACAATCCATAAAAGAGGATTCTTACATTCTGCTAATAGCAAGCTGACCGCTGATTGAACTCCATTAACATGGCAGGGTGGGGCAGAGGAATTTGATCAAAACCCCTGCTGTGTGTTCATCATCTCAAGAACAGTCCATAACAAACAAAACTCAGAATATAGTTTCTGAGAGCTCAGAACTTGGCAGTTTCGTTTTTGGCTTGATCTTCTTAAATTCATTGCAGTCAAATAGTTTGAGGTTCATTATGCTGTTGAGAATAAAAACCCTGTGTTAAAAGTATTCAGGTTCTCCTTCTGTTACAATACCTCATTTACATTCATTTTAGACAAATTGTTTATACGTTTTGCTTTCAATGAATCAATCGAAGCCGCTATTGGAGGAAAGTGGTTCTGCAGGACTTGGTTTTCGAATGACGTGGGGAAGGTTCAATGAAGCCGCAATACAAAATAAAGATTTGCATTTAAATAGCTGAGCCTTTCATTATCACCAGATGTCTGAAAGCTTTTTATAGCCAATTAAGTAGTTCTGAAGGGTAGCCACTGCTGTAATGTAGGAAACACAGCAGCTACATTGCACACAGCAAACACCCACAACCAACGATGCACTAAAAAAACAATTTGCTTTTGTGATGTTCACTGAGGGATTTGGCAGCATGCTGAGGTTAACTCTATTCATCTTGTTCAAAATAGTCCCATGGGGTCTCTTACATCCACCTCAGAGAACAGACAGGGTCTTGCTTCAAAGTTTCACCCAAATGACAATATTTAACTAGTGTAGCGCTCCTTCAGTGCTGCGCTGGACTATCAAACCACTAGAGGAGTACTTGTGTATATCCTGAACCCACAATTTTGTGACTCAGCAATGAGGAGAAAACCACGGTGGCACAGTGGTTAGCACTGCTGCCTCACAGCGCCAGAGACCTGGGTTCAATTCCCACCTCAGGCGACTGACTGTGTGGAGTTTGCACGTTCTCCCCGTGTCTGCGTGGGTTTGCTCTGGTTTCCTCCCACAGTCCAAAGATGTGCAGGTCAGGTGAATTGGCCATGCTAAATTGCCCCTAGTGTTAGGTAAGGGGTAAATGTATGGGAGGGTTGCGCTTCGGTGGGTCGGTGTAGACTTGTTGGGCTGAGGGGCCTGTTTCCACACTGTAAGTAATCTAATCTAATCTAAATTTTACTGCCATTCTTAATGGATACATTCTCCTTCGTTATACCATAAAATATTTTAAAAGCGAGCAGTTAGGAAATCTATGCAAAGAGCAAGGGACTCGAACTAATTTCAGTTGTCTTGCAAAGAGCCACCATGGACATGATGGGTCAAGTGGCCTCCTTCTGCGAAATATGATTTACTATGATGGATAAGAAATGAAATGGGACACATGAACACCCATGGAGCCATACTCTCGCAAGGCGTTACAGCCACTGGATACCAGGGGAGAAAGTAAACAAGTATTGAGGAAGGCAATATAGCTGTATTTGTCAAGATAAAATAAGGGCATTAAATTCAAGCACCAACAGAAAAACATCTGTGCTCAAAATCTCCTCCATATAATTACAACTGAAAGAAAGTCCTTTATTTTGACAATAGGAACATGTAGCGACACTGTAGGGTTTATCTTACTGATGATCACAACTCGACAAACCTGCTGTGCTTAACGTAATAAAACACTTTTATAAATCACCTTGACATCTCTGGTCCATGAAAGATTCCCATTTCTGTTTGTTCAGATATCAGTCAATTTCATTGCTGTGGCTGTTTTCCATTCTTTCTGATCCCTTTCCCAGTATGTCCAATCAAGGTTCTCCACTGAAGTTGCTCATTTACTCAACACCAACTCCATAGCCAAGAAAGCCCAGCAGTGTCTCTACTTTGTGTGCAGGCTGAGGAAAGCCAATTTCCACATCCTCCCTGCAAGTACAAAATCACCACACAAAATATATGTGTGCATGTGGGTCTTTGTGTGTGTGTGTGTAGGAATATCTGTGTGTGTGTAGCGCAATGGTGATCACCTGTAATGTGATATGAACCCAAGGTCCCAGTTGAGGCCCTCCCTATGGGTATCGAACTCATACAGTACCCATAGGGAGGGCCTCAACCGGGACCTTGGGTTCATGTCACATTGCAGGTGATCACCATTGCACTACACACACACACAGATATTCCTACACACACACACTCTCACATACAGACGGACACGGGTACACACAGACGCGGACAAAGACACCCACACACACCCTTGTAGACACACACACGCCCACACTCACACATGTACCCCCTCACAGACTTAAGACACTCTGCACTCACTACACACACACACACACACACACACAGACACACACACACACGCACACACACACTTTCTCACAATCACAACCCCCACCCCAGACAGACACACACTCACAGACAAAGACCCACATGCACACATATATTTTGTGGGGTGAATTTGTACTTGCAGAGTTACATTGCACTTTGCTCAAAAACTGCATACATTCATGTAGAACTCTGAGCTCAAAAACTGCATGAATTTATGTAAAACTCTGTTATCTCACTTTTTAAATTAGAATCAATCTAAACATCAGGTCATAGACAGAGAACACAGGGGGCTAACACCTTCAACATATTGTCTAGCTATCACCATTGTTAACAGCTAACCCGAGAATGCAACTTTAAAAAAAAGGTTTTGTGATTTACACATGAAGGAAGTGAAACTATCACTGTATTCTAACAGATGAAATGCTTAACAGACAATCAATTTTTCAATGTATAATATCAGTTACATCACACTGCAAATTTTTGCTATAAATTCTGTGTTACGATTGAGCCCTCCACTATCACCTGATGAAGGAGCGTCGCTCCGAAAGCTAGTGTGCTTCCAATTAAACCTGTTGGACTATACCCTGGTGTTGTGTGATTTTTAACTTTAACTCAGAGACATTGACAGGGGATTGCAAATGTAAAATGGTTTACATCTTTCACAATCTGAATCAGAAATAATTTTTAGTCATATTTCCTCCACAGATTTGGAAGAAATAAAAAGTTGTATGTGTTTAGTGCTTTTTTGCACAATAAAATGTCCTATGGTATTTATTTAGAAACCGAAAGCAAAACCTGACACATATGGGGTTATTAGGGCAAGTGATGGAAGGTTCAGTCAGAGAGATAGATTATTAAGGAGCAACTGGAAGAAGGAAAGAGAGGCAGGGAGGATTAGGAAGGCTCAACCACCAATGGATGGCCAATTGAAATTTTGAATATTCACAAGACCAGAACCAGAGAAAAGCAAAGATCTTAGAGGGTTGCGAGATGAGAGGAAAGCAGAGAGGTAGGCAAAGATCAAACCATTGAAAGAAAAGGAAAACAAAGATGAGAATTTTAATGTTAGGGAGTTGCTTAATAAGGAGGAAATCTTATGTCAGTGAGATTGGGGATGATGGGTGATGGGGGACTTGGTGGAAGTAAGGACATAGGCAGCAGAGGTTGAGTGAGCTCCGGGTGATGAGTTTCGAATTTGCAGGACTGGCTTGGAGTCTCTTGAGACAGAGAAGTCTGGATTTTTAAAAAGATATGATGAGGGTTTCCGTACCCAGGTAAAGTGAGGCAAGGTCAGCTAGCTCAGCCTGTAATGTAGTGTGATAGCAATAGTGTGGGTTCAAAATAGAGGAGGAGCTGGCAATTGTTGTGCAAGTGTAAATATGTGGTCTTAATAATGGCATGAATGTGTGTTCATAAATTCATCCTGTGGTTAAATATAATTCCGAGGTTGCAAAGTGCCTGGTTCAGCCTTACACAGTCACCAGAAAGAGAACTAGAGTCAGTGGTTATATCATAAGTTATCATAAAGCTGACAATGGCTTTGGACTTCCCAATATTAATCATTCATCCAGTACTGGATATCAGACAAATGGTCTTCTAACTCAGAGGCAACAGAGGATCTGATAAAGTTGACGAGGAAGTGGCACTGGGTGTTACAGGTAATTAGATTAGATTACTTACAGTGTGGAAACAGGCCCTTCAGCCCAACAAGTCCACACTGACCCGCTGAAGTGCAACCCACCCATACCCCTACATTTACCCCTTACCTAACACTACAGGCAATTTAGCATGGCCAATTCACCTGACCCACACATCTTTGGACTGTGGGAGGAAACACAGAATTACAGTGGGCGGTACGGTGGTTCAACACTTCAACTCCCCCTCCCACTCCGCCAAGGACATGCAGGTCCTTGGACTCCTCCATGGCCAGACCATAGCAACACGACGGCTGGAGGAAGAGCGCCTCATCTTCCGCCTAGGAACCCTCCAACCACAAGGGATGAACTCAGATTTCTCCAGTTTCCTCATTTCCCCTCCCCCCACCTTGTCTTAGTCAAATCCCTCGAACTCAGCACCGCCTTCCTAACCTGCAATCTTCTTCCTGACCTCTCCACCCCCACCCCCACTCTGGCCTATCACCTTCACTTTGACTTCTTTCCACCTATCGCATTTCCAATGCCCCTCCTCCCTACCTTTTATCTTAGCCTGCTGGACACACTTTCCTCATTCCTGAAGAAGGGCTCATGCCCGAAACATCGACTCTCCTGCTCCTTGGATGCTGCCTGACCTGCTGCGCTTTATCAGCAACACATTTTCAGCCTTCTTCATTATCCTGTCTACCTGTGACACCACTTCAAGGAAGTATATACCTGAACCTCTAGGTCCCTCTGTTCAACAACAGTCCTCAGTGCCCTACCATTAACTGTGTAAGTCCTGCCCTGATTTATTTTACCAAAATGTAACACCTCTCATTTAACTAAATTAAACCTCCTCTACTATGCCCTGGCCCATTGGGCTAGCTGAAAATGTGTTGCTGGAAAAGCGCAGCAGGTCAGGCAGCATCTAAGGAGCAGGAGAATCGATATTTCGGGCATAAGCCCTTCTTCAGGAACTTTTCTGAAGAAGGGCTCATGCCCGAAACGTCGATTCTCCTACTCCTTGGATGCTGCCTGACCTGCTGCGCTTTTCTAGCAACGCATTTTAAGCTCTGATCTCCAGCATCTGCAGTCCTCACTTTCTCCATTGGGCTAGTTGATCAAGATGCTGTTATATCTTTAGATGACCTTCTTCACTGTCCACTATACAGCCAATTTTGGTGTCATCTGCAAACTTCCTAAACTTTGCTTCCTATATGCTCATCCAAATCGGTCATATAAATGACAGACAACAGTGGGCGCAGCACTGACCCATGTGGTACACTGTTGGTCACAGACCTCTAGGCTGAAAAAAACCCTTATCACCCCAGACCACACCCTCAGTCTCTTACCATTTTGTCACCAATCGGCCAGCTTTCACTGAATTCGATGTGACCTAACTGTGAATCCTTGCCAAATGCCCTGCTAAAGTCCTTGTAGACAACATCTACTGCTCTCACCTTCACCTATCCTCTTGGTCACATCCTCAAAAAACTCATTTGTGTAGATCATGCTCCCTCAAACAGGTATACAATAATTAGGTGATGATCTAATGGAGAGAAGTTGCTCAGAACATTAAGGACACCGTAAGGATCTTTTTTTGAAATAACGTCATGGGATCCTTCACATCTAAATGTGAGAGCTGATTGGGCCTCTGTCAGAGCAGCTTCCTACATTACGGACTAGGCCAGACTATTCAAAACATTCTTAAGCAGGCAGGCCCCCAGACCATAACTTTGCAATTTGGTTCGGTAAGTGTACAGTGAAAATTACCTCGAATAATTTGTGGGCGGCATGGTGGCACAGTGGTTAGCACTGCTGTCTCACAACACCTGAGACCCGGGTTCAATTCCCGACTTAGGCGACTGACTATGTGGAGTTTGCACGTTCTCCCCGTGTCTGCGTGGGTTTCCTCCAGGTGCTCCGGTTCCTCCCACAGTCCAAAGATGTGCGGATCAGGTGAATTGGCCATGCTAAATTGCCCATGGTGTTAGGCAAGGGGTAAATATAGGGGTATGGGTGGGTTGCGCTTTGGCGGGTCGATGTGGACTTGTTGGGCCGAAGGGCCTGTTTCCGCACTGTAAGTAATCTAAGTTAGCTAGGTTGACTCCAGGTTTTAAAACAGACAAAAAGCTATTCACAAAATTACACAATGAAAGACAAAGAACAGAACAAAGAACCCCTACAGAACTCAATGTATCCAAACTAGACTTAATTATGCTGCTCTGAGTATACACAACAGTCCCAATAAACAAATTCCCCTAAAAAACAGTAAAAATAGAACAAATGGGCGGCACGGTGGCACAGTGGTTAGCACTGCTGCCTCACAGCGCCAGAGACCCGGGTTCAATTCCCGCCTCAGGCAGCTGTCTGTGTGGAGTTTGCACGTTCTCCCAGTGACTGCGTGGGTTTCCTCCAGGTGCTCCGGTTCCTCCCACAGTCCAAAAATGTGCAGGTTAGGTGAATTGACCATGCTAAATTGCCCCGTAATGTTAGGTGAAGGGGTAAATGTAGGGGAATGGGTATGAGTGGGTTGCTCTTTGGAGGATTGGTGTGGATTTGTTGGGCCAAAGGGTCTGTTTCCACACCGTAAGTAATCTAATCTAATCAAATGCTTATGGGTTGAAGTTAGAAGGGTAGAAGGCGAGAGAGAGTTTCCATGCAACTCACCGTCGAACTCCTAACTAGTTCTGGACCGAACTGCCCAGCTAGAAAGCTGACCACTTTCCTTTCATTATACAGGTCACTTTTAACACATTACCCACTTTAGCCTAAAGTCTCATCTGTTTGCATATGAATAAAAAGGCCTCTCAATAGCCTTTAATCTCTGTATTAAACCAGTCTAATCGGAACCAGGAGCTGTTCACGATCCTTCTGAAAAGAACCAAGGACACAGTATCCTTGAGAAAAGGAACAGCATTTAGAAAAAAGGGAGCAGCTTTCTGACACCTGTTGGTGCTGCAATGGAGTGTTAACCCAGATCATGTGGAGTGGGACTGAGAGCACAAAAATCCTACCTTGGAAAGGAGAGTGTTCCTCACTGAGCCATTAATGATATCATTCTGAACGTTTTACCATAATCTGCATAAGAGTGTGTTTTGCTTTGGCTAAAATGTGAAGTCTCCTTTTCTTCTGGTTTCTCATTTACAGAAACAAGGGGAAAAAAAATCTAGGGGAAGTGATACTGCAAAATGGCAATGTCAATGCAAGAAATAAACAAAGGAAGAGCTACGGAGAAAATTATAAAACATAAACAACAATTTCTATTTATGTTTCTAATTATAAATCATAGTGTGAAAGACAGTAAGCTGCTGGATCTAATAATCTCCATAATTGCACATTTTGATTGAGCCAGACTCAACAACTGCAGTAATCTTTTACTTTACACCTTTCCTGCAGAGAAAGAGAAAGGTTTTCGTGTTAATTCTTGACTTGAGCACAGTTAATATTCAGGAACGTAGGACTTCATGTGAAATAGCTGATGTGGCAGGGTAAGGTTGCTGATTTGAGGAAAATTGACTGGAGCAATAGGGGCAGCAAGTGAGAATAAGGCTCCCTGTCAGGCTATTCCAGTGGATGCTTATTATTGTGCAAGATAAAGGTTCCGAAAGGGTTAATGTTGGAGACTGGTGAGGTTAATGCAATCTGATGTTGCTATACAATCTTGTTTGGGGTTATTGGGAGATTAGCTCAGGATCACAAATGGAGCAGATGTATCATGTACATCTCTCGATAGTGTCAGTAGCAATGTCTAATTCACAAATGTGACTTGTTCCTGAATGCACTTTTTTTGTGTGACAGCATCTTGTTAAGACAATGCCCTCTTCTTGTCGTGACTTGCTTGTGTTAGTTTCTCTACCACTGTAAACAAAACAGACCCTTTGACCCAGCCAAAGAAAGAGGAATGAAGGGCAGCATTTTTCTACCATACTGACTTTGATTGCTTTTAAATAATTGCCACTTAGTGTAGAAGGAAGTGAATATTTGGACATTTCACTGAAATAATCGCACTGACAAATTGCTTGCAACTTCTGACATTGTCTGGCATTAATTAAATTGGCAGTGGAGAGGAGAGAAAGAGAAGACAGAATATAATCATTATCAATGCGTATAACACACCATCAATTGCTCTACAAACACCAACATTGAAGAAATGGTTTAATCTTATAATACAAACAAACCTGGTGCATCTATTTTATTATTTTCCAGTTATTAGTACGTCACATCCAATTAAACAATGTCCTCAATTAGTTTTCCTGCTGGAAGATCACACTTCTGATTTATTATTGAGGCTGGGGGATGTGCATTGTCTCTCTAGTCCCGGTACTCACTGGAACACAACATAATTTAAAAGTACATTATTTAGTTACCAAGATGAGTAATTAAAATATGTTACCTAAAGTTAGCACCTGAGGAAGGGTCACTTGGTCCGAAACATTACAACTGATTTCTCTCTACAGATGCTGCCAGACCTAATAAGCTTTTCCAACAATTTCTATTTTTGTTTCTGACCTGTAGCATCCATAGTTCTTTCAGTTTTGTAAAGTTACCATAGTTCCACTAGACCATTAGGTTGCTATCTGAGGAGAGAGAGATGACTAGTGGTGGTTTAGCCTGACAGGTTAGGTTAAGGGGAGAGGTTGAGAGGAGTGTCCTTCATGTAACCTTGGCTTGTTTGGGAATTGAACCCACTCTGTTGGTGTTACTCTGCATCACAAACAAGCCGATCATGCTAATTGACCCCCACATATCCTGACTATATCATACTTTAAGCAATGGGATCTACCAAAAATGCTTTTTAATAAATGCAATTATTGTTTTATTATCAAAAGAATGTATTCAATGAAGATGTAATAATTGATTAATACACAGCCAGTAGTGTGGAAGGCTCCTCCCTCTAAAGATCCCCAAAACCCACACTCAAACATGCAGCATACTGTTCAGGAAAAAAGAGAAAATAATAACAGATTTCTGCATAGAGATTGGCTTTCTAAGGAAAACACTTTGGCCAAAGGTTATTCCTGAAGACAAAAGTGTAACGTATAGAATGTATTGAAGTCTGTTACTAATCTTTTCTGGCACTTGTGATCATGTCACGACTTATTCATTGTTGTCTCTGGGGTCTTGCAGTTTGCTCAAGAAATGCAATGTTGAGGAGCTCCTCCAATCAATCTTACAAAAGACCAAATAGGTTTCACCTTAAACTTAACAATAGAGTTTTTGTTTCAAAGATCAGCTGGGTGGCTTATTCTCACAGGCTTCTGGTCCCCCAAGTAGTTCTAGATACCAAATCGCTTTCCATCCACTCACTGTTCAAGCAGAGGTCTCCAGGAAAGCAAACTGATCACCTGTCATGTGATTTTCGAAAGTCTTGTTTACAAATGATTCCAATACCCATAATGAACTTTCACGGACTTCTTTTAAAGAAATGCTACTCTAGGTACAGTGGTGCGTCAGAATCCAAATTTAATTCATTCCCGGAGGCTGTTCAGATTGCGATAAGTTCGGATTCCAAAACTATTTTCCCCATAAGAAATAATGGAAAGTGAATTAATCCGTTTCTGGACCCCAAAAAAAAAACATTTTCAAGACAATTTTAACTGCAAAATAAGATGAATAAGTGACCTAAATATCAATTAATAATAATACAAGCAAGAAATAAATATACTAACATGAAAATAACTTCATTTATCTTAGTGAGGAGTGCTAATGGTGAATGCACTTATTTGCTTCACTGCCCTTCTTGGGTGCCATGGTGAATGCACAAGGATGATAATTTTAAAAAACCAGCACAATACAAGGTGAAAACACGAGGTAAACTAGTGATGGACACACGAGAGATGCTTTCACAACTACTTCCCGGGACGAACCGAACAAACAATGTGTGACCTGAACGGTACGTGGTGTTCTGATTCTGAAAATGTGTTCGGATTTTTGGGCAAAATTTTCTCGAAATAATTGTTCGGATTCTAAATTGTTCGAACAATAGGGTGTTCGGATTCCGGGGTCACCACTGTATTTCCATAAAAGTTGAAATAAATCTTTTTTCCATAATCCTTCAAAACTTAAATCCCTCAAGACATATTACTTATGAGTTATCTTTGTAACACTCTGAAAGACTGCAACTCAGACAGAGCAACACTTTGTCAGGACAGTGCTAAGGGGTCAGCTTTAACTATTCTGTTCAGGTTCTTGAGTCAGGCATGAACTAGAATCTTGTGACTCATGTGGCAAGAGCGCAACTAACTGAGCCATAACCGCTAAGATTCTCAGTTTAGAGATTTTCCATTGACATGACTTGCCGAGGGAGAGTCTTCCAGATTTCCACTTTGTGTGTAAGCATTGCTTCCTGCATCTTCAAATGGTCTTGTTCTAATTTGAAGTTATGCCATTTTGTCCTAGATCCTTCATTCTTCAGTCAATGTGCAGCGAAAAATTTGACTCAACTGTTCTCATCCAATCTAGTCCGGTCATCTGAGAGGTGAAGGAAAGCAATAAAAGTAGATGGAAAATTCTCCTCCAAGATGACAAGGTAAGGATTTTGTGGAAGAGAACTAGCATCACCATCATCCACTGAAAAATGAAAATTGGTTAAAAATAAAATTTGCACAGTAGTCCCTGACCACTGAACTCAAATGTGCATGGGTTGACTCAGAACATCTTCACCTTCAATTGTAAAAAGTCATATAGAGAGCCGATGAAACCATTCTGATACATCCTGCCACCCCAAAAATCAGATTTTTCAGATTATTCAGCTCTAAACTGATATTTTATGACTATTTCTTCATACTGGTTAACATGTTAACCATTAAGGCTCGTTAACCAAGCATGATCAAATGGGTAAGCACAGAAAACTTGCGCCCTTACCTCCTCCCTTACTTCCCTCCAAGGGCCCAAGGGATCCTTCCATATCCGCCACAAATTCACCTGCACCTCCACACACATCATTTACTGCATCTGCTGCACCCGATGTGGCCTCCTCTATATTGGGGAGACAGGCCGCCTACTTGCGGAACGTTTCAGAGAACACTTCTGGGACACCCGGACCAACCAACCCAACCACCCCGTGGTTCAACACTTCAACTCCCCCTCCCACTCTACCAAGGACATGCAGGTCCTTGGACTCCTCCATGGCCAGACCATAGCAACACGACGGCTGGAGGAAGAACGCCTCATCTTCCGCCTAGGAACCCTCCAACCACACGGGATGAACTCAGATTTCTCCAGTTTCCTCATTTCCCCTCCCCCCACCTTGTCTCAGTCAAATCCCTCAAACTCAGCACCGCCTTCCTAACCTGCAATCTTCTTCCTGACATCTCCACCCCCACCCCACTCCAGCCTATCACCCTCACCTTGACCTCCTTCCACCTATCGCATTTCCAGTGCCCCTCCCCCAAGTCCCTCCTCCCTACCTTTTATCTTAGCCTGCTGGACACACTTTCCTTATTCCTGAAGAAGAGCTCATGCCCGAAACATCGACTCTCCTGTTCCTTGGATGCTGCCTGACCTGCTGCGCTTTTCCAGCAGCGCATTTTCAGCTCTGATCTCCAGCATCTGCAGTCCTCACTTTCTCCATAGTGAAGAAGGCATCTGGCACACTTGCCTTCATTGGGCAGAGCATTCAATATAGGAGTTGGGACTTCAGGTTGTGGCTGTACAGACATTATGAGGCCACATTTGGGGTACTGCATACTGTTTGGTTGCCTTGCTACAGGAATGATGATATTAAACTGGAAAGAGTGCAGAAAAGATTTACAAGGATGTTACCATGACTTGAGGTTTGAGTTATTAGGAGAGGCTGAATAAGCTGGGACTTTTTTCCTTGGAACGTAGGAGGTGGAGGGTTAACCTTGTAGAGGTTTATAAAATCATAAAGTTATGAATAGCAGAGATCTTTTCCCTAAGGTTGGGAAATTCAAAACTAGAGGGCATAGTTTTAAGGCGAGATCGGAAAGATTTAAAAGGGACCTGAGGGGCAACTCTTTCACAGAGGGTCATGCATTTGTGGAATGAACTGCCAGAGGAAATAATAAATACAGATAAAGTGTCAACATTCAAGACATTCGAACAGATACATCAATGGGAAAGGTTTAGAGGGGTATGGGCCTAACTCAAGCAAATGGGATTAGTTTTAGTTTGGGAAACCCAGTCATAGCAGACTGCCTGGACAGAAATGTCCACTTCCATGCTGTATGACTCTATGACTCTATGGCACTTCATACATTACAAAGATGACATCAATCTCACAAAAGCCTTCGCTATCAGCATCTTAGAACTGCCATTGTCAGGAGAATGGGCATGTCCCACCATGCAAATACTGAATCTACAAGAGCAGTTTGGCTGGGAATTTTACAGCAAGTAATTCTCTTCCTGACTCCTCAAAGCCTGACCATCGCCTACAATGAACAGGTTAGGAGTACGATAGGATAATCCCCACTCCATTGAATGAATACAGCTCCAGTATTTAAAACAGTTTACCACTATCCACATCGAAGAAGCCAACTTGACTGGCACCCTATCCACCGGCTCAAACAGCAGTGTGTACCAACCGCAAGATTCACTCCAGCAACCCACCAAGACTCCTTTGACAATATCTTAAATAATAAGGAAAAGGATAGCAGATGCATGGAACATGCCCACCAGCAAGTTTCTCTCTAGTTTCCTGACTTAGAAATATGTTGCCATAGGTTCACATCCTGAAAGTAAATAAAGGGCAAAAAGTCACTATTGCACCATAAGATTGCTCTCTCATAATAGAGAGAGGACCCCTACCGTGGGGAAATTCAGCCCATCAAGTCTGCACTGACCCTCTGAAGAGCATCCCACTAAGACCCATCCCATCCCTGGAACCCCACATATACCACAGCTAATCCAACTAGTCTGGACACAATTTAGCAATGACTGTGGGAGGGAACCCACACAGACACAGGGAGAACATGCAAACTCCAGACAGTCACCCAAAGGTGGAATTGATCCCAAGTTCCTGGTACTGTGAGGCAGCACTGTTAGCCACTGAGCCACCATTCCACCTGAGGTGACACTGTGCCTCAGGTGAGAGGAGAGGTTGAGAAGGAGAGTTCCTTATGGTAACCTCGGCCAGTGCGGTAATTGAACGCATGCTGCTGGTGTCACTGTGCATTACAAACCAGCCATGCAGCCAACTGAACTCATTGACCCCACTCCCTCCCAAACAGCACTGAGGAGGCACTAACACCTTAAGAATTGTAGTGGTTCTAAAGGCAGCATGCCACTTTCTCAAGGGCAGCTAGAGATTGGCAGTAAATGCTAGCCCAGCCAATGGCACCCACATCCTGTCTATAAAATATACACCTAAATACTTTGTTGGGGATAAATTGCTTTGGGATGCCCTGTGGAAGATTCTGTAGAAATTAAAATTTAAGGTTAAGTGAGGTTTCCTTCACTTTAAAAGTTACAATTTTTGCAATTCAGAGAAAGAAACTGTAGGATTAAATGTGACAGGAATAAATGCACAGGAGTTATTTCATGCAATTATATGGGTTATTAAGAGAATGGATCACAGTGGCAAAACCAACATGTTAATTGCACAGTAGATCAAAACAAAAGACAGAAATTTTGAGGATGACATGTAAGAGGAGGTGAAAATGTCTTCTGAATGGAAGCTTTGACACCTGTATGCTTCATTGAAAGCTGTATTATAAATATTCTCTTTTGTTTCAACCTCCCAAACGCAGAATTAATAACAGACCAACAACAAAACTGTCACATGTAAAGCCAATGATATGGTTTCTATTTCCTTGCACTTGCACTGTTTACATTCTGGGTCACTGGATGAAGTCAACAACAGCATCTCTCTTGTATTTTTATTCATCTTTAACCCCTTCATTGGTCAGTTGGAATACTGCAGATGCCTCTGGTACATTCCCGGGCTCTTATAAGAACTTGGCTCTGAAAAATTGGCCCATTAACTGGATGTCACTAAGTTTATTAAGGCAGAATACCTGCTTAAGTTTTTAGTCAGCTAAGCATCTGGGGATACTTGGACCACACCACTGATCCCTGCCTCACCCTACTTTGTTGTGTTGTTGCAAAGACTCCAGACAAACAAATTTTAAACAAAAATTGCTGGAGAAGTTCAGCAGGTCTGGCAGCATTTGTGGAGAGAAATCAGAGTTAACATTTCGGGTCAAGTGACCCTTCTTCAGAATGTATGGTAGCTGGGAAAAATTTGGTTTAATGCAGAAGATAGGAGGGAGTAAAGAGTAAATGATCGGTGGCATTAAAGATCATAGAGAAAGAAGAACAGACAAAGGAATGGATAATGATCAGCCTGAGAGAATGAATAGCTGCTAATGGGGACTATTTGCAGCTAACAATGGATTGTATGTAATAGCAGACCATGTGATTACAAGGCCTGATGGGGGTTGGGTAAGTACATGGGAGAAGATGCCTCAAGCCCTTCTAATTGGTAAACTAAATATTAAGTGCAGAGTTCCCAAGCAGAAAATGAGGTGCTGTTCTCCTGCTTGCACTGAGCTGCGCTAGAGCACTGCAACAAGCCAAAGTTAGAGATGTTAGCCAGGGAACAGAGTGGTGTGTTGTGGTGGCAGGCAACTGGGAGCTCAAGGTCATTTTGCAGATGTAAGGTAGGTGTTTTGCAAAGTGATCACCCAATCTATGCTTTGTTTCCCCAATTTAGAGGAGACCACATTGTGAGCAGTGAATGCAGTAGACCAGATTGAGTGAAGTGCAGGTGAAGTGCTGCTTCATCCCAAAGGTGTGTTTGTGCCCTTAGATACTGAGGAGGGAAGAAGCAAACGGGCAGGTTTTATACATTCTGCAGTTACAGGGGAGGTGCCATTATGCTGTGGGGAGGTGGTGGGAGTGAAGGAGGAGTCGACCATGGTGTCGTGGACAGAACAATCCTTGCCAAAGGCAGATAAAGGAAGGGTGGTGAATATGTATCTGGTGGTGGCATCCCATGGGAGATGGTGGAAAAAATCAGCTAATGATCCTCTGGATATGTATTCTGGTGGGATGGTGGGTGAGGACAAGGGGGTCCCTATCACTGTCATGGGAGGGAAGACAGGGGTGAGGGCAGAAATGCAGGAGATGTGGACTCTATCAATTATGGTCCCGGGGAATCCTCTGTTGAGGAAAAAGGTGGACAATTTGGAGACTCCCCTGTCAAACTTGGCATTATCAGAATAGATGCAACAGATGGAGAAACTGTGAGAATGGAATAGAGCTTAGACAGTTACATGATATCACATGTAACATTATGGGTCAAAGGCCCTCCCCTCACCTTCAGTCACTCTTTCAGTGCAATGGAGTAAGTCTTTCAGACTGGAGGCCTGTGACCAGGGGAGTGCCATAAGGTGCTGGATCTACTACTTTTTGTCATTTATGTAAATGATTTGGATGTGAGCTCAAGAGGTATAGTTAGTAAATTTGCAGATGACACCAAAATTGAAGGCGTGGTGGACAGCGAAGAAGGTCACCTCAGACTACAACAGTATCTTGACCAGATGGGCAATAGGTTGAGAAGTGGCAGATGGAGTTTAATTCAGATAAATACAAGGTGCTGCATTTTGGGAAAGCAAATCTTAGCAGGACTTATACACTAATGGTAAGGTCCTTGGGAGTGTTGCTGAACAAAGAGACCTTGGAGTTCAGGTTCATAGCTCCTTGAAAGTGGAGTCACTGGTAGATAGGATAGTGAAGTAGGTATTTGGTACGCTTTCCTTTATTGGTCAGAATATTGAGTATAGGAGTTGGGAGGCCCTGTGGTGGCTGTACAGGCTATTGGTTAGGCCACTTTTGGAATATTGCATGTAATTCTGATCTCCTTCCTATCGGAAACATGTTGTAAAACTTGAAAGGATTCCGAAAAGATGTTGCCAGTGTTGGAGGATTTGAGTTACAAGGAGAGGATGAACAGGCTGGGGCTATTTTCCCTGCAGCATTGGAAGCTGAGGGGTGACCTTATAGAGGTTTATAAAATCATAAGGGGCATTGATAGGATAAATAGACTAAATCTTTTCACTGAGATGGTGGAATCCAGAACTAAAGGGCATAGGTTTAGGATGACAAGGGCAAGATATAAAAGAGACTTAAGAGGCAACTTTTTCATGCAGGGGTTGTGCGTGTATAGAATGAGCTTCTCAAAGATCTATCCCACCCTGGCAATGCTTTTCTACAACCTCTACCATCGGGGAGAAGGTACAGAAGCCTGAACACATGCACCAATTGGTTTCGAAACAGTTTCTACCCTACTGTTGTTAGAATACTGAATGGACCCACAAACTCTAAGCATTCGTCTGTACCTGTGTTTTTGTTTTTGCTGCTGTTTACCTATTGTTTACTTAAATATGCCTTTTAACTATATGATCTGCCTGTATTGCTCACAAGTCAAAGTTTTTTTACTGTACCTCGGTATACATGACAATAAATTAAATTCAATTCAAAGGAAGTGGTGGAGGCTGGTAGAATTAGAACATTTAAAAGGCATCTGGATGGCTATATGAATAGAAGGGGTTTAGAGGGATGTAGACCAAGTGCTGAATCAATTAGTTTGGGCTATCTGGTTGGCATGGACAGGTTGGGCTGATTGTCTGTTTCCGTGCTGTACATCTCACTGACTCTATGACTCTATGGTATTTTCAGTCAGTCACTTAGTTATGTGTGTGTTTAATGTACAGTTTCTGGTATAAGAATACTACACGTAGAATAAAAGCTGTCATAAAAATACAAATTCTACAGCTACGCTGACAAACTGTTACTTATGTATTGACCATTACAGCAGTCCCCTGACTTTAGTGTTACCCTTCACTAGCGTTGTACTGCAAGTCAAAGATCCTCAGACAGCATCTTCCATACCCACAACCCTTTTCCATCTGGAAGGACAAGGGCAGCAGATACATGAGAACACCACCACCTTCAAATGCCCCTCCAAGCCACTCACCATCCTGACTTGGAAATATATTGTTGTTCCATCTCTGCCACTGGATCAAAATCCTGGAATTCCATCTGGAAGGGAATTTGGAATAACTCACAGCAGGTGAACTGCAGCGGTTCAAGCAGGCAGCTCACTGCTGCCTTCTCAAGGGCAACTAGGGATGGGCAATAAATGTTGGCCCAGCCCCTGACACCCACATCCCACATAATGAATACTAAACAAAAGGTCAAAAAGTATGCTTCAGATTGTCATTGTATGTTTTTCCTTTTAAATAAGAAATGTTTTTGTCATGAAATCTTTGTATTAAAACCAAAAACGTAGCACTGCTTCCTTGGTAGTTAATGCCTTAACAACAGATCTGAATGGCTGCAGTTATCCACTACCCTGTATTGTGGAAGTTCAGAGGCTCATTGGCTAGCAATACTGCATTGGACTGTACTACCAATGTCCAGGGATGTGCAGACTAGGTGGATTAGCCATGGGGTTTGCAGGGTTACAGAGATAGGGTAGGGTGATGGGCCTGGGTGGGATGCACTTCGGAAGTTCATGTGGACTCAATGGGCTGAATGGCCTGCTTCCACACAATAGGGATTCTATGAATCTATGATTAATAACTGGTGCTGCTGAGGGGGTGAGAGAAAAGGGGATGGAAATACATTGCTGTTAAACATCAACACTGGTAGAGACCAATTGAACTGAATGGCTTGTTTCTGCAGTGTGTTATTGCAACCATTCTCTCCACCTCTGATTTATAACTTGATTTAGCATCAGCATGGCAATCTCAATTAGAACTGCTGTGGTGAAATTTTCAAAGAGAAGAGTATTAAATTTAATTCCACTTTGTTTGCAACCATTCAATTGATTGTGATCAAAGTTGAAACCAAATTAGATTTGGCACTAATCTGCAAAGCTGTGATTTGATGCCAGGTTTTCCATTCTATTCTTTGAGACAAAAATATACAATTAAACTCATTAAATCTTGGGAGAATTTTCCACAAAACAATTCCATTCAAAGTTTTCAAAGATAATTCCTTCAAATTCAGGCTGTTTCTTATTTTAACCGCCTTTTTCCTGCTCTACTTTATCTATTAGGCACATAGTCAGAAAATTACTTCAGCAATCTTAATTGTAAATCTGCATTCAAGGAACTATACAACTTCATGTTGTTGATTGGTGCTCCATATGTTCCTATCAATGTCTTCTTAATCGCAAGCGCCCATGGTTTGCTGGTCATCTAACTGAGTTTCTATGTATTAGAGAAACAAAAGATGTCTAAGAAATTGTAGAGCTGCCAGTTTAAAATCAGAAACATAACAACATTAGGAGATCACTCAGCCCTTTGAGCACATTCTGCCAATCAATAAGATTATGTCATACCTATACCGATGCCATTTCTCCACATCCTTTGATATTTTTAATGTGTAAAAATCTATCGCTCTCGAATAGGGGTGGAATGGTGGTTCATTGGTTAGTACTGCTGCCTCACAGCACCAGGGACCCAGGTTTGATTGCAGCTTTGGGGTGACTGTCTGTGTAAAGTGTGTACATTCTCCCCCTATCTGTGTGGGTGTCCTCTGGTTTCCTCCCATAATCCAAAGATGTGCAGATTGGGTGGATTGGCCATGGGAAATTGCCCTGTAATGTCCAGGGATGTTTCGGTTAGTTGGATAAGCCACGGTAAATGTGGGGCTACAGGGAATTTTTTATCTTTTTACTGTGAGGGTAGATGGGCTTTAGGTTAATATTTCATCCCTCAGTACTATATTGGAAATCAGCCAAGATTTTGTACTCAAACCTCTGGAGTGGAACTTGAACCTACATTCTTCTGACTCAGATGTGGGAGAACTGCCAATGGGGCAATCCAGACAAGTTCATGGCAAAGTTTATGCTCTACACAAGCATCTTCCCATCTTCCCATCTTCCCATCTTCCCATCTTCAGATCTTCAGATCTTCATCTAACGCCATCAACATACTCTTCCATTCCTTTCTCCTTTATCTAGCCTCCCTTGAATGCACCCATTCTATTCACATTTTGGTGATGAGTTCCACATTCTCATCACTTTCTGAGTAAAATGTTTCCTCCAATTTCGCTAATGAATTTTTTTTGTGACTGTGTTGTATTAATGGGCCCTATTCCTGACTTTTCCTACACGTAAAAACATCTTCTCTACATTCATGTGATCAGTAGCTTTCAAAATTTGAAACACTTTCTCCAATCACCCTTCAGCTTTCTCTCTTCTGGAGACTGGACACCCAGACTGTTCAATAGATGGAACCTCTCAAATGCATCGTCAATCAAGCAATTGCTTTGTACAATCTTGATTTCTTTTTTAATAATGTGGGGGACAGAACTATTTACAGTTCACCAAGTCTGGTCTAAACAAAAGCCAGTGTTTCCTATTTCCTATCCTAGGAAAGTTTTGGAATGATATTGGCCAAGTGCATGGAAATAGGGTTAGCATTGATGGATATTTTGGTTGGCATGGACCAGTTTGGGCCAAAGGGCCTGTCTCTATGCTGTGGGACTCTTTGCCATCTTTGAAGAGAAATCCGAGTTAACATTTCAGTTCCGATGACCTGAGTTCTGAGCAAGGGTCACTGGACTAGAAACATTAACTCTGATTTCTCTTCACAGATGTTGCCAGACCTGCTGAGCTTTCCCAACAGGCTCTCTTTTTGTTCTTGATTCCACAGGTCTTTTGGTTTTTCTCCTATGTCATCTGTTAAGCAAGCAAGGCCAGACATTTAAAGAAAAAGACATGGCCTAAAAACTAGTTACGCTCATTTGAGATTGAACTTAAAATATGATAACGTTCTAAACGCATGTCATTGGATAAGCATGAACAGATTACAAGGCAGTAATAATACTATCAAAGAGGTTTTAGATATATCAAGCACAATGAAAGCAAAGATAAATCTGTTTGATTGTCGTCGGAATCATTTAAATTACTTCCTGCAAATCTTTTCCGTATTTTCATGAACTATATTCTGTACGGATTTTGTTAAGTAGATTTGCTCTATAATTGACTTCCAGCAAATTATTTCTAAATATTCTTTGGAGGCATAATATGGAAGGATAATGAAAAGAAGATGGAACCAATTACACAGAACTGTCATGAGACAGAATAGTTTAGCTACTTCCCCTGATACCTACGACATTTCAACACTGACAGGGGACAATAGTAGAACAGCACCACCATGTTCCAGTGTTATTGATTGAGTACAGTAATTGAAATGGTGACTTTGGTAATTTTTTATTAATTCACATCATGGTTTCTTTTTATTCACTTATGTCTGGCCAGCATTTATTGACAAGGTGATGGTGAGCTGCCTTCTTGAACTGTTGTAGTCCACACAATTCTGCAATTATTGATACAACTTGAATGGCTGACTAAGCCATTTCAGAGGACAGTTGAGAGTCAACCACATATTGCTGTGGATCTGGAGTCAAATGTAGGCCAGACCAACTGAGAATGGCAGATTCCCTGCCCTGAATGAAGGACATTAGTGAGTCAGGTGGGTTTTTCCTTACAATTGACTCATACTCATCAGCTGGTTCTTAATTTCAGATGTTTTATATTGAGTTCAAATTCCACCAGGGATTTGGACCTGTTTGGCAGACTATTAGCTGACTTTCTGAATTATTAGTCTAGCTGAAATACCAATAGACCATCACACCCCTTTACATTTGCATGAGAACATTGCATTGCATTCTGTCCTGGTGGCCATTGGAAGGGTAGGGCTCAAGAGGCTTGAGCCCCGCCCCTCCAATCACCACCAGGACTTGAGCCCCGCCCCTCCAATTGCCACCAGGACACAGAACATAGAACATAGAACAATACAGCACAGAAGAACCACACTGGTCCTCACCTATCACCCACCAACCTCCATATACATCGTATCATCCGTCATCATTTCTGCCACCTCCAAACGGACCCCACCACCAGGGATATATTTCCCTCCCCTCCCCCATCAGCATTCTGAAAAGACCACTCTCCCCGTGACTCCCTCGTCAGGTCCACACCCCCCACCAACCCAACCTCCACTCCCAGCACCTTCCCCTGCAACTGCAAGAAATACAAAACTTGCGCCCACACCTCCCCCCTTACTTCACTCCAAGGGCCCAAGGGATCCTTCCATATCTGCCACAAATTCACCTGCACCTCCACACACAGCATTTACTGCATCCATTGCACCCGATCTGGCCTCCTCTATATCAGGGAGACAGGCCGCCTACTTGCGGAACATTTCAGAGAACACTTCTCGGACACCTGGACCAACCAACCCAACCACCCCGTTGCTCAACACTTCAACTTCCCTTCCCACTCCGCCAAGGACATGCAGGTCCTTGGACTCCTCCATGGCCAGACTATAACAACACAACGGCTGGAGGAAGAGCGCCTCATCTTCCGCCTAGGAACCCTCCAACCACTAAGGATGAACTCAGATTTCTCCAGTTTCCTCATTTCCCCTCCCCCCAACCTTGTCTCAGTCCCAACCCTTGAACTCAGCACCCCCCTCCTAACCTGCAATCTTCTTGTGGGCGGCACGGTGGCACAGTGGTTAGCACTGCTGCCTCACAGCGCCTGAGACCTGGGTTCAATTCCCGCCTCAGGCGACTGACTGTGTGGAGTTTGCACGTTCTCCCCGTGTCTGCGTGGGTTTCCTCCGGGTGCTCCGGTTTCCTCCCACAGTCCAAAGATGTGCGGGTCAGGTGAATTGGCCATGCTAAATTGCCCGTAGTATTAGGGTAGGGGTAAGGGAGGGTTGCGCTTCGGCGGGTCGGTGTGGACTTGTTGGGCCGAAGGGCCTGTTTCCACACTGTAAGTAATCTAATCTTCTTCCTGACCTCTCTGTCCCCACCCCTACTCTGGCTTATCACCCTCACCTTAACCTCCTTCCACCTATCGCATTTCCAACGCCCCTCCCCCATGTCCCTCCTCCCTACCTTTTATCTTAGGTTGCTTGGCACACCCTCCTCATTCCTGAAGAAGGGCTTATGCCTGAAACGTTGATTCTCCTGCTCCTTGGATGCTGCCTGACCTGCTGCACCTTTCCAGCAACACATTTTCAGTTCTGATCTCCAGCATCTGCAGTCCTCACTTTCTCCTAAAGGAAGTGGTGGAAGCTGGTACAATCACAACATTTAAAAGGCATCTGGATGGGTATATGAATAGGATGGGATATGGGCCGGGTGCTGGCAAATGGGACAAAATTAGGTTAGGATGTCTGGTGAGTTGGACCGAAGGGTCTGTTTCCGTGCTGTACAACACTATGACGGTATGACTCCAATGCCTTGCTGAAGCTGGAGTGAAGCCAATTTCATAAGTGTCAGATAATGTGGACTGTGTTTACATACATTTTCGGATAAACAAAAGGAAATCAATATCTCTTTAATTAACAATTACTTCTGTATATGCATTTAATGTCACACATGACCACCTCGTCCAGTGAGTAGACAGTAATGCAGAACCAGAACTAACTCTGTTTTACCACTAAAAGACTGGCATATCTGGTTCTATATTACCTATTTATTTCTGCTAACAAATATAGAAGTTGAAGCAAGTAACAATAAATAAATACATCATTAAAGTTGTTAGACAACATGCTTAATCAATGCATGATCACGAACTCATCAATAGTTAGCTTAGATTTTCAAACCATCCATTTGGAAAATACAAATCAAAAATCATAATATCCAAGTCAAACAAGAATATTTTATTCACAGAAAATTCCCAGACCTAATTGGGGATGACAGCATCAATGAATTTCAGCTTCATTGCTGCATCTGTAAACACAGATGGGGTACTCCACTTCCATGTAGCTACTAATTAAAGCCAGCAGTATTATTTGTTCGCAGTGCAGCATGTAGGTCTCTGACACATTGGTCACAGAGGAAAACTCCAAGAAGCTATCTTTACCCTTGCCTCAATAAACTTGTCATTCATTTACCAGAGATCTTGACCACTAATTAAGCTTTGGAAAGACCATAAAACAGTAAATGCTGGAGTTGAGTTTCCCAAGAGTAACTAATACCGAAGGAAATTTGGATCCATTTGATCAAAATGAATTGATGGTGGCAAGATCCTGGGATCTGAAACCAAAAGAACTGTACTTCTTTTGTATATTCAAACCTAATAACCTTACCCAGTCAAGAGTGTGGTACTGGAAAAGCGCAGCAGGTCAGGCAGCATTCAAGAAGCAGGAGAATCGACGTTTCGGGAATAAGCCCTTCATCATTCCTAATGAAGTGCTTATGCCCGAAATGTTGATTCTCCTGCTCCTCGGATGCTGCCTGACCTGCTGTGCTTTTCCAGCAACACACTCTTGACTCTGATTTCCAGCATCTGCAGTCTTCATTTTCTCCTAAAAACTTTACCCAACACTTTTCACCTCTTCCACTTTTATTTTAATTAAATACAAACCAATGAAGGAAGGAGGAAAAACCTCCTACTGAGTGCCACACTTTCAGATGAAATCTGAATCCAACCAGATCGGTCAGGAGAAACAGAGTGACCATAGTTTGATGATATCTGCCTGGTAGAAGGGGAGGAGATTTGCCTGCCTAGAGAGTTTTAGTTATGAAGAAAGATTGGACAGACTGGGATTGTTTTCCTTAGACAGAGGAGATCAAAAGGGACAGATAGGGCTCAGTGGTTAGCACTGCTGCCTCACAGCACCAGGGTACCAGGTTCGATTCCAGCCTCGGGTGACTATCTGTGTGGAGTTTGCACCTTCTCCCTGTGTCTGCATGGGTTTCCTCCAGGGGCTCTGGTTTCCTCCCTCAGTCCAAAAGATGTGCAGATCAGGTGAATTGGCCATGCTAAATTGCCCTATAGTGTTAGGGGAAATGGGCCTGGGTGGGTTACTCTGTGGAGGGTCAGTGTGGACTGGTTGGGGCGAAAGGCCTGTTTCCACACTGTAAGGCATCTAACCTAATGTCAAAAATTGTAAATGGTTATGATCCCTTGATGGAGAAATCACTGACAATGAGTCTTAGATTTAAGATAAAGGGCACAAGGGATGTGAGGAAAAGACTTTCTCATCCAAAGGTTGATGAATGTAAACCTTCCTGCCTGTAAGGATAGTGGAAATAAAAACCCCCATAACATTTCAGAATTATTTAGATATGCACATTTTTTTTTATTTCAAAAATATACTTTATTCATAAAATATGCATAGAATAATTTGATACACTGTACATTAGGTAATGCCATTCATATTTCCACATTTACATACACAGCTCCAAATTATCATTATTCCATACAGATCTGTGCATCTCTCACTCACATATTGAGCTAAGGCGTCAGCAGAGCCCAAATGACTGCATGGGCCCCCTGCTTTTCTTTCGACAGGCAGATGTTAAACGGTGGTCTTTCCCCACCGCGCCTTGGCGGCAGCTGCCCCAAGCTTCAGCGTGTCCCTCAACACGTAGTCCTGGACCTTGGAATGTGCCAGTCTGCAACACTCAGTCGGGGTCAACTCCTTCAGCTGGAAGATCAACAGGTTTCGGACCGCCCAGAGAGCGTCCTTCACCGAGTTGATGATCCTCCAGGCGCAGTTGATGTTCGTCTCAGTGTGCGTCCCGGGGAACAGGCCGAAGAGCACGGAGTCCCGCGTCACGGCGCTGCTCGGGACGAACCTCGACAAATACCACTGCATTCCTCTCCAGACTTCCTCTGCATAGGCACATTCCAGAAGGAGGTGTGTGACAGTCTCGTCCCCCCCTCAGCCGCTTCGAGGGCAGCGTGCGGTGCGGCTGAGAGTCCGGGCGTGCATAAATGATCTCACAGGTAGAGCCCTTCTCACCACCAGCCAAGCCATGTCTTGGTGCTTGTTGGAAAGTTCTGGCGATGAGGCATTCTGCCAAATTGCTTTGACAGTCTGCTCAGGGAACCACTCAACAGGATCCGCCCTCTCCTTTTCCTGTGATGCCAAGATGTACAAGGTTGTGGGCCAAGTGTTGGAAAATGGCATTTGAATTGTTAGTTGCTTGTTTTTGACTAGCTGTTTCCTTGCTGTAGATCTCTATGATTCTATGGAAAATGGTGCCGCCATTGGAAAATTCACACGGATGCTGCAGATGTTGCTCTTTGTTGGAAGTGTAGTGTGGGAGAAATTTCAGGAACTCAGTAAGCATGAAAGGTGTTTTGAACTACATGTAAATTAGATGCTTCGCTTAGGTGCTTCGAACCCAGGAGTCGGTGATGTCTCATGAGCAGATCAACCAAGACCATCTGCTTGGTCCTTGTGCATTGATCACAAGAGAATCGAAGGAATTTTAGTCTTGGCCATTTGCAAACACCTAACCTCCAAGCATTCGTGTGCAGTTCAACCTGAGAGCCAAGTGAGAGCAAGGAATCAGAGCTATCCATTTCCCTTTATTCCAAAATGAATTATTGCATGACTCAACACCCTATAAAGGGGATACCATATATTTGCAGCTAATGATAGATCTTGTCTAAAAGACAATCTCCAACTGTTGACCAATAAAATCTTTAGTTTTTCATGTATCTCTCTGTATTAATAAACCTAGTTGTTGAAGGACATTGGCAGCCAATCAGGTCAGAAATATGAGCTACTGTGGCCAGGATGAAACTCAAAACCCTGGACTAGAACTGGGGCTGAATGAGCTTCAAATGATGATTATTATGCAGCAATAATATGACTAACAACAAATTTGAGAATTTGCATTGAAGTCCAGCCACAGAAATGGAATGTGCTTCACACGATTAAAATTGTAAATAACAGCATGAAAAGAAAACATCAGCGACAGAGAGACAACGCAGATATGAAACATGACTTCTAAAAAATAACTTCTGTCCATGTAATGGTAATGAAAATCTGCAATACTCAGACTGCCATTGTATTTCCCACAGGCCTCCTCTGTCCTGCTTCTGTCTTCCACTATGGAACTAGCCTTTGGAGGGCTTTGGAATACTTGAATGATCCTGGAAAGACAGAGCTTCTGTCAGCAGCAAGGTGAATGGCCAGGGTGATGAGGGGGAGGGGGTCTGTGTGCTGAGGGGGAGGAGGCCAAGGTGGTGTGGGGGAGGGGTCACGGTGCTCTGGGGGAGGGGTTGGGGTGCTGTGTGACAGAGGGGTCAGAGTGCAATGGAGGAGGGGTCAGGGTGCTGAAGGGGAGGAGGTCAGGGTGGTGTGGGGGAGGGGTCACGGTGCTGAAGAGGAGGAGGTCAGGGTGATGTGAGGGAGGAGGTCAGTGTGCAATGTAGGAGGGGATCAGGGTGCTGAAGGGGAGGAGGTCAGGATGATGTGGAGGAGGGGGTCAGTGTGCAACATAGGAGGGGGTCAGGGTGCTGAAGGGGAGGAGGTCAGGGTGCTGTGGGGGAGGGAGTCAGTGTGCTGAAGGGGAGGAGGTCAGGGTGCTGTGGGGGAAGGAGTCAGTGTGCAGTGTAGGAGGGAATCAAGGTGCTGAAGGGGAGGAGGTCAGGGTGCTGTGGGGGAGGGGGTCAGTGTGGCAGAGGAGTCAGGGTGCAATGGGGAAGGGATCAGGTTGCTGTGGGGAGAAGATCAAGCTGCTGTGGGGGAAGGGTCATGGTGCTGTGGGGAGACACTGCATTGCTCCATAACAGAGAGAGTGGCTGAACACAAGGCAGGGACTTTTATAATAGAATGTCGCTGACTTGTGTATGTGCCACAGTACAACAATCCCAACCAATGAGAGAGAGTTGTAGGAAACAGGATAGAATTTCAGGGCAGGGAGAGAGAGTATTCGGGGCATGAGGAGAGCCCCAGATGTGGGGTAGAGATTCAGGAAGCATTGAGTCATAGAGATATACAGCATGGAAACAGACCCTTCAGTCCAACCCGTCCATGCTGACCAGATATCCCAACCCAATCTAGTCTCACTTGCCAGCACCCGGCCCATATCCCTCCAAACCCTTCCTATTCATATACCCATCCAAATGCCTCTTAATTGTTGCAATTGTACCAGCTCCACCACTTCCTCCGGCAGCTCATTCCATACACGTACCACCCTCTGTGTGAAAAAGTTGCCTGTTAGGTCTTTTTTATATCTTTCACCTCTCACACTAAACCAATGCCCCTCTAGTTCCAGACTCCCTGATCCCAGGGAAAAGATTTTGTCTATTTATCCTATCCATTCTCCTCATAACTTTGTAAGCCTCTATAAGGTCACCCCTCAGCCTCCAACGCTCCAGGGAAAACAACCCCAGCCTGTTCAGCCTCTCTCTGTTGCTCAAATCCTCCAACCCTGGTAACATCCTTGTAAATCTCTACTGAACCCTTTCAAGTTTCACAACATCCTTCCGACAGGAAGGAGACCAGAATTGCATGCAATATTCCAACA
Source organism: Hemiscyllium ocellatum (assembly GCF_020745735.1). Taxonomy (NCBI): domain Eukaryota; kingdom Metazoa; phylum Chordata; class Chondrichthyes; order Orectolobiformes; family Hemiscylliidae; genus Hemiscyllium; species Hemiscyllium ocellatum. The sequence goes on along the minus strand of NC_083429.1, from coordinate 48,548,043 downwards.
GCAGCCCTAACCAATGTCCTGTACATCCACAACAGAAGCCACAACAAGGGCGGCACAGTGGTTAGCACTGCTGCCTCACAGCACCAGGGCCCCAGGTTCGATTCCGGTCTTGAGTGACTGTCTGTGTGGAGTTGCACATTCTCCCTGCATTCTCCGGGTGCTCCGGTTTCCTCCCACAGTCGAAAGATGTGCTGGTGAATTGGCCACGCTAAATTCTTCCATAGTGTTAGGTGCATTGGTCAGTGGGAAATGGGTCCTAGGAGAGTTACTCTTTGGACGGTCGGTGTGGACTGATTTCCACACTGAAGGGAATCTAATCTAAACATGACCTCCCAACTCCTGTACTCAATACTCAATACCAAACCATTGGTAGAGTTGGGAGCAGAAGAGACTCTAGGGTCACTAGTATGAATCTCTGGGCACAGGGGACAGTCTCAATATGTGGGTGTAGAGTTCAGATACAGTGGAGATTCTTGGAGGTTTGGGGAGATACCCGGGGGTGGGGTTGTGGGTGAGTCTCTCAGGGTGAGGGAGGATCTCTGTAGACAGCGGAATGTCTCAGGCAGTGGGGCAGAGGGTTGGGTGCAGGACAGGGCAATGCAGCGATCACACACATTCACTTGGCCCCTGGTGGCGAGATTGAAATTTCCAAAGTGTGTCCTTGTGCCTAACGTACATTAGTTTCAACCCCTTTGGAAATATTACTTGTGTAAAAGTCAATCCCAAAACCTTTGTGGAAATATTTGTTCTCAGAATTTGTATTTTGCCAAAGTATGTAGTTACATTGGTTCTTGTGAATTTATTCTAATTTTGGGACTGAACCTTTAAAGCATTTGCCAACGGTCCATGATTTTATCAGCAATTCAATACAAGGAGTCTTTGTCGTCTCTATACGGTGGTCATAGTGACAGGGTGTTTTCTGCTGTTTGAGGTGACAAGATAATACGATGAACATCCTACAGAATTGGTGGGATGCAATATTCTGCAATTAAGATTAATTGTTAGACTCAGGCTGTCACAGAGCGAATAAACATAAAGCACTTTAACTCCGTGGAGATGCAGACTGCTTATGAAAATTGTTTTTAAGTCATTTACACACAAAAAAAAGGATGAACTATTGCAATTAGATCCTATTGAATTGCTTGAAGGCTCCCCCGCCACCTACAAAAAGTATTTAATTTAGCTTCCAATTGCAGAAGCAAAATCTGGTGCAGCTTATATGGATAATAGTAGACAAGATACTTGCACGATGATCAGAGACACAGCATTGTCAGTCACTTGCTTTCTTTCTTTGGCAACTTGCTGTGTGAAAAATCAGTGCATTTGGAATTCACACGTCCCATGGTTTGAAGTAGAATTTAGCCTCATTCATTAGCTATGGAGAAAGGTCGGGTTAACTTTAGTTCCTCCCCTTGGAACAGATCACAGCTGGAGGACTGCGTCCAGATTAGAGTGGTGCTGGAAAAGCACAGCAGGCCAGGCAGCATCCGAAGAGCGGGAAAATCGAAGCCTCAGGCAAAAGTCCTTCATCAGGGATGGAACTGGAGGACTGTCTGCAGTCCGTATTTAAGGAAGGATGGATTTGCTCTGTGGAGACTCACTAAGCAGATTTGAAAGGTCTGTCACTGTTGATCACAGGATTTGTGTATAGGTTCTTGTGCTGTTCAGTGATGCTTCCATCGGTTCTCAAGAGGCACACAGTACCTGGTTCACTGATTTAAAAGTCTCTGACTCATTGCCTACAAGCAGTTTACAGCATTTTCTGAATAAAAGATAAATTGTTGTTCTTTAGGCTTAAACTGTCTTTTTCCACAGAGAGCTCCTGGCCTGGTGGTGATCTGAACTGACTCTCTGTTCTTATGATGTGGAGGAGCCGGTGTTGGGCTGGAGTGGACAAAGTTAAAAATCACACAACACCAGGTTATAGTCCAACAGGTTTATTTGGAAGCACTTGCTTTCGGCGTGTCGCTCCTTCATCAGGTAGCTGTGGATGAGGATGATAAAACACAGACTTTATAGCAAAATATCATTGTGTGGTATATCACTGATGTCATATATTGAACAAACCTAGATTGTTGTTAAATCTTTCATCTTTTAGAATGGGTTGCAGGTTTCGGTTCATTAGCATATAAATCCAAGAACTTGCATATTAATGAACCAAAACCTGAAACCCATTCTATAAGACTTAACACCAATCTCGGTTTGTTCAATATATTATTTCAGTTGCATGACACTGTGATCTTTTGATATAAATTCTGTGTCTTATGATCCTGTTCCACAGCTACCTGATGAAGGAGCAGTGCTCTGAAAGCTAGTGCTTCCAAATAAACCAGTTGGACTGCAACCTGATGTTGTGTGATTTATATCTATGTACCTAATTCAGAAACCCAAGCTGTTCAGCTACCTGAGAACAAAATCACTGAATTATTGGCAGGTAACAGGCCTTTGTTATTAGTAACTGGTCACTAGTCCACAAATAATTCACTGCTTGTTTCCAATCAAAGCTCCATTTATACACAACCCCTCAGCTCCAGTTTGTCTACAACAAATGTAATGATCTGCCAAATGAAGTGATGTAGGCGGCTATTTGCAACGTTGAAAAGGCATCTGGATGGATACATGAGTAAGAAAGGTTCGGAGGGATATGGGCCAAATGCTGGAAAATGGGCTAGATTAATTTACGATATCTGGTTGGCATAAACAAGTTGGAGCGAAAGGTCTGTTTCCGTGCTGTAAATCTCTATGACTCTAAGCACTTTATTGGCTTAAAAGTTCTTTTGGACATCCTGAGATTTAAAAAGTCACTACAAAAACACTGAATTCTGATTTGGGTTATTTTTCTCGGTGACTGAGAGCTATTTACTACAGGCAAAGTCTTTTCATTCATTTAGTTAAAGGAACAGTATAATCACATTCAAAACTTAAAATCAATTTGCACGTTTCTTTTGTATAACCCATAATTTATCAGAAAAGATATCACATTTACGTAGTGCCTTAAATGTGGTGAAATATTCCATCAGGCTCTTAGAAAATCGATAGAAATAAGAGTTGACACTGTAACACACAACGGAATGGAATATTACGGTAGCTGATGGGGGATAGGTTTCAAGGGACAGCCTAGAAGGAGACATAGAGGTGAAGCAGCTTTCACAGGGAAATTCCAGAGCTCTGAACTATGGCAGCTGGAAGTACAGTTGTTAATTGAGACTCTACTGAAGTTGACAATGTGCAGGAGCCCAGAATTAGAGAAATAAAACCAACTAATTCAAGGTTTGTGCGAAGATTTGTAGCTCGGGTTGCTCGTTGTTGTGGTTCTGTTCGCCGAGCTGGAAGTTTTTGTTGCAAACATTTCGTCCCCTGGCTAGGAGACATCATCAGTGCTCTGGAGCCTCCTGCGAAGCGCTTCTTTGATGTTTCTTCCGGTATTTATAGTGGTCTGTCCTTGCCGCTTCCGGGTGTCAGTTTCAGCTGTCCGCTGTAGTGGTTGGTATATTGGGTCCAGGTCGATGTGTTTGTTGATGGAGTTTGTGGATGAATGCCAAGCGCTTCGCAGGAGGCTCCAGAGCACTGATGATGTCTCCTAGCCAGGGGACGAAACGTTTGCAACAAAAACTTCCAGCTCGGCGAACAGAACCACAACAAAAACCAACTAATGCTGGAGAAACTCAACAGAAATTACCCAGACAGAAGCAATGTGATTCCAGTCTAATAAGTTCCTTTTCAGAAGCGAATCTCAGAGATCTGTAGGGCTGGAGGAGATTTCAGAGATCTGGAGGAATCAGGTGATAGGGGATTTGAAAATAAGGATGAGATTTTTTTTAAATTGAGACATTGCTCGACCCAGAACCAATGTGGCTCAATAAACAAGAGAGTGAGGGATGAACAAGACCCGAATTCACTAACGTCCTTTAGGGAAGGAAGCTGCCATCCTTACCTGGTCTGGCCTGATGTGACTCCAGACCCACAGTAATGTGGTTGACTCATAACTGCCCTCTGGGCATTCAGGGATGGGCAATAAATGTTGACCTAGCCAGTGACGCCCATATCCCGTGAGTGAATAAAACAAAATAAGGGCAGTAGAGTTTTTGGTGACCGTAAAGTTTTGGAGTTGGAAGCTTCGAAACTGGCTAGAAGATTATTGAAAAGTCAAAGCGAAAGGTAACGAAAGCACAGATTTTGGTTTCAGCAGCAAGTGTATTGAGACAGCAACAGAGAAGTAACATTGGTGGAAATAAGCATTCTTAGTGTTGACATGAGTAACACACAGACCGTGACAATGCAGAATAAGTACATAGAGAGTAATGAACACATAAATATTCAACTGTAGAAATGATCAGCTAGTGCTTGGTATGCTATTTGCTCCATGATGAATAAGGCAAGTAGTGAGGTTGGGTTAATGCTAATAAACACACACACACACACACACACACGCACGCTTTTCACATTATAGAATTAATTAGGATAAGAGCACAACCTTGCTATTCAGTCCACTTTGCTGAGCAGCTCTTTGATGTTGGAATGTTTATATTGATTGGCTGTAAACTCAGGGTGACAGGAACAGTGGTTAAAATGGTCTTATTTTCAAACCTGCTGATTAGAGATGAATGGTGCATGTCAGGTTAAGACAGATGTCTAAAGAAAACACCATGCCGAGCAAACACAGCAGATCCATTAGTTTACTAATTGAATTAAAATCCTTGTAAATCCAAAACCCAGCATGGGGTTGGACAAAGGTGAGAAACATTCATTAAACAAAAATATGAGAAACAGAGAAAGGCATTATGATGGTTTGCTGAATGAAATGTCATAGGCATTGGTGTTTAGATCTCTTTTATTCCCCAGCTACATTAAAGGAGCAAACCTCTGAAACCAATCAGAAGACGATCTTTCCTTTATTTAGCATGTATGTCTACCTCAGAATATGCCAAAGTGCCATCCAGTCAATGAAGTACTTCTGAAATATGGTTGCTTTGTAGTGCAGGAAATGCAGCAGGCAATTTGTGTACAGCAAGCCCCAACAATGCTGATAATGACCAGATAGAAATACTTCAACGATTTATGGTATTCACACCAGGAAGACTCCTCTGTTCTTCATCAGAGCAGTACCAGCATGTGCCAGGTCAGTGAGATGCCACCTGGTTTCCCTGGAACCAGTGGGTGCCCACATCAAACTGAACATGTCTTTGGCTCTCGACAATCCCTTGCAAATAGAACATCCTTGTGTTATCTCCCATGGATGGGGAGGGTTGCCTGGTCGAGTGAGGGGTTCGATCAAGCTTTAATGGTGTCCTTTCTGTGAGTTAGATTTCCCATCTGAAAGTGAGGATTTCTCACCTGTGCCAGCGAAGCAGCCTTCAGTGGAATTTGGAACCAACAGGAAGTTCCTACCCCTATTCTCTCACTCTGCCTCATGGTGATTTTTCCCTGTTAGGGTAACAGGCAGAGGTCCCAGGCCATACAAGGTACAACTCCCAGAAATGACAGAGACTCAATACAAATCATTCCCAACTGGAATCTTCCAGTAGGTCATAGCAGAAGGGAAGCAGAATCCCTATGGATCTCCAGGAAGTATGTTGTTTGGCCATCATACATCACACATAAGGAAGGTGTATGCGAAAAGCAGGGACGCATGTCTAGCTGTCTGACTGAACTGATTTCAAGACAGCAGTTATTTTCTCATTTATTAAAAAGGAGAGTCTAAGTGCACGCTTTCTCACCAATGGGAGAGTTTTGCTTTGGTCATTTGCGCTGTTACATTATAAATGTAGTCATGAAAACGACTGCTGGCAGGAAAATCAATTCAAGTGCTCATGCTGTCATGATAGTTGAGCTAATATAACTGAGCACAGACCCAAGGTTTGAATTTGGGACCTTCCTTTCTATCCTTAACTCTGTGCTGATAGACATCACCGCTCCTGTTATTACTAACTGAATTGTCAAGACAAATAGTGGTGCAATCAATTCTGGTTAGCAAGTCAATAACTAGTGGTGAGCCTCTGGGTCCTTGGAGTACTTTCTAGCCTTTGGGTAATAATGAGGCTGAAGTCCAAGCTCTCCTGTGAGTGCATTTGCATTAGAACGGCAGTCATATACGTCAGTCTGTATTAGAATATTCTGTATCACTGTGAGTTCAAGTCAAGTGCAACACACTTGTTTTACTCTTTCTTCAGGATACAGTGAAATCAAATGAAAATGTAACATAAAAGTAGAGCAGTTGAGAGTATAGTGCTGGAAAAGCACAGCAGGTCAGACAGCATCCGAGGAGCAGGAGAACTGACGTTTCGAGCATAAGCCCTTCGTTAGGAATGGGGCTTGTGGGCTGGGGCTGAGAGATAAATGGGAGGGGGTGGGGCTCGGGGAAAGGTAGCTGAGAAAGCGATAGATAGATGAAGGTGTGGGAAAAGGTGATGGTTCAGAGGTGAGACAGGTCCAGAGGGCGGTGTCAAGTTGGAGGGGATAATGTGGGGGGAGGGAAAATGAGGAAGCTGCTGAAATCCACATTTATCCCGGGTGGTTGTAGGGTCTCAAGGCAGAATATGAGGCGTTTCTCCTCCAGATGGTAACAGTTTGGCGGTGGAGGAGGTCCAGGACCTCCATGTCCTTGACGGAGTGAGAAGGGGAGTTGACATATTCGGTCATGAGGCAGTGGGATTGGTGGGTGGGGGTGTCTCAGAGGTGTTCTCTGAAACAATCTGTAAGAAGGCGTCCTGTCTCCCTGATGTAGAGGAGACCACACCGAGTGCAATGGATGCAGTATATGAGATTGGAGACCACACCTGGAGGAGGAACGCCTCATGTTCTGCCTTGGGAGCCTGAAACCACACGGGATAAAGGTGGATTTCAACAACTTCCTCATTTCCCCTCCCCCCACATTGTCCCAGTCCCAAGCCTCCAAATCAATACTGCCCTCCCGATCCATCCATTACAGCCCCTTCTGATCTATCACCTTCTCCCTCACCTTCATCCATCTATCGTTTTCCCAGCTACCTTCCCACCCCAACTCCACCCCCATCCCACTTATCCCTCATCCCCAACCAACAAGCCTTAGTCCTGATGAAAGACATATGCCCGAAACGTCAATTCTCCTGCTCCTTGGATGCTGCTTGACCTGCTGTGTTTTTCCAGCACTATACTCTAGACTCTGATCCTTACTTTCTGTGGTCCTTACTTTCTCCTTATAAAGGTTCAACAGTGAGATTGACAAGTCCAATAGCACAGAATAGGTTTTACCGGCTGTAAAATCAGGGATTGTGGTAGACCAGCACTTTTAAGTGTCCCAGTCAATGCGCAGGCCCCTAGTTAAAGGCCATGTTTAAGTATTGCAGTTTGTCAATCAACTATTTATTCTTCTTTAAGTTCAAGAGAGTTTTAGTTATGAAGAGTGATTGGAAAGACTTCAGTCACTTTCCTTGGATCAAAGTAGACTGAAGAGTGATATGATCGAAATATATAAAAATAGAGGAGCATGGATAGACTAGACAGGAAAAAATTTACTCTTCGGTAGAGGGATCAAAGGTCAGGGGTTAGATTTAAAGAAGGGGCAGGAGGTTTTGAAAGGTTGTGAGGAATTAGATTTTCAGCCAGAGAATGATGGAATCTGGAACTCACTGCCTGAAAGAGTGGTGGAGGCAGAAACCTTCATTTAAGACATAATTACATGTGCACATGTGATGCCAAGGAATATAAGGGTATGGGCCAAGTGCTGGAAGAGGGATTAGAACAGTTAGGTTGTTATTTTTGGCCTTTTTCTGTGCTGCAGAATAATATTCTGCTTCAAGGAATTTGATTATCTGTGTACATATATTACAGAACATGAACTTGTAATTGTGACATGCATTTTCTCCTGCCCTCGCTTCTGAAGGTTAGGCCATGAATTTCCATTGGATTAATCCACATTATGGGCAAAGTCCAGCAGGGATTTGACATTGCCTTCTGTATGTTTGCTGCCCTGTGGACTCTCCTACTTTTACCGTCTGCCATCCTGTGTGTTGGTAGTTTTATAGGCTGACAATGAGTTGGCTCACCTGCATTACGAATACACCTTCATGGCCGTCATGGTGAGGGACTTGAACTTGGAGCTTCTGACCCAGAGGCATGGACATTACCCACAGCAAGGTAGGCAATCAGAAAAGCAAATCGTGTATTCACCTTATTACAAAGGGATTAAATAAATCTTGCTGTGATGTAGAGAACTTTGGATAAACCGTACTTGGAGCACTCTGTACAATTTTGGCTTCCTGATATAAGACATATGTATTTGCCTTTTAGACACGCAATGAGGATTGATTCCTGCAATAAGGGAATTATTCAGTGCAGAGGTATTGAGTAGAATAAACCAATATTCCTTAGAAATGGAAAAAACGAGAGATGATTGCACTGAAACAGGGCAGATGCTCGGAGGATGTTTCCCCTCAGTGAGAACAACAGAACTGAGGATCACAATTTCATGCTAAGATACTAGTCAGTTAGGACTGAGAGGAGATTACATTCCTCAGTCAGTTGAGAAGCTTTAAAATCCTTTGCCTAAGAACATAGAACATAGAACATTACAGCGCAGTACAGAGCCTTCGGCCCTCGATGTTGCACTGACCTGTCATACCAATCAGAATCCCATCTAACCTACACTATTCCATGTGCATCCATACGCTTGTCCAATGATGACTTAAATGTACTTAAAGTTGGCGAATCTACTACCGTAGCAGGCAAAGCATTCCATACACTTACTACTCTCTGAGTAAAGAAACTACCTCTGACATCTGTCTTATACCTATTTCCCCTCACTTTAAAGTTGTGTCCCCTCGTGTTTGCCGTCCCCATACTTGGAAAAAGGCTCTCCTTGTTCACCCTATCTAACCCTCTGATTATCTTATATGTCTCTATTAAGTCACTTCTCAACCTTCTTCTCTCTAACAAAAACAGCCTCAAGTCCCTCAGCCTTTCCTCGTAAGATCTTCCTTCCATACCAGGCAACATCCTAGTAAACTTCCTCTGCACCCTTTCCAAAGCTTCCACATCCTTCTTATAATGCGGTGACCAGAATTGTACACAATACTCCAAGTGCGGCCGCACCAGAGTTTTGTACAGCTGCACCATAACAACCTGGTTCCGGAACTCGATCCCTCTATTAATAAAGATCAAAACACTGTATGCCTTCTTAACAACCCTGTCAACCTGTGTGTCAACTTTCAAGGATCTGTGTACCTGGACACCGAGATCTCTCTGCTCATCTACACTACCAAGAATTTTACCATTACCCCAGTACTTTGCATTCTGGTTACTCCGACCAAAGTGAATCACCTCACATTTGTCTGCATTAAACTCCATTTGCCACCTCTCAGCCCAGCTCTGAAGCTTATCTATGTCTCTCTGTAACCTACAACATCCTTCGTCACTATCCACAACTCCATCGACCTTAGTGTCATCTGCAAATTTACTAACCCACCCTTCTACGCCCTCATCCAGGTCGTTTATAAAAATGATGAACAGCAGAGGACCCAACACCGACACTTACGGTACACCACTGGTAAGAGAACTATAAATGGTGAAACATTGAGTATATTCAAGACAGAGATCAATAGATTTTTGGTTCTGAAAGTTCATGGTGATAGCCCAAGGAGGTCCAGCTAAGGTAGAAGACTGATCATGATCGTATCCAATGGCAAAGTAGTCTCTGGGGACCTCCTACAGCTCCTCTATCTTATGATGATCATTCTGTCTGAGCATTAACTGCCAAATAATTTTGTCTCCTCACGCCATCACACCAATTTTAGCAGTTTTGCGACGAATAAACAAAAGTGATCTAAATGAAACTTACTTCAAAAAGCTTTTATAATATTTTTAAAAATTGATTTTGTTTGCAGCAGGTTCCCAACAGCGTTAAGGAGATTGATCTTAAATCATTGGAGACTCCAGGTCTTCACTGGAGAACTGGGAACACTAGTCCTATATTTTTCATAGAATCTCTGTGACCTCTGTCAACACTGCTTTATAGGAAAGGCTTATCCAAACAGGAGAAGCAATTTATGGAAACAACAAATGCTGGAGATCACAATGGGTCAGGCAGCATCCATGGAGAAAGAGCAAGCTAACATTTCAAGTCTAGACTCAAAACATTAGCTTGCTCTCTCTCCATGGATGCTGCCCGACCATAGATGGCACGGTGGCACAATGGTTAGCACTGCTGCCTCACAGCACCAGAGACCCAGGTTCAATTCCTGCCTCAGGCAACATTCTCCCCGTGTCTGTGTGGGTTTCCTCCAGGTGCTTTGGTTTCCTCCCACAATCCAAAAATGTGCCAGCCAGGTGAATTGGCCATGCTAAATCGCCTGTAGTGTTAGGTGTAGGGGGATGGGTTGCTCTGAAGTAGGTCGGTGTGGACTCGAAGCGTCTGTTTCCACACTGTAAGTAATCTAAACTGTGATCTCCAGCATTTGTTGTTTTCAGTACAGTAATTTGTTCGAGCAATTTGTTCGGCTGAGTTTAATGGATCCAGTAGAAAAGACAGTTGACTATAGCTGTTGCAGTCTCAAGCTTAAAGAGATATTCCTTCATAGTTGGGAGATACAGGGGAATTGTTACGAAAAGGTGATCAACAACCAGGGGAACATTTGCAAGTTACTTTTCTTGCAGTCACCACTAAAGACACTCAGAAGCAAGACACAGCCATGTCTGAATCAACAATTATTCCTTTCACCTTTTCAGAATGAAAAGCCATTATCTCATCCGAGGTAATGAAGAGAAATATATAGCCGTTCAATTTGTTTATTGTGTTTGGGTAACATTTCATTAAAATACATGTGTATTTATGCTGAAACATTGCTGACAGCCTTCGGTATTTTACCTCACACTTCGCTTCACAAATTACATTGTCAAGATATCATCCAATTTTCTTTATTGATTTCCAGTCAAGTTTGTTATTTAACGCTAAAATTTCAGTCAGAGCTGTTTCAGAGTTCTCAGAGGCTTCTGAAGAAGAGTCATACCAGACTCAAAATGTTAACTCTTGTTTCGCTCATCAAAGATGTTTCCAAACCTGCTGAGTTTCTTCAGTATTTTCTGCTTTTATTTGAGTTCTCTCCACGTTCAAACATCTCAGGTCTTAGCCCTTAAACCAAACAGTGACAGGCCCCATAAAGCTTCCCTCTTCCAGATGTATCTGTTCCTTAATGAAGCGCATGGGGATACTGTATTCTGGCTAATGAAAGAGAATTAGACATTGTTCTTTCTCATGATTTCCCCTTCTCCAGTCTGTGATTCCAGTCATTATCTAACCATTGGCTGTGACTGATATAACTAATGCAGCAAGCAGTGGTGTAAGATAAATGTTTCCAAATCAATCTGTCCAAAGATAGATGACACACCTCTGGATCAGGAGGATTTGAACCCAGGATTTCTGGCCCAAAGAAGGGACACTAATACTATGCCAGAATAGCCCTCTAAAGTGAGGTAGTGATAATGTCACTGTACCAATAATTCACAACCCCATACTAACAATCTGAGGTCATGGGTTCAATTATCACCATGGCAGATGGGGAAATTTGAATTCAGTAAAAAATCTAAAGTTAAAAGTCAGGCTAATGGGGTGGGGGTCAATATGTGACAATTGTGGTAAGAACCAATCTGCTTCGCTAATAACTTTCCAGGAGGAAATCTGCCATCCTTACCTGGTCTGGCCTATGTGTGACTCCAGACCTACAGCTATGTGGTTGACTCTTAAACTGTGTTCTGAGATGACCCCAGACAAACCATTCAATTCCAGGAGCCCAGCCTCTGATGCCCACATTCCAAGGATGAATTAAAGGAAGAAACCCCAACCATTTTCACTGCTGTAACGTTTGAAGCCCTGACGAAGAAAACAAAACAGAAGAGAGATGATGAAAATGTACTGTCTCTGATATGAATAGATGGCGGTGAAAATCAGTCAATCCTTCTGTTTGTTGTCTCTCTTGAAATTGTTCTCTTACAACATGGTAATGTTCCTACCCTATTCCTGATGGAGGGCTTTTGCCCGAAACATCGATTTTACTACTCCTCGGATGCTGCCAGAACTGCTGTGCTTTTCCAGTACCACTCTAATCTAGAATCTAGTTTCCAGCATCTGCAGTCATTGCTCTTACCAGTATTGTCCTCTACCCCACAGTATCTATGTCATGAGTATCAACACAGAGTGTGATCAGGCTGATTTGATTTATTATCATTGTCATGTGTACCTACGTAGAGTTTGTGGGTGGCACGGTGGCACAGTGGTCAGCACTGCTGCCTCACAGCGCCTGAGACCCGGGTTCAATTCCCGACTCAGGCGACTGACTGTGTGGAATTTGCACGTTCTCCCCGTGTCTGCGTGGGTTTCCTCCGGGTGCTCCGGTTTCCTCCCACAGTCCAAAAGATGTGTGGGTCAGGTGAATTGGCCATGCTAAATTGCCCCTAGCATTAGATAATGGGGTAAATGTAGGGGTATGGGTGGGTTGCGCTTCGGTGGTTCGGTGTGGACTTGTTGGGCCGAAGGGCCTGTTTCCACACTGTAAGTAATCTAATCTAATCTAATCAAGAGTTTTGTTTTGTGGACAGTACAGACTGACTATACAAAGATCATAGGGTGATTGAACAGAGGAGAGAGTGAAGACTGCAGATGCTGGAGATCAGAGTCTAGAGTGTGTTGCTGGAAAAGCACAGCAGGTCAGGCAGCATCCGAGGAGCAGAAGAATCAACATTTTGGGCATAAGCTCTTCATCAAGAATGAGGCTTGTGGGTCGGGGCTGAGAGATAAATGGGAGGGAGGGGTGGGATTGTGAGGGAAGGTAGCTGGGGAGAGCGATAGCTGGATGAAGGTGAGGGAGAAGGTGATAGGTCGGGGGAAGTGATGGACAGGTCAGGAGGGCGGTGCCGAGTTGGAGGCTTAGGACTGGGATAATGTAGGGGGAGGAGAAATGAGGAAATTGTTGGAAGTCCATATTTATCCCATGTGGTTGCAGGGTCCCAAGGGGTTCTTCCTCCAGGCATCGGGTGGTAACGGTTTGGCAATGAAAGAGGCCGAGGATCTGCATGTCCTTGATGGAGTGGGAAGGGGAATTGAAGTGTTCAGCCAAGGGGCGGTGGGATTGGTGGGTGCGGGTGTCCCAGAGATGTTCTCTGAAATGATCTGCAAGAAGGCGTCCTGTCTCCCCGATGTAGAGGAGACCACAACAGGTGCAACGGATGCAGTAGATGTCATTTGTAGAGGTATAGGTAAATTTCTGACAGATGTAGAAACATCCCTTGGGGCCTCGGACGGAGGTGAGAGGAGTGGTGTGGCCGCAGGTTTTGCACTTCCTGCGGTGGCAGGGGAATGTGCCAGGAGCGGGGTGTGGGCTGGTGGTGGGGGGGGAACTTATGAGGGAGTTGTGGAGGGAATGGTTTTTCAGGAACATGATAAGGGGTAGGGAGGGAAATATATCTTTGTTGATGGGGTCCGTTTGGAGGTGGCGAAAGTGGCAGAGGATGTTGCGATGTATGCAGAATTTGTTGGGTGGAAGGTGAGGACCGGGGGGTTCTGTTCTTGTTGCATTGGGAGGGGTAGGGTTCAAGGACGGTGGTATGTGAGGTGGAGGAGATGTGCTGGAGGGCATCGTCAACCACATGGGAAGGGACGTTGCAATCTTGGAAGAAGGAGGCCATCTGGGACTTTCTGAGATGGAATTGGTCATCTTGAAAACAGATGCGGCAGAGGCAGAGGAATTGGAAATAAGGATGGCGTTTTTATAGGAGGTAGGGTGGAAGGAGGTGTAGTCTGGGTATCTGTGGGAGTCGGTGGGAGCAGTGCAAGGAATACAGAGTTATAGCTCTGAAAAGCACGTTAGATTTAAAATTTGAGAGATCCATTCAGAAGTCTAACAGCAGCAGGAACCAAGCTGTTCTTGAATCTGTTAGAGTGTGTGTTTAAGAATGTATCCTTCTGCCCAACTGAAGACATTGTAAGAGAATATAACGGAGGTGGGATGGTCTTTGACAGCCTTTCCACTGCAACAGGAAGTGTAAATGGAGTGAATGGATGGAAGGTTGGCTTGTGGAATGGACTGGGCCATGTTCATAACTCTCTGTGATTTCTTACGTTGCTGGGCAGAGCAGTTGCTGTACCAGGCCATGATGCATCCAGATAGAAGGTTTTCTACGACGCATTTATAAAAGTTGGTAAGGATCCTTATGGACACGCTGAATTTCCTGAGCCTCGTGCTTTCTTGACCATTGTATCAATGTGGGAAGTCCAGGACAGATTGTTGGTGATCGTCAATCCTAGGAATGTGAAGCTCTTGACCACCCCCATTGATGTAGAGAGGGGCGTGCTGTCCTCCATGTTTCCTGAAGTCGATGACCGGCTCTTTAGTTTTGCTGACATTGAGGGAGAGATGGTTATCATTGCACCATGACATAAAGCACTCAATCTTTTTCTTATTCTTTGTCTTATCATTGTTTGAGATCTGGCCCACAATGGTAGTGTCATCAGCAAACTTGTAGATGGAGTTCAGACGAAATTTGGCCACACTGTCATGAGTAAGGGGTAAAAACAATGACTGCAGATGCTGGAAACCAGATTCTGGATTAGTGGTGCTGGAAGAGCACTGCAGTTCAGGCAGCATCCAAGGAGCAACAAGATCGACATTTCGGGCAAAAGCCCTTCATCAGGAATAAAGGCAGTGAGCCTGAAACGTGGAGAGATAAGCTAGAGGAGGGTGGGGGTGAGGAGAATGTAGCATAGAGTACAATGGGTGAGGGGGGGAGGGGATGAAGGTGATAGGTCAGGGAGGAGAGGGTAGAGTGGATAGGTGGAAAAGGAGATAGCCAGGTAGGACAAGTGCTGAGCTGGAAGTTTGGAACTAGGGTGAGGTGGGGGAAGGGGAAATGAGGAAACTGTTGAAGTCCACATTGATGCCAAGGGGCTGAGCATGTATCCTTACGGTGTGCTGATGTTGAGGATTTTCGTGGAGGAGGTGCTGTTGTCTACCTTACTGATTGCAATTTGTGAGTGAGCAAGTCAAGGATCCAACTGCAGAGACCCAGGTCTCAGCATTTGGAGATTAGTTTGGTTGAGATTATGGTGTTGAAGGCAATAAGTAGAAGGCTGAACATAGGTATCCTTATTATCCCAATGTTGCAGGGTTCAGTAGGTCATCACATTGGAGCCTGATTTAAAATCACTTATATATCGCAGATTACTGACTAACAACTTGTTATTTTTCTCTCAAACAATCACTGATGATGGTCAATCACTCTGCTCTCTCCCTGTGGTCAATAGTAAATGCCAACTGCACTGTAGTCTATCAAAGCTCTCGCTGAGATCAGATAATGCAGAGCATAAGAACGCAAGGAATATGAGCAGGAGTAGACCATTCAGCCCGGTAAAATCATCAGCCCCCAGGCCTCAACTCTTCTTTGCTGCCAATTCATCAAATCTCTCAACTCACCATTATTTTAAAAATCTAGGGAATCTAAAGAAAATTCCAGACATTAACAACCATCACAAAGAAAAAAATTCCTTCACATCTCACTATGAAAAAAATGAAGGAGCCTGGATATATCGCTGCAATTTGCTTTTGTTTGTCATTTGTTAGAAACCTAATTTACTAAATTTGACAGCTCATTATATCATCAACGTTACATTGTTTGCCTCACTTAAGACGCAAGTCTATCTTAAACAAATTAAACAGTGCAAAGTTAACTAAAAATATAAAATGCTGTTTCACTTTGAAAATGGATTACTGTACACACATTCCTGGACATTTGATAACTGGTTGAACGTAAGTGAAAAAGTAACACGGTGGCTATGCAGTGCTCAGGGGAGGTGTTAGCCTAATGGCATTATCATTGGCCTGTTAATCCAGAGGCCTAGGGTCTCAGGGGACCTGGGTTCAAATTCCACTATGGTAGAGGGTGGGATTGGAATGCAATCAAAAAAAGCCTTTAGAATTAAGAGTCTGATGATGACCATGAATCGATTGTCAGGAAAAATCCATCTGGTTCACCAATGTTCTTTCGGAAAGAACCTGACATTTTTACCTAAACTGGCCTACATGTGACTTCAGACCCACAGCAATGTGGTTGCCTCTGAACTGGGATGGGCAATAAATGCTGGTCCAGCCAGTCGTGCGCCCACCTTGTGAATGTATTGAAAGAAATGCATGAGTATACAGTTTACACAATGGAAACAAAGCAGAGATGCATTATCATCTCTGCTACACTGTATTGACCCTGCTAGGTTGCAGTGCTTTATTATTTTATCTCTATTATTACAATATATTACTTTAATTATCCACTTTGTCACAAGTACATTTATCACACTGTGCCTCTCTCTGCAATATTTTACCTACACCCCCTCCTCTCATATTTATTGCATTGTAAGAACTGCAAAAGGCCAACGCGGGATATTATATCTTAGAGATCACAATTAGAATCACAATGTGAGACACTCTGTCAAATTTCTAATGAAAGTTGTCAACACGCTGTATCACTTCACCCGCCTTTCTCAACATAAAGCTTCCTCTGACGGCCTTCTTGCTGACACTAACACCTACCTCAACTATCCCACTGACACCTTTGAAATTTTAAAATCCTAAAATGGAATCTCAAACTCAGCTGTTTCGATTTTGCTTTCTGCTTGTAACCTTCATTAGCTGTGAAGAGATTTCCCATCTGTCAGGAATGTTTCAAGAGGAAAATGCGCACTTGCATTTATATAGTGCCTCACATAGCCCTAGGAGGTTCCAGACTGCCTTCCTACTAGTGAACTCTGTTTGGCATTCAGTCCCCATTCCACATTGACAACCAAAATTTGCCCAAAGCAAAGGTCCCACAGGCAACAATGTATTCAATGGCCAGCTCATCTGATTTAGAGATTGGTTAATGGATAAATGTCAGCCAGGTCACTGGGAAAACCTCTCCTTGCTCCTTGTCAAAGTAGTTCCCATTGGATCTCTAACATCCACCTGACAAGGCAGCTGAGGTCACAGGCACACATACTTGCGATAATGTCGGGCTGAATCCAATATGGTCTTTAGGTAAGTGTGAGTTGTGTTGAGTTATTTGGAGGGTTTTTTGCCATGAAGCCTAGTGAATTTTCTTGCTGTACTTTAGCAAATGGCCTCATTAACTACCTAACCCACTCCTCAGGTGTCCCTCTCATCCAATCCTATCCCCATCTTACCACATACCATAATCAAAGCAGTGCACCACTACAGGGATATCTCAGAATGGACCAGCACCCATGGCACCAGCACCATCTTCAAAGACCACTGTACACACGGAAAAACTGAATCTGCCCTGTGTGGTTCCCATCATTTGTCCTGGACAATGGCAGACCAGGGAAACTTGACATTGGATGGGATGGTGCAGAGATAGTGTGTCCTCCTCCATCTGGGTCAGCAAAGAAGTTCATGATACCAAGCCACGTCAACTGGTCTGGGGCTTCCACATGGGTCAGTGAAGTCTTGGTCACCTAGAGGAATGCCCAGTGCTGTTGAATGAAAGTCAATGACCTTCACCACTGCCCTAGGGTAAAGGTCACCACCTTTTCTCCAGAATCTCGCGTTCTGTCTCCTTCTCTGCTTCTGAAGTCATCTCCCACCAAGTCTTATGCTTTACCACTCTCAGTATTGCCTCCTGCATCTTCCCTCAGCCACTTCGATCTCTGATAACGCTCATCCTGAATGCCCTCTGCACTGCCTTCTCCCTCGCATAGGATGCCTCGCACCTGCACCAATACTAACAATTGTTCCACCCACTTTCATCTCCCTTGATACCTGTCCGTATCTCTAATTCAGATGGAAAGTAGCCAAAACGGGGTGGAAAGGGTAAAGATATACGGTGGACCACTAACGTTCAACTGCTGTCAGTCTGTGAGGAGAGAATCCTAACTCTGACCACTCCAAGCGGCCGACTGACTGTACCCAAGGCCCTGATCTGGTGTCAGAGGCTGATCTTGACTTCTTGAGTCAGGATACTCTTACTGAAGCCTATCTCCTCTTACTTTGACTGAGGACTACCACTCCAAACATTGATGTTTCCACTTCCTGATGTGTTCTTCCAGCCCCTTGCTTGTCTATTTTGGATTCCTTAATCTGCAGTTTTCTTTGTCTGCAACATTGATAAGCCTCCTGGTTTTGTGTTTTCATGGAACAGTAAAACAAATAGATCGGTACGGTCAGCCTGCTATCTCTGGCAAAGCAGGGACGCTGCGAGAGTTCAGGTCAGCTCAGAGCGAAACTGATCACTGTGAGAGTAAACGAACACATCAGGGATGTTCTGCGGAAGGGTCACTGGAATCAAAGTGTTCACTCTATTTTCTCTCTACATTTGCTGCCAGACCTGCTGAGTTTCTCCACCAATTTCTGTTCCTGTTTGATTTCAGCCTGGTGCAGTCCTTTAGCTTGGTGTGTGTCCCTGAGCACACAGTGTCCATGCTGCACCATTACAATGAGGTGCAGCACTGTGGTGCAGAAGCATCCTGTAAGTGGATCAGAAATGTGCCATGATACCAGAGCATGTTGGATGCCTATGTCTGTGGGTGTGTGGTGGTGTGGACGGTGCATAGAGAGCCTGTACTGAGCCAGAGACATAGAGATGTACAGCACGGAAACAGACTCTTCGGTCCAACTCATCCATGCCAACTAGATATGCTAATCTAATCTAGTCCCACTTGCCAGCACTTGGCCCATATCCCTCTAAGCTCTTCCTATTCAAATACCCATCCGCATGCTTTTTAAATGCTGCAATTGTACCAGCCTCCACAACTTCCTCTGGCAGCTCATTCTGTACACTCACCACCTTCTGTGTGAAAACATTGTCCCTTATGTCCCTTTTAAATATTTCCCCTCTAACCCTAAACCTATGCCCCCTAGTTCTAGACTCCTCCACCCCAGGGAAAGGACGCTATTCACCCTATCTATGTCCCTCATGATTTTATAAATCTCTACAAGGTTGGCCTCAGCCTCCGACGCTCCAGGGAAAACAGTCCTAGCCAATTCAGCCTCTCCCTATAACTCAAATCTTTCATAGAACATAGAACATAGAAAAATACAACACAGTACAGGCCCTTTGGCCCTCGATGTTGCGCCGATCCAAGCCCACCTAACCTACACTAGCCCACTTTCCTCCATATGCCTATTCAATGCCCGTTTAAATGCCCATAAAGAAGGAGAGTCCACCACTGTTACTGGCAGGGCATTCCATGAACTCATGACTCGCTGAGTAAAGAATCTTCCCCTAACATCTGTCCTATACTTACCATCCCTTAATTTAAAGCTATGCCCCCTCGTAATAGCTGACTCCATATGTGGAAAGAAGGTTCTCATGGTCAACCCTATCTAAACCCCTAATCATCTTGTACACCTCTATCAAGTCACCCCTAAACCTTCTTTTCTCCAATGAAAACAGCCCCAAGTGCCTCAGCCTTTCCTCATACGATCTTCTTACAATCCCAGGCAACATCCTGGTAAACCTCCTCTGCACCCGTTCCAGTGCCTCCACACCCTTCCTATAGTATGGTGACCAAAACTGCATACAATACTCCAGATGCGGCTGCACCAGAGTCTTATACAACTGCAACATGACCTCAGGACTCCGGAACTCAATTCCTCTACTAATAAAAGCCAGTACCTCATATGTCTTCTTCACAGCACTATTTACCTGGGTGGCAACTTTCAGAGATCTGTGTACATGGACACCAAGATTCCTCCGCTCATCCACACCACCAAGTATCCGACCATTAGCCCAGTACCCCATCTTCTTGTTACTCTTACCAAAGTGAATCACTTCACACTTACCTACATTGAACTCCATTTGCCACCTTTCTGCCCAGCTCTGCAGTTTATCTATATCCCGCTGTAACCTGCCACATCCTTCCTCACTGTCAACAACTCCACCAACTTTCAAACCTGGCAAAATCCTGTAAATCTTTTCTGAACCCTTTCAAGTTTCACAACATCCTTCTGATAGGAGGGAGACCAGAAGTGCATGTAATATTCGAAAAGTGGCCTAACCAATGTCCTGTACAACAGCAATATGACCTCCCAACTCCTATACTCAATGCTCTGACCAATGAAGGAAAGCATATTGGTGCCTCCTGTTGGACATGGAGGTCATTTGATAGAAGCTGTAAGCTGAAAGCGCCAGGAACTTGTTCTGACCTCCATGTTGAGATTACTCAATGGCTGGCTTGTTCGCCACATCGGTAAGATAAGAAGCTGCATGTCAGTGAGCTGAGTTGTGGAGGTAATGAGGTGTTAAGCAAGTAATAATTCCTATTAAAAGGCAACTCACCACAGTCTATCAAGAAACTCACCTCACTGCTCAAACAGGTAAAAAATGCAGTGAGTTTCTCCCAATGTTGTAGTAGACCGCACCAGACATCTCAGTCTACTCTGACACAAAGCCTGCCGTAGATCACATCAACTGGGCCCCTTTAAAACTCCACCTGTTACTCAGTGCCTCGATTCAATAAGATTGCAAAAGCAGAAGGAGAGGAAACGGTATTGTCACCTCCATTGTTTCTCAATCCAATGTCTCATCTGAAAGATAGAAATTAGGTGTTGCAGTCGATTTTTGAACCCCACTTCCCTGTCACGGCATTTCTCCCTCATGACAAATTAAATGAGATTCATTATCATCTCATTGCAAATGAAAGTAAATGATCAAACATGAACAACAAACTATGCTACTTTTAGGCAGCGTGTTGGCTCGGTGGTTAACACTGCTGCCTCACAGTGCCAGGGACCTGGGTTTGATTCCAGCCTCAGGTAACTGTCTGTGTGGAGTTTGCACATTCTCCCTGTGTCTGTGTGGGTTTCCTCTGGGTGCTCTGGTTTCCTCCTACAATCCAAAGATGTGCAGGTTAGGTGAATTGGCCATGTTAAATTGCCCGTAGTGTTCAGGCATATGTAGGTTAGGTGCATTAGTCAGGGGTAAATGTAGAGTAATTGGGATGGGGAATAGATCTGGGTGGGTTATTCTTCGGAGGGTCAGTGTGGACTTGTTGGGCCGAAGGGCCTGTTTCTACACTGTAGGGATTCTAGATTCTACAGCACTCCCTTAGCACAGCACCACAGCCTCCACCTTAGAGAGGGTGGAGATTCAAAGCTGATCAAAAAATAAGGTACTATTCAGAACGGAAGGATTCATTTTGATCACATGCTGCGTGCATGGATTATCTCCAGCTTCCAAAGAAAGACACACAATAATTTCAATCTGATGTCTAGCTTTTAGTGAGAATTTCTCGTTAAAGTTACACAGAAATGAATCAAGCATATCTTTCACATTTCTCACTGTAATGCTAGATCCATCAACAACCTCAGTATTCCAAGAAGTCTAGGCAAGACCATAAATTGAAGTTGCACCTAAAATCTTTCCTATTTATCCTCAATTTTAAATGAGGTAGCAAAGTGAATCCCCTGAAAATCAACATTAGTTCAATGCTATGGTCCATTTCCAACACGGTGTAGCTGTTTGTTAGAGTATGATGTTCTAAGCTCTCCTCCAACCTGTTAATCAATACAAGGAGTAAAAGAAAAGTACTGCTCCCTTACCCAGGCTCTCAATCACAGCCTTTCCTACTTCACCTAATTTCCTGATTGAAACAGCTATGAGGAGAGATTAGATCATCTTGTTTGCTATTCCTACAGCAGGGAAAATTAAAAGGTCAAACAGAAAAGAAAATCAGGAGACAACAAACAAATATAAGTGAGAGGCACACAATTAGAAAAACACAATAACCATGTGACAGGGCTTATAACATGAAGAAACGTCAACATCTAAATTAGATGGACATAGAAAATGAGACTTCTGGGAAAACTCAAAGCTCCAGTTTTGAGTTGGGCAACTTTCACAGAGCAGTTTATCTACAAATCAGGTGATTGTTTGGAAGATTCAGTTTTAAAGGTAGATCAGCCTAGTTTATACCCAGCAAGGTAATGAAGCAGCAGGAAATTAGTAAACAGCACCAAATAGAAAGTGTAAATGTTTCAAATATCAGTTTCAAACTGGACAGATATTCTCAGGTTCCTCACTCATCTCTCATGCAGCTGTCTGTGTGGTATTTACACATTCTCCCAGTGTCTGTGTGGGTTTCCTCCGGGTGCTCCGGTCTCCTCCTACAGTCCAAAGATGTGCAGGTCAGGTGGATTGCCATGTTAACTTGTCCATGGTGTCCAGGGATGTGCAGGTTCAGTGAATTGGCCATGTTAAATTGCCCATAGTGTTCAGAGATGTGCAAGTTAGGGTGGATTAGCCACGTTAAATTGCCCATAGTGTTCAGCGAGTGCAGGTTAGGTGGATTGGCTATGGGAAATGCAGGATTATAGGGTAGACTATGGACTCAATGGGCCAAATGGCCTGCTTCCACACTGTAGGGATTCTATGATTCTAACTGTGTGGTTTCAATTCCTGCACCATCTGAGGTTCCCATGAAGCATGTTGACCCTTAGGTTAAACTTCACAGTGGGATTACGGTTACTCTATCTTTACAAGTCAAAAGACAGACAACTGCTACTTCAGTCTTCTTCCCCTAAACTCCCAATATTCAACCATACAGCTCCTTCTCCTAGTATTGTCAGTGTGTTGAAATCATGAGTCAAAACATTTTGCCAGCACACCAAAGCTGTGGAACACCTTCCTTCTCTCAGTCTTCACTTTCTCCAATAAACTAGAGTCCAAACTTCCTTTTGTCTAATCACCATCTTCACAGACGCAGCTACATCTTGACCTTCTTCACTGGAAGATTCGTGATTTGGAAAAAGAAAAAAGTTCTTCAAAATAGACAAGAACCAAAAGAAATGACAACATTCAACAGAAGTGCTTTTTTTTCATTTTCTCCTACGCTCCTCAGAAAGAGGACAGCAACCAAAAGTAGAATGTATTACAAATGACATAAAAATATACGAGTAAAAAGTGAGGTCTGCAGATGCTGGAGATCACAGCTGCAAATGTGTTGCTGGTCAAAGCACAGCAGGCCAGGCAGCATCTCAGGAATAGAGAATTCGACGTTTCGAGCATAAGCCCTTCATCAGGAATAAGAGAGAGAGAGAGCCAAGCAGGCTAAGATAAAGGGTAGGGAGGAGGGACTGGGGGGAGGGGCGATGGAGGTGGGATAGGTGGAAGGAGGTCAAGGTGAGGGTGATAGGCCAGAGTGGGGTGGGGGCGGAGAGGTCAGGAAGAGGATTGCAGGTTAGGAGGGCGGTGCTGAGTTGAGGGAACCGACTGAGACAAGGTGGGGGGAGGGGAAATGAGGAAAGTGGAGAAATCTGAGTTCATTCCTTGTGGTTGGAGGGTTCCCAGGCGGAAGATGAGGCGCTCCTCCTCCAGCCGTCGTGTTGTTGTGTTCTGCCGGTGGAGGAGTCCAAGGACCTGCATGTCCTCGGTGGAGTGGGAGGGAGAGTTAAAGTGTTGAGCCACGGGGTGATTGGGTTGGTTGGTTCGGGCGGCCCAGAGGTGTTCTCTGAAGCGTTCCGCAAGTAAGCGGCCTGTTTCCTCTGAAGCGTTCCGCAAGTAAGCGGCCTGTTTCCTCTGAAGCGTTCCTGCCCCACCGAACATTGTCTCAGCCTGCTCCTGCCCCACCGAACATTGTCTCAGCCTGCTCCTGCCCCACCGAACTCATCTCCCAACACCTCGACACGGTCCTGTCCCCTTTAGTCCAAGAACTCCCCACCTACGTTCGGGACACCACCCACGCCCTCCACCTCCTCCAGGATTTTCGCTTCCCCGGTCCCCAACACCTTATTTTCACTATGGACATCCAGTCCCTGTACACCTCCATCCCCCATCACGAAGGACTCAAAGCCCTCCGCTTCTTCCTTTCCCGCCGCACCAACCAGTACCCTTCCACTGACACCCTCCTTCGACTGACTGAACTGGTCCTCACCCTGAATAACTTCTCTTTTCAATCCTCCCACTTCCTCCAAACTAAAGGAGTTGCCATGGGCACCCGCATGGGCCCCAGCTATGCCTGCCTCTTCGTAGGATATGTGGAACAGTCCATCTTCCGCAACTACACTGGCACCACCCCCCACCTTTTCCTCCGCTACATCGATGACTGTATCGGCGCTGCCTCGTGCTCCCACGAGGAGGTTGAACAGTTCATCAACTTTACTAACACCTTCCATCCCGACCTGAAATTCACCTGGACCATCTCAGACTCCTCCCTCCCCTTCCTAGACCTCTCCATTTCTATCTCGGGCGACCGACTCAACACAGACATCTATTATAAACCGACTGACTCCCACAGCTACCTGGTCTACACCTCCTCCCACCCTGCCCCCTGTAAAAATGCCATCCCATATTCCCAATTCCTTCGTCTCCGCCGCATCTGCTCCCAGGAGGACCAATTCCAACACCGCACAGCCCAGATGGCCTCCTTCTTCAAGGACCGCAGATTCCCCCCAGACGTGATCGATGATGCCCTCCACCGCATCTCCTCCACTTCCCGCTCCTCCGCCCTTGAGCGCCGCTCCTCCAACCGCCACCAAGACAGAACCCCACTGGTTCTCACCTACCACCCCACCAACCTCCGCATACAACGTATCATCCGCCGCCATTTCCGCCACCTCCAAACGGACCCCACCACCAAGGATATATTTCCCTCCCCTCCCCTATCAGCGTTCCGCAAGGACCACTCCCTTCGTGACTCCCTCGTCAGATCCACACCCCCCACCAACCCAACCTCCACCCCCGGCACCTTCCCCTGCAACCGCAGGAAATGTAAAACTTGCGCCCACACCTCCACACTCACTTCCCTCCAAGGCCCCAAGGGATCCTTCCATATCCGCCACAAGTTCACCTGTACCTCCACACACATCATCTATTGCATCCGCTGCACCCGATGTGGCCTCCTCTATATTGGTGAAACAGGCCGCTTACTTGCGGAACGCTTCAGAGATCACCTCTGGGCCGCCCGAACCAACCAACCCAATCACCCCGTGGCTCAACACTTTAACTCTCCCTCCCACTCCACCGAGGACATGCAGGTCCTTGGACTCCTCCACCGGCAGAACACAACAACACGACGGCTGGAGGAGGAGCGCCTCATCTTCCGCCTGGGAACCCTCCAACCACAAGGTATGAATTCAGATTTCTCCACTTTCCTCATTTCCCCTCCCCCCACCTTGTCTCAGTCGGTTCCCTCAACTCAGCACCGCCCTCCTAACCTGCAATCCTCTTCCTGACCTCTCCGCCCCCACCCCACTCCGGCCTATCACCCTCACCTTGACCTCCTTCCACCTATCCCACCTCCATCGCCCCTCCCCCCAGTCCCTCCTCCCTACCCTTTATCTTAGCCTGCTTGGCTCTCTCTCTCTCTTATTCCTGATGAAGGGCTTATGCTCGAAACGTCGAATTCTCTCTTCCTGAGATGCTGCCAGACATAAAAATATAGTTGAGATTACATTATACACAGTAACACGATAAGAAGGAGTAACTTGGAGGCTGTTTATTCTCAAAAATGTCATAAACGATCACAGGTTCATTCTCATTATCCATGTAGTTACCTACACCCTATAATTATAAGACAGCCTTTCTCTAGTAGTTCTGAGGGGCAATCACTGTTATGATACAGGAAGTTGTGGCACTCAAACTATGTGTCGTAAATTCCCACAGACAACAAATTGATAATGAGCAGATAATCCCTTCAATAAATGTGGTTTCGTCTTCATTACATGCCCAGCCTTACAGGTCGTTCCTTCCTGCATGTTGTCAATCAAATTCTGTGTGTATTCAGAGCTGGCAGCCTGATCCAAAAGCCAGTTATTATTTTCTGGTAGACATCAGAAAAAGGCCAGTAGATATAGCTCCTTGTTATTCTTCTTTCTAAGATCTATGCACGTCTATTGTTAGAATTAAAGGGTCAATCTGGGGCATTCTAATTCAAAGATGGAAAGAACATTAACTTGGTGAAGGGTTGGAACTAATCAGCCACCAACGCGTTCTGGTTGCTATCACACAGTGATGGAGATTCAGTGCAGAGAGAAAACAGGGAATGGAACATTATCCCCACCTAGTGACCATATGGGACATAATTTTAAACAGATACTTCACAGCAGATGGTTGCTTTCTTGATTAATAAAAGCACAGTGGGATTTTTTAATAGTAATTCAAAGACTTGAAGTGCACTTTTAACAACATCAACTTGTTATTTTCAGACTTGAATTCAAATTCTATGACTCTATGGTGTAGCGGATGTGGGATTTGAACCACATCTGTGGATTGTTGTAAAGTAGATGTTGCAATGTCATAGATTCATAGAGTCTTAGAGCAGGAAATCAAACTCTTCAGTCCGACTCATCCATGCTAATTCAGTTTCCCAAGTTAAACTAGTTGCACTTACATATGTTTGGCCCATATCCCTCTAAACCTTTCCTATTAATTTCCCTGTTCAAAGATTTTCTAAATGTTGTAAATGTACCTGTATACACTCACAGAGATGTATAACATGGAAAGAGACACCAAAGTCTTCTATGCTGTCCAAATATTCTAAATTAATCTAGTCCCATTTGTCAGTGTTTAACCCATAACACTCTAAACCCTTCCTATTCATATACCCGACCACTTCCTCTATCAGTTCATTCCACATACAAACCACCCTCTGTGGAAAAGTTGCCCCTCAGGTCCTTTTTAAAAATCTTTCTTCTCTCATCATGAGAATATGGTCCGCAGTTTTGAACTCCCTCACCTTAGGGAAAGGACCTTTGATGTTCACCTTATCTCTGTCCGTCATGATTTGATAAACCTCTATAAGGTCACCCTTCAACCTCCTACGTTCCAGTGAAAAATATCCCAGCCTGTCCCTATAACTCAAATCCTCCACTCTGGGCAACATCCTGGTCAACCTTTTCTGAACCCTCTCCAATTTAGTAATATTCTTCTTATAGCAGGACAACCAGATCTGTACACAGTATTCCAAAAGTGGCCTCACCAACATTCTGTACAAACACAGCGTGACATACCAACTCCTATACTCAATGGTCTGAGCAATGAAGCAAACATACTAAATGCCTTCTTAACCACCTTTTTAGATTCCCTACAGTGTGGAAACAGGCCCTTCAGCCCAACAAGTCCACACTGACCCTCCAAAGAGTAACCTACCCAGACCCATTTCCCTCTGACTAATGCACCTAACACTACGGGCAATTTAACAAGGCCAATTCACCTGACCTGCACATCTTTGGACTGTGGGAGGAAACCAGAGCACCCGGAGTAAACCCACATGGGGAGAATGTGTAAACTCCATACAGACAGTTGCCCGAGGCCAGAATCAAACCTGGGTCCCTGGTGCTGTGAGGCAGCAGTGCTAACCACTGAGCCACCATGCTGCCCCATCTGTTACATCATAGTCCTAACAGACCATTAGAGAGATGACTAGCAGTAGTTTAACCTGAGGATCACCAAAACTCAGGTGAGGGGACAGGTTGAGAAGGAGTGTCCCAACATCAGCCAGTGTGTGAATTGAACCCACGTTACTGTTGTCATTCTTTATTTGAAACCAGCTGGCCAGCTGACGGAGCAAATCAACCCCCCCGCCCCCCTCCACCCCGCTGATAACAGAGGAGAGTCATGACTCCACTATATCCCCAACGAATTGAGCTCACACACCTCATTGCAGTTTCACTTCTGAAAAGAAACCTTGGATCATTCGTAGTCACATGAAGGGATCAGAAAGAAGCTTTGTTCATCAAACTCTCTGATATTTGTGGACTTGTTTGCAATGGCCCCAGAGCCTGAAATGTAATTAATGAGCATTTTCCAGTGGGAGTTTTGACAGATCTTAAATAACATCCAGGAAACAAAATGGGGCTGAAAAAAAGGTTGGATAAATATAATCAATGGCACAGCATGACCACAAATACAGTGAAATTTCACTAAGTAAATAAATTCCCTGTCAAAAATTGAACCTTATTTCAGGGACAGAAACCTCCATAACTCACCTATGAACCAGACTTATTAAATTGCATTTGTGAGTGTTCACAAGAGCACTCATCTGCCAAAATTCATTAGCATACTCATATTATGAATGATTACAGATAATTCTTAATTGTCAAACAATTATGCTTTTCTAGAGTCTCTTTGAATATTCATACCAAATCTGTCCACTACAGGTTTTAATGGAATTATAACTTGAGACGTATTACTTTGTACCCAGTTTTTTGCATCTTCTTCAAATGTTTATCTGTTAATTATTAAGAGAACTGTGGTAGTTCCTCTTTATACAGCCACCTTTAGCAAGAGGATCATCCCAAGGGCATTGCACAGCAGTGTGGTCAAACAAAAGTGGATACTAAGTCAAGGGAGGATATATTAAGAAGGGTGAGCAAAACGCCTGGTCAGAGAGGGCTTTAATGAGGAGCAAAGAGAGATGGAGAAAGTGGGTGCTATAGAAAGTAAGGTTGGCACTTGTAGAATCATAGCCATCAGTGGTGGAACCAAAGGGGGAAACTTCACAAATGACCTGACTCATGGATCACTAGGTTTCAGGGGTGATGTGTTGGAGGAGATTACAGAGATCAGGAGGGACTTGGGCACAAAGATTCTAAATAAGGGGAGGAGCATTTAAATTGTAGGAATCAAAGGACTGGGAGCTGACACATGTTGGTGAATATAGAAATGAAGAGTAAGCAGCTCTTGAAGTGGAACATGGCAGGGGAAGTAGACATTCAGATCAGCAGAAGGGGACGCTGTACTGAGAATGGGTAACCAGCCTGGACAGCAATGGAATAGTCAAGTCTGGAGGTGTCAAAGGCAATGACACGGATTCCAACAGCGTGGGTTATGGTTGCTCAGTGGTTAGCACTGCTGCCTTACAACGCCAGGGACCCGAGTTCAATTCCAGCCTCGGGTGATGTCTGTGTAGAGTTTGCACATTCTCCCCGTGTCTGCATGGGCTTTCTCTGGGTGCTCCAGTTTCCTCCTACAGACCAAAGGTGTATAGTTTAGGTGAATGAGGTTGGCTAAATTGCCCATAGTTTTCAGGGATGTGTAGGTTAGGTCCATTAGTCAGGCTAAATGTAGAGTAATCGGATTGGGGAATAGGTCTGGGTGAGATACTCTTCGGAGCCAAATGGCCTGTTTCCACACTGTCAGGATTCAATATCTATATAGATAGACAAAGGGGAAGATGAAAGTGGATGGTATTACACCAGTGGAAGTAGGAGGCCTTTGTGCTGAAGCAGATATGAGCTCAGAGGAATGTATATGTTTCAAGTTAAAATAGGACAGAGAAGGAGATTTGATTTGTAATTGTTATGGGTACGGAGATACAGTGAAAGATGTGGTCTTACATGCCGTACAATCATGTTGTATTATACAAGCACAGCAGGGGAACAAAACAGAGTGCAGGATACAGCTGCAGAGAGATATCAACATTACCATTAAAGAGGTTCACTCAAAAGTCTGATAACAGCGGGGAAGAAGCTGTTCATAAGTGGATATACAAACTTTTATATCTTCTGTCTTACCAAAGGAAGTAGAAGAGAATATAACTGGGGTGGGAGGGGTCTTTGACGATGTTGGTTGATTTCCCGAGGAAGCAGGAAGTGTAGATGAAGCCAATAGATGGAAGGCTGGTTTGCATGATGGCCTGGGCTGTGTCCGCAACACTGTGATCCATCTGGATGGGATGCTTTCTATGGTGCATTGATAAAAAATTGTAAGACTCATTGTGCTTGTACTGAATTTCCTTAGCCTTTAGAGGAAGTAGAAGTGTTGTTGTGCTTTCTTGAACAGAGCTTCAACATGGGTGGACCTGGGCAGATTGTTTGTGATGGTCACTCCCAGGACACTCTCGAGCATCGCCACCTCAGCACTGTTGATGCAGACAGGGGTGTGTCCTCCACTCTGCTTCCTGATCCCAATGACCAGCTCCTTTGTTTTGCTGACATTGGATGGAGAGTTTGTTGCTTTTACACCATGCCGCTCAGCAATGTATTCTGCCTCATGGAATTGATGGCAAGGCTACAAAGCTGTGGAAAGGGTGAATGCTTTCCGACAGCAACTCTGCACATCAATACAACTTGTTATACTTTTAGCATTCCTCATAAAACAAATAATAAAAAGGGAAAATTAATGACTTCCTTTATAATGTTGAAATGACTTGATACACAGCAAAATCAGCAGCTCACTGCTTGTTTACAAAATCTATAAGATACACTGAGCATTAGTTTGAATCTAACTGGCATCCTTAACTGCATTATTAATGTAAAGTAATAAGATTAAGAACAATGATGTTGATACATAATTGTGTAATGGTGATGTCCATGTCACATAATTATGTGTGATGTACTGGAGGGCAGTAGAGGCTCAGAACTGAGAACGTTTATATCCACTGAACTGCAAATTAAAAGTTCATGTAGGAACTGTCATAGATTCAAGAAGTAGCACACAGGAGACTGATTAGAGTTTGACTCCATGTACACAACAAATACATAAGACAGTATTTCTCAATTCCAAAACAAACTCAAGTCATCTCACATCCTGGCTTTATCCCACAGAGGGCCATATGCAGCCAATCAGGAGCAGTGTCGAAAACTGTGGCGCTGGAAAAGTGCAGCGGGTCAGGCAGCATCCGAGGAGCAGGAGAGTCGATGTTTCAGGCATAAGCCCTTTACCAGGAATGGTGGATGGTGTCCCCATGTATCTGCTGCACTTGTCCTTCTAGATGCTAAAGGTCACAGGTTTGTAAGGTGCTGTCTCAGGAGCTTGGGTGAGTTGCTGCGGTACATTTAAGGACTTAAAGAAGGAGAGGAATGACACAGGATGAACCAGAATAAACGAGAGTCAAAAAGTGTGGCGTTGGAAAAGCACAGCCAGTCAGGCAGCATTCGAGATGCAGGACAGTCAACATTTCAAGCATAAGCTCTTTTCCAGCACTACCCTCTCAACTCTGATTTCTAGCATCTGCAGTCCTCACTTTCTCCAAGAGTAAATCAGAGTCAAAATAGAGAAATAATAGCAAATGCCATTAAAATTTGCCTGCAGATTCTCTGCCAATGAATAGTCACATAGAATGCGACAATTCACACAAAGAAAATATAAAATGATCTTTCTTAAACTCATATCAATTGAGCAAATTAAAATATGCATTTATAGTAATGACTGATTTATTATAGATAGAGAAAAGGAGAAGTGAGATGGAGAGATGCTTCATTGCTGACTGGCAATAATCCAACTCATTAAATAATTATGATCACAGCCTATTAAAAGATCAATGTTATCAAGAGTCAATGTAACTGTACTGAATTGAGCAGGAGCCAATAGTTCCACATAATCATGGCACTAACTAATGTAACTCATTTCTGTACAGGTTCAGCTGTCAAAGATAATTGCATTTTCTCCTCATCAGTGCAATTAGCTCACATGATTGAATATATTAGAGGATGGGTGATCAGTCAATTTCATTTGCAGCAGATCTTCAAATATAGGAGGGCTAGCACCAAAATCCCACCAAACCTCATTCAACCCACGAACTAGAAACTTTTTCATAGTGACACGGTGGTCTGTTTGCATCAGGGGTATATCACATGAAAGATTGAGAAACATAAGAGACAAAAATGTAATATTTCTTTAGAAATATTGCATTTTACAGAATCATAGAATCCTACAACATGGAAGTAGGCCATTCAGCCCATACCCACTCCTCTAAAGCATATCCCATCCAGACCCACACGATTCCCATAACCCTGCATTTCCAAGGGCTAATCCACCTCATTAGCATATCCCTGGAGTCTCTGGGCAATTTCCCATGGCCAATCCGCCTCACCTGCACATCTTAGGACCGTGGGAGAATATCAGAGAGAGCCCACTGACCCAGGGTGCAAGCTCCATACAGACAGTCACCTAAGGCTAAAATCAATCCCAGGTCCCTGACGCTGTGAGGTAATACTGCTAACCACTGAACCACTGTGCAACTGTTAAATTTTATCTATTTATCACAACTAATTAAACTTTGGTAACTGTTATCTCAAATCTAAGCAATTTCAATGTGATTTTCACTTCTTTAATCCACTTTAACATGCATGTAAATTATATTTATCAAATAATTAATACCCAAACACAACAGAACATCTCAAAACATTCCATGCAATGAAACAAATTTAATTTACTGTCCCCATACATGCCATCATCCTCAATCCACAGACAACAACACAATGGACTGTCAGCGTTGGCAGTAGTGGTTGCGGGACAACGATTAATTATCATTCCAGGTGTACTTATTGCTCCTCATAGTATGGGGTGATCGCATCTTTAAAACCCACCTGATCGGCTGAGCAAGAAATAAGTTTAACCTGTCAATTTAAGGATAGGACAACCATTAATCTGTTCCTTTAGTGCATCCTCTCAGTACAGTGTCAAAGATAAACCACATATAAACTCTATAAGGGTAGGAAGAGACATAATGTTGCTCATCTCACAGGGAAGAGTGAGCTACATGAGGGCATTGCCAGTGACCTGGTGGGAGCTCAATATTTCCTCAACATTTCCTGGGCAGCATGGTCAGCACATGGTTCCCGCCTCAGGCGACTGTCTGTGTGGAGTTTGCACATTCTCCCCATGTCTGCGTGGGTTTCCTCCGGGTGCTCCGGTTTCCTCCCACAGTCCAAAAATGTGCGGGTCAGGTGAATTGGCCATGCTAAATTGCCCATAGTGTTAGGTAAGAGGTAAATGTAGGGGTAGGGGTGGGTTGCGCTTCGGCAGGTCAGTGTGGACTTGTTGGGCCGAAGGGCCTGTTTCCACATTGTAAGCAATCTAATCTAATTTAATCTAATCTAATCACTGCTGCCTTACATCACCAGGGACCAAGTTTGATTCCAGCCTCAGGTGATTGTGTGGAGTCTGCATATTCTCTCTGTGTCTGCGTGGGCTCCCTCCCACAATCCAATGATGTGCAGTTTAGGTGAATTGGCTGTGCTAAATTATCCACAGTGTACAGTGATATATAGATTGGATGCATCAGTCAGGGGATAAATATAGGAGAATCGGTCTGGGTGGGTTACTCCTCGAAGAGTTGGTGTGGACTTGTTGGGCCAAAGGGCCAGTTTCCACACTCTAGGGATTCTATCTATGATTTCCCTTCAAGAGGGACTTGGATTGGTTCCTGATTGATGGAGGAAAAGAGATTAGATCATGTGAGAGGTGTTGTTGTAGCTGACAGTTAGTTCATCTCCTGGGCTGATCCCTACTTCCTGAGAGGAGTTTGGAGAGAAATTTTCCACAGTACTTGCTCCATTACTGGCCCACACATTCTCCCCTTAACTTGTTTTGCCAATGCCAGGTATTCACAAAAGATGATCTAGCCACCATGAGTGTAGGCCTGGTGGACCACTGTTCTCTCATGGTCACTTTTGGACGCAATAAATCCCCCTTGCTCCAATCCTGAAGGTAGATTTCTCTTCAGGTGTCTCCATAGTCATAGCTCCCGTAATTGATTCACTCTGCATCGATGAGTTGACTCCATGTTGGGGCAGACAATTGAAAAATCTAATCAATCTGTTCCAAGAGGTGATCACAGATTAGCTGACTAATCTTTACTTTTTTAACCCAAAGAGATCCTCTAGCAATTTATCTCAACACAGACTGTGGTACAAAATCGGGAGGTAGCTAGTCAGTATGATTCAGTGTTAAAGTTTGGGAAGGTTTATAGACGCTGCCTTCCGATGTTTCCATCTTCAGCGAACAACATAGCCACTGCATTAGAAAGACATAGAAAATGGAATTGATTCCCTCTGGTGTGTCCAGAGTGAGATCAACATCCTCTGGTGCCTTGAATTTGTGTTTGTTATGAGAAAGAGGCAGACAGAGGAGTGAGAGAGAAAGAGACAGTGACACACAGAGATAGAGGCAAGGGAAAAGGAGCGGGAGAAAGAGACACACAGAGAGAAGAGATAGACAGATAAATGGGGATGGAGAGAGAAAGACTGAGAACAACAAAGAGATATACAGAGTGAGGAAGAGACAGAGAGAAAAGATAGAAAAGTAGTCAGAGAAGGGGAGAGTGAAGTAGAAAAAGAAAAGAGGGTGGCCTAAAGATGGGAGACAGACAAAGAGACACAGAAAGGGAAACAGAGAGACAGATTTTATGCAGAAGGAGAGACAGAGAGAGGGAAGATTAAAAGAGACAGAAGGAAGAAATTGAGAAGAAGAGAAAGAAAAGTCAAGAAGAAAGAGAGATGGACGGACAGGGATGGTAGAGAGAGAGAATGACAGAGATGGGACAGAAGAAAAACATTGAAAAAGAGAGAAAGAGAAGAGTGAAAATGAGAGAAGAGAGAGAGAGAGAGATTGAGAAAGAGAATGAGATAGAAAAAAGAAACGTCATCTTCTCTGTATAAAATTTGAAGGTGGTTTACTGAGATGAAAGGATAGCATTCCAACCAACTGGACCATTTTGTCTCTTACAATGATCTGGCATCAAAATGAAAATCTTTCAGTATGGAAACAAATCAAAATTGAGAAATTCAATGCAAAAACGAAATATATTCTGATCATAATCTCTCAAATGCTGCTCATTCTGTCTCTGCATTTAACTGCTGACGTATATTCAAGAAGCTGTCATCCAGTGTTAGCTATGTAAGAGATTGTTATGCAAAGATAATTTTATCATATTGTGCGTTACAATATGCATATAATTTCTTGTACAAGTTGAATAAATATGGTGATCCTCTTATACTCAACACTATGGCTTTGTAGCCACAACATACTGACCTGAGAAGCATTTGCCATAATCTTCTTCCTAATATTGTTTGAAACACTGATGTTGAAATGTCTAATTCACATAAAAGTACTGTGATCTAATTTGTATTCTGCTGTACAGGAGGATGTCAATGACATATAAGCCTTCAAAATTATTCTTCCATTCACTTAGATCATGATAGATTTACATCTCAACTCTACTTACCTGCTTCAGTTTCATAATCCATCATAACCAAAAACTAAAAATCAATATCAAATTTTCAATTAGCCCCAGTCTCTAACATCAACAGATTTTAGCAAGTGAGAGAGAGAGAGTTTTTCAGATTCCCACTACCCTTGTGTGAAAAGTTGTTTCCTGGCATTACTGCTCAATGACGACTCTAATTTTAAGTTTGTGAATGGTTCCCCACAAGTGGAAACAATTTCTCTCTATCAACATCTTAATCATTTCAATCAGAACTCACCAAAATCCATGATGCAAGGGAACACATGCCATGAATCTGCAACTTGGCCTCGTAATTTAACACTTGCAGCTCCCTCTTTTATGAAATACCAAGAAAGGTGTCAATATTACACGTAACCCTTTCCTATTCTGCCAGCAAAATTTCCCAAATGAGAGGGTTTCTCATACAGTACCAGGAAAAGCTACCAGGCCAGCAATCCTAGATGACAAGGACAAGTCAAAAAGGGTGGTACTGCAAAAGCACAGCAGGTCAGGCAGCATCCGAGCAGCAGGGGAGTCGATGTTTCAGGCATAATCCCTTCATCAGGAATGTGGAAGGGAAAGGGAGCTGAGAGATAAATGGAGGGGTGGGGCAGGGCTGATGGGAAGGTACCTGGGAAGGTGATAAGTGGATGCAGGTGAGGGGTCATCCCAGATCCAACCCTCCAATGTGGCACCTGTCTATCTCCCTTCCCAACTGTCCGCTCCACCCTCTCCAGCAACCTATCACAATAACCCCCACCTACATCCACCTATCACCTTCCCAGTTACCTTGCCCTCAGCCACACCCCTAGCCACCTATTTAACTCTCAGCCCCCTTCCATCCTGCACCCCTGCTCCACACCCCCCACCCCACATTCCTGATGAAGGGCTTATGTCTGAAACATCAGTTCGCAATGCACTGTGGCAATTCACCCAGGCTCCTCTGAAAACACTGAAGCAAACCTATAACTTCTAAAACCCAGTAGAACAAGGGCAGCAGATGCATGGGAACATTACCACCTACAAGCTCCATTTCAAGTCACACAACGTCCTGAAGTGGAACTCTATCGCTGTTCCTTTGTTGTCTCTGGGTCCCAATCCTGGAATGCCCTTTTGAACAGCACTGTGGATGTACCTACACCAAATGGACTGCATCAAGAAGGTAACTCATTACCACCATCTGCCGGGCAATAGGGATGAACAACCAATGCTGACCCAGCCTGCATCACCCAACTCCCGTTAAGGAATTTTCAAAAACTGCAGTTTTCCAACAAAGCTGCTTTAGACAATGAACTTTTGCATCTCAGCAGCTTATCACACAAAGTGGTATTTTGCCATCCTATCGATCAGATTAATTGGAGCATTTCAATAAGAACAGTTCAATTGGGAGATCAGACAGGACTGGAAATCAGATACAAGCCTGCAAAATAAGTCCCACTTAATTAAACAGGAAATGTTCTCTCGGAAATCCAAAACTGAAGAGATAAGAATGCAATAACCTTCTGTTATGTCTTCAAATATCATCTATCAATTAATTATTCATATCTCAACTCACAGCATTTTCACCCTGCAGGCAGGAAATGACACACATTTAGTACATACCCGCAGTGATAAGCGCTCTCTCATTGTTCACCTGAGTATGTCTTCTGTAACTTTCCAATGAATACAAGAAAAGAGTACAATATTGTTCTTCCCTTCGATGATCGATGATGCAGCAGCTAAGAATGTATTGGTCCTGTCAAATTTTACTTTTTCTATCTTTCTCTTCAGGTGAATTGGATTTTGTTGGATGGCTCTGTATAGAATTTTCAGTGTTGGTTAGGATGAGCAGCATCTGTGTATGTTGGCACATTTCCCCAAGCCCCATCCTGTCTTAGAAATATTGGCACACTCCCAGGGTCATCCAGAGCTTTTGGTGAGGTGCTATGTTGAGAATAGTTGCAGGGATGGGGTGGAGGTGAGGTCATGGAGGGGTTTGAATACGAAGATGAGGATTTTGAATTGAGAAATTTAGGGATTGGGAGTCAATGTGGAACATCTTGACTGAGAAATCAAAACAGACCAAAGCGTTGATAAAGTGATCTTAATGATTGATTTCCACCATCATTATGAACAATTGGGGTGGGAAGGGAAGGGTGTGAATGAAGTTAACAAGTAAAGAGTTATTTATTTTTAAAACTTCTTCAAGCAAAGATTAAAAGATTATCAAGAGATTTAAAATATACAAACCTGACTATTGACGAACACAAAATCAACCCCAAAATC
Organism: Hemiscyllium ocellatum; assembly: GCF_020745735.1. Taxonomy (NCBI): domain Eukaryota; kingdom Metazoa; phylum Chordata; class Chondrichthyes; order Orectolobiformes; family Hemiscylliidae; genus Hemiscyllium; species Hemiscyllium ocellatum. The sequence continues at coordinate 48,510,884 of NC_083429.1, read as the reverse complement.
CCTGGGGCAAGTAATAAAGAGGCAGTAAACCTCTGAAAAACATCAAATGGTTTAATCAAAGCAGAAAATGCTGAGAAACTCAGCAGACAAAAAAACTGCAGATGTTGGAATCCAAGGTAGACAAGCAAGAAGCTGGAAGAACACAGGCAGCATCAGGAGATGGAGAAGTCAACGTTTCAGGCATAACTCTTCTTCAGGAATCTTCAAATTATCCCCAAAATGTCGACTTCTCCACCTCCTGATGCTGCCTGGCTTGATGTGATTTTCCAGTCTCCTGCTTGTCTACCAGAGAAACTCAGGAGAAAGTGAGGACTGGTCAGGCAGCATCCGAGGAGCAGGAAAATCAACGTTTCGGGCAAAAGCCCTTCATCAGGAATAGAAAGGGCTTTTGCCCAAAACGTCGATTTTCCTGCTCCTCGGATGCTGCGTGACCTCCTGTACTTTTCCAGCACCACTCTGACCTAAACTCCAGTTTCCAGCATCTGCAGTCCTCACTTTTGCCGAGAAAGTGAGGACTGCAGATGCTGGAGATCAGAGTCAAGAGTGTAGTGTTGGGAAAACACAGCAGGTCAGCAGCATCCCAGGAACAGGAAAATCGACGTTTCGGACATGAGGTTTGTGGGTCAGGGGGGCTGAACGATAAACCTGAGAAACTCAGCAGGTCTGGCAGCATCTGTGGAGGGAAAAACAAAGTTATGGTGTGAGCCCATGATTTTTCTTCAGGATGCATCAAGTTTTTAAATTTTATTTGGCCAGGAAATGGCCAGGAAAAGATGATTGCTGAAGAAAGAACAGAAATTACTGGAGAAACTCAACAGGGTCTGGCAGCATCTGTGGAGAGATAGACAGAGTTAATGCTTTGAGTCCAATGACTCCTTCTTCAGCATCTGTGGTTCTTTCTTTCATTGGAGTAAAGGGACACCATTTTATATACAATGAGCCTCTTCCCATTCTGTGGGAAATGGTGTCACTTTTTTCAAGTCCGTTTCCTGTATCCTAGTTCTGATGAGTGCAAGATGAAATCCTTCGCCCTTTTTAGGTCAGGATTCATGTCTCTCAGAGTAAACAAATAGACCACTTCCGGTGTTGTAATAAAGCAATTGAGTTAAAAGAGGTTTTGCAGTTGTCGAAACTTAGGCGTTGCTTCATCGCAAATCCAGAATTTTGACAGCCTATCCCACCAGGAGATACAACCCACAGTTTGGGAAGTTGTCCAGAGTTACATCCAGAAATGGCTATATGCTCACTTTCCAAAAGCTTTGTAAACTTAGTGCTGCTATCCAGGAGACTGCAACATTTTGCCACCTCAGTCAGTGTCTTTTGCTTTGAAGAGCTCTCTTCAAGAAGTTCAAGATACATGTCCAGTCAATAATATTGTAAGTTGATATTTTGCTGAACACAGCTCGATAACAACCCCTTTACCCTCTTCTATCATTAAGGGGACATCTCAATGGTAATTTTCCACACAATTCAATTGAAGCAGATGACAATTGCGAAAACATTGATCAATAATCTGAACAACAGCCGGTCATGTTATTGAGATTTGGACTGTCACGGCCAGTTACTCCATTAGAGTGACCTGGAAGGTGTGAACACAATTTAAACCAATAATGATTTCGTCCAGAGTGATTATAAGAAAACAATTGTGTTGTAAAAGAATAGCTCAGAGATTCGGCTTCACGTATCCAATTAAGAGGGCAAGTTATACTTGTTGGACAAGTCAGAGATTAAAGTGATCAGAGAGGGCAAGGTTTTAAAATAAAAATGACTAAGCTATTAATTACTTGCTCCTATCTTGAAATGTTTAGAATTGCTATGTTACTTGATAATTAGTCCATGTATCAGTGAAAGGCAGGCAACTGAACTGTCTCACATAGAGAACATGGTAAATGATTCCGGTCCCTACTCCCAGTTGGAACTTTTTGGTGCATATTCGATCACAGCAAAGTCTACAGATATTAGCCTCAACAATTACCTCTTACATTCCAACTTCAACACTGCACAAGCAGTAACGGAGGCAACTCAAATATAATTGCAAGCAGATAGTGTTAAGATTTAGGAGCAAACATTTTGTGGATTTATTGCCCATTGTTGCACATGGGTCTGTGAAGGTTAATATATGTCTGAGGATAGTAAGCTTTGACCACTGTGGGGATCTTATGGGGACTAGTCAGACCAAAAAAGGGATGGTGGCTCTGAGGGTAGCACTGCTGCCTCACAGTGCTAGGGACCCAGGTTCACTCCTAATCTAAGGAGCCAGCCTGCATGGAGTTTGCACATTGTCTGTGTGGATTTCTGCTAGGTGCTCTGGTTCCCTCCCACAGTCCAACGATTAGATTAGACTTACAGTGTGGAAACAGGCCCTTCGGCCCAACAAGTCCACACCGACCCGCCGAAGCGCAACCCACCCATACCCCTACATTTACCCCTTACTTAACACTACGGGCAATTTAGCTTGGCCAATTCACCTGACCCGCACATCTTTGTGACTGTGGGAGGAAACCGGAGCACCCGGAGGAAACCCACGCAGACACGGGGAGAACGTGCAAACTCCACACAGTCAGTCGCCTGAGTCGGGAATTGAACCCGGGTCTACAGGTGCTGTGAGGCAGCAGTGCTAACCACTGTGCCACCGTGCCGATGTGTAGGTTGGATAGATTGGCCGTGGTTATAGGGTAGGATGTGTTTTGATGGGCTGAATGGTATCTTCCTGCACTGTAGGGATTCTGTGGGTTCATGGAAGACAGGCCTAAAGCTCGGGTGCTCTCAACAGTCTCTGTAGCAATGTAGGCCATATACCTGCAAATAGCTGCATCACTCAATAAACGCAGTATTGTTTAAGGTTTTAGTGAAGATCTGTAGCTCGGGTTGTGGTTGAAGTTGTTTGTTGGTTCACTGAGCTGTTTTCAAATAAACCTCAGAAAGGTCACCAGACTCAAACTTTAACTCTGATTTCTCTCCAGCGATGCTGCCTGAACTGCTGAGCTTTTCCAGAAATTTCTGTTTTTGTTTCTGATTTACAGCATCCGCAGTTCTTTCGGTTTTTGACAGGATCCGGAAGTGATTACATTTGGCAGGAACCCACAGAGACCCATCATTCCAACTCTTTCCTTCCATCAACTGTTGGAAATACCTTGTCCATTTTCCATCCTCTCCCAGCGATATTGCCAGTAACTAACTACAAACAAGGAACGGGGTAGACCACAGGCCAAGACTGTTACACCACTCAATAAGATGACGGTTGACCTGACTACTCTACATTTCCACCTACCCCTGATAAATTTTCATCATCTTACTTACAAAGAATCTATCCATAGAAGAGTTATACCTGATTTGAAACACTAAGTCTGTTTCTGTCTCCACAGTTGCTGCCAGACCTGGTTCGATTTCACCAGCACTGTCTGTTTTTACTTAAGAATCTATTAATCATTGCATCCCTACAGTTTGGAAACTGGCCATTCAGCCCATCCAATCTACACTGACTCTCCAAAGAACATCCCACCCAAACCCTGTACCATGCATTTCCCGCAGCTAACCTACACATCTCTGGACACGATGGGGCAATTTTGCATAGCCAATTCACCTACCCTGCACATCTTTGGACTGTGGGAGCTAACCAGAGCACCCAGAGGATACCCACACAAACATGGGAAGAATGCGCAAGCTCCAAAACATTGGTCACCCGAGGCTGGCATCAAATTCAGTTTCCTACTGCTATGAGGCCACCATGATGCCCAAATTCTACAAACTTTTATTAACTTTTGCCAGACAAATACTTAAGTGCTCTGCTTCCACTGCCATTCAAGGAAGAGGGAGAGAATTATTAAGCATTTGTTTCCAGAGGGGCTCTCAATAGACTCAGAGAGAGATTGTTAACGTGATATTGGTGTTATAAGTTGGTCGACCTTTAGCTTTGAAACCTTTCTCACACATCAAGCTTCCATCATGATTCTATGCTGCAAGGTGAGTTTTGCCAGCAGATTTTAAACTATGAATTTAAAATCCCCATATCTTTAAAATAAACTTCTGCTTCTCATTTTGTATGTATGAAACGATATTGCTACTTTGAATACTGAAAGCTCTCTACAGTTTCAAAAACAGCCTCTTCGATGTTGTCATGTAAAATCAGCAAAGGCAATTTTCTATGAATATCAATGTCGTGAGTTTTTGAAATTTGAACAAGGAAACATAAATTAAATTACAGAACTTTATAGCTGTTGTAGTAGTTGGAATTAAATTAGGAAACTTCAAGTTTGATTTTTTTCTGATAGCAAGCCACAGAATGGTGTCTAACTCTTCAGTGGCTAACTGCAAATTATTTTAGAATTGTGTAGAGATTATTTAAATAGAATGAATAGAAAGAAATCAGTTATCTTAAACAATTCACAGCCCTCAATTTAACCAAAATGCATCAAATATGTGTCACGATAAAGGGTGAGATGCCTGTAGCCAGCTGTATGAGTCATACTGAGAAGGAATTGAGAGGGTTATCAAATGAAACATTAGTTTAATGTAGATAAAATACTAAACCTCAATTTAAATAGGTATCTGCTATTTATCACTCTAAACAAAAGGGTAATGAGTTCTGCAAATCCATGTTGAGTGCAGTGAGTGGGGAGAAAGTGTTTGGAGTTTGAATAAGATTTAGATCTGCAAAGCAACCAGGCATGTGTACATTGTTGTGGTAATTCTATTATTGAACAATCATTTTAAAACTTCTGCAATGAGGGCATTGATTTTTATTGGACGCATATCACTGTCATTTGGAAATAGGAAAACTGTGGAGTGTGGAGTGTCAAGAGTGTGTTGCTGGAAAAGCACAGCAGGTCAGGTAGCATCCGAGGAGCAGAAAGTAACAACATCTGCATTAGATGCTCAGGATGTACCAAAATTACAAAATGAAAAGGTTTCAAAAACACTTGTTATTTATTCAATAAAAAAAACAGCTCATTGATCTCAACAGCACCGAAACAGGCCACTCAGCCCATCAATCCATGTTAATGTTTATGCATTACAGGAATCTTCTCCCACCCCTTTTCATCTAATCCCATCCATATCCCCTTCAATTCATTTGTATTTCTCTGTGGCTTCCATTTACATATGTACCTGTTTACTTCAACTATTCCTTGTTGTAGCAACCTCCAAATTCTAAACACCCTGAGAAATTAGGTTTTACTGCATCCAATTGTGGCTGATTTATATTTACATCCCAAAACTCACTCCAGAGTGGAAATATTTTCTCTACATCTATCCATGTCGTCGGCAATTACTCACTAATGAGTATGATCGTCCACTTAGGATACTCCATGTACTGGTCCTGGATTCTGTGGGATCTTGTGTTAGTTGATAAACCCAATCCTAGAGCCATATCTCAATTTACATATTAGGCAGGTATTTCCGGGAGATGGAATTGAACCTTGGCCTTGAGACCATTGATATTGCCTCCTCTGTTTCTTTTTCCGTACTTCCTGTTGCTGATGGGCATTCTCGAAGAATCTTGTCCCTTCATGCAGGAGCTTCCTCCATGTCTGTTTCCTCAGAATGAGGGTCTCCCATGCATTGACATCTATGTTTGCATTTGTTGAGGGAAGCCTTCACAGATTCTTTGAAACACTTCCTTTGACCTTCTTCTATTGAAGTCCCTTTCTTGAACAAGCTGAAGAGGATTTTATTTGGTCGTCAGAACTCAACATCAAAAGCACGTGTCTGGAGCAGCAGAGTCACTTTTAGATAATCAATGCTGGAAAATAACTGTTTCAAGGACGCTGATGTTAGTACTCCTCTCTTCTGAGCTGATGCAGAGAATCTGTCTCAAACAATATTAATGGTATTTCTCCAGGGCGGCACGGTGGCTCAGTGGTTAGCACTGCTGCCTCATAGCACCAGGGTCCCAGGTACGATTCCAGACTGTCTGTGTGGCGTTTGTATATTCTCCCCGTGTCTGTGTGGATTTCCCCTGGGTACTCTAGCTTCCTCCCACAGTCCAAAGATGTGCAGGCCAGGTGAATTGGCCGTGCTAAATTGACCATAGTGTTAGGTGCATTAGTCAGAGGGAAATGGGTCTGGGTGGGTTACTCTTCGGAGGGCCGGTTGGGCCAAAGGGTCTGTTTCCACACTGTAGGGAATTTAATCTCCAGAGATTTGCAGTAATGTCTTTAATGTAATATGAGTTTTAGGACCATATAGAAGAGTTGGAATGATGACTGTCTGATACACAATGGTCTTGGTACCAGCACAGATGTCCTGGCCTTTGAAGACTCTCATCCTGAGGAGACATCTCATCCTTTGGATGTGATGTTGAATCTTCTCACTTTTTCTAATTCAGTGTTGAGATGTGGGTGTTTCTGGCTAGGCCCGCATTTATTACCCATCCCTAATTGTCCGGAGGGCAGTTCAACTACATTGTTGTGAGTTGGAGTTACATGTAGGCCAGACCAGGTAAGGATGGCAATTTCCTTCCCTAAAGGACATTAGTGAATCAGATGCGTTTTTCTGACAATCAACAATGGATTCATGGTCACCATTAGACTCTTAACATTCCTGATGAAGGATTTATGTCCTAAACGTCAACTCTCCTATTTTTTGGATGCTGCCTGACCTACGGTGCTTTTCCAGCACCACTCTTGTTGAATGTTAATTCCAGAGACTTTTTTTAAATTGAATTCAAATTCCACCATCTGCCATGGTGGGAAGTTGAACCCAGGTACCCAGAACTCAACTTTTTACTTGAGTTAAAAGTCCAGCGACAATACCACTAGGCCATCACCTCCCGTGATGTCAGCTTTAGATCAGAGATAACTTCCCAGGTAGAAAAGGTTTAGGAGAATTTCTCCATTGATCTTTATGGAGAGGTGGAACAGAATGTAACTTGATCCATCGAGCAACATGTGCTAACTTTAAAATAAATGTGTCAATCCACTCATACTGTGTGTAACAATTTTATAGAGAGCCAACGTGCTTGGCTTCTGCATGGATGGAGCAAATGTGAAATTTTGGAAACATGCAAGTTAGATACCTGGCTACTCCAGGAAGGATGTATCTGATGAAAGCATTGATATTTCTTCTAGTTCAATTGTATCCATTGTAGTTAGCTTCTCCATCACCATAGCCTCTCACAGGATATAGCACTCTGTCTCTTCATAGAGCACCTGCCCAGAAATACATATTGAGAGACAGAGTGGAGATAAGGGACATTGAAATAGGTGATATTAATAATGAATAAAACAGGAGCCTGTTCAACCCCTTGAACCTGTTCCATCCTTCAATAACAATCAAGGCAGATATTCTACCTCCAGTGTATTGTCTCGTTCCATTAGTGTCCAAAAGCCTATCAATCTGAGTCCTGAGTACCGAAAAGACCTAGTTCTCTGGCGTAGAGAATTTCAAAAAAGTGTGAGAACTTCCTCTTCAGCACAATTCTAAGTGATCTTTTTAAAGACTTGTAGAATGTAAACAGTGACACTTTTCAATTATAATCCTTTGTTCATTCTGCAAAGGAAAATCTGCCCAATGGGACCATATTGTTAATATTTAGTTCAACATTCCCCTTAGAGTGTTAACAGCCAACATGATAAGATTATGTGATGCCACATTTACAGATCTCTTTTCCCAATAGCTGACTGTCCAAAAATTCCAGAACTGTGAATTTTATATAAAATGATGTTCCTGCTCCTGAATACATTTGTATTAGACGTGGGTTGCGCATTTACCAATAGGTTAAAAACTAATGAAACAGTTTTGAACTTAACCGCCTCTTTTCTTCGCTAAGAGTATCTTCCTAATAGCTGAATGAATCATCCAAGCAGTTGCAATTATTATTTTAAGTGAAATAAGTTAGAACCAAGAACATAGAACAGTACAGCACAGGAACAGGCCCTTCGGCCCATGAACAGATCATCCAATTATCATCGCAGTGTTAGTTTGCTGGAGTTTGTTGCAGAGAAATTGACTGTCACTTTGCCTCAGCTTCAGCAACTGAACTTCAAAAAAGTAATTCGCTGGATGGAGCATCTTGTGACATCTTAAGAGTCAAAGAATTATCCCAATGGTAATTCTCCCTTCAACACTTATCCTTCCAGTAATGAGTGAAACGCTAACATTCAAAAGAATTGTTGCTGTCATTCAGGGCAATGTTCTTTTGATGGGAATTGAATGTGACACCACTGACTTGTCTTTCATCTCAGCTAATGTTACTGGGATGGCAAGGGAGCTAATGGTGTAAGTGGAAAGACAAAAGCAAGTAATAAGAAAGGATGATTTGTTAGACGGCCATTCCTAACTTGAAAAAGGCAAAGGTGAGAACACAAGATTTGAGTCGGTTCCTCGCTGTCAGTCAATCCTGGCCCAGATCCATGCCCGGGATTCTTTAGAGACCAGAGTTTTAAGACTGACCACAGGTTCTCAAGAGATAGCTGTAGATACTTCAGGAAGCAAGCTCTGGTGTGAAGTTCAATTATAAAATAATTGAGGTGCAATTTGCAGTCCAAATCCAAATAAACTGAGCCACTTAACATCTGGCTATCCACACTGGCTGAAAGGTTCAAAATTTCCTCAGAGAGGAAGTCTGCATATTTAAAATGCTGTCACGGGTAACATTTCCTCAACAAACAGAAAAGATTCAGTAAAGATTCCTTGAAGAGATTGGCAAAGCTTTTCGTTATTTATAAATTAATTGGCTTCTGCAATTAACTCTTTGGTGGGCCGCAGTTATCTATTTACCAGGGCACACACAAACAATGATGGACAGAAGAAAATCTTCCTGATATGTCCAATGCATCTCATAAAAATGTTGATGCTGTGTGTATCAGAACATGTACACTCTCAACTCCACCGACACTGCATGTTTCCTAACGCGGGGAGCCAAACAATACAGGTTTCCTGGGGGCAAGGAGAGGTGATAGAAATTTAGGAAATTCCTTTCTGATCTCCATTTGTGACCAAATCAGCTCCAGGGTATCACTCTGGTTTGTAAAATGCTCAGTAGCACTTACATCTTGAATGAGATGATCTCCACCCCAGCTAGGAACAAGTCCAGATCTCACTTAAACAAAGATGTGAATTGATCTTCACTCCAGTCGTACCACACTAGGCAAACCTCACCAGAATTCAACAGAGACTTTGTACTAATAAAAATGTGAAGTCTAACGCACGAATGCAGTTAATGATGATAAATGTGTCATGAGCGTTACTATAAATTATACACAATAAGGAATTCGGCAGAGCAACTATGCAGTTAAAAATACAGAATATGAAAATGAATTATGTCTCAACTCACTAAAGTGGAAACAATTTGCTGAATTTACATTTACAGAGCATGGTCTATGAAAGGCATTTCATTTATACACTGGTTAATATTTTAAGGTGCTGCAATAGCACAGTGCATTGGAGTCTAATGTACAGGAGAATGCATTAATCAATCAGATACTTCCAGCCCAGTCAGGGTTTGGTCAGCTCACTAAGATGGACAGTAAACAGTTTCCTCTGAGTTTCCATAACAACCACAGTCCATCTGCCTCTCATTTCCAAGCTGTATAAATTGTTGTTCCCTTTCCAAATTTAGCTTCTTGCATGTGTATCCTGAAGAGTGCAAGGTGAAAAGCTTTGGCTTAGCGTTTCTTTTAGCAATGATTAAGCACTGAATTAGTAAGCAATTATTTGTACAGAGTTTTAGAATGATGTGGTATGGATTTGAAATCTGACTATCAAACTTGCTGGTATTAGAAAGTATGGGATGCATAGGGTAAAAGCTAGAGACTGACACTTACTTTCTGTTAAGCCAATTCCAACAAAGAGCTCCAAAGCACAGTATCAGAAAGCTGGGAACGGCACTGTCAACTAGCTGCAGAAGCTGGAAGCACAACAGGCAGAATGATAAACAGCTGAATTGGACCAGATTTAATGCAGTGTCACTTTTTCCAAGTTTCACAGAAGATTTCTCTCCATGAAGAGTGGTGAGTTTTCTTATGCTATCATCACATCAATAACGAGTTATCACACCCCATGGTGTTCCTTGCTAGCCCAATTCTCCCACTCATCATTGGAAGTACCTGCACATACCATTGCCAGATATCCTGGATCTCAGAATCGCTGGCGTTGGTGTTACCTTTGATGCCCAGCCATGAGCGCAGTCAAGTGTTGGCAGTCCAGGGTTACCCTTCACCATACACACCGCAGGGCAGCAGAAGCACTGTGCATATTTAAATAAGGGGGCAAAGCAGGAAAAGACAAGGAGGAGATGCAGTAAGCAGTGAAGTAAACACAGAGTGAGAGAGCACTGAGTGAGTGAGCTAGCTGTCCTGAGGTGCAGCCTGGTCAAGGTTTACATTGTTCAGGGGCTGGGAAGATTCCAGAGACTTAAAGATTCGCCTTTAAAACAATAATTGGGATAATGGTGATAACAATAAAGGTGAGAATAATAAACAGCTACCTGGAGGAGCTATAATCCTGTCTACAGCATAAATTTTGTAAAGGATTCAATGATTGGCTTTGTAAGTTTGATTACAGCACTGCTGAAACATGTCAACTGCAAAAAAAAGACAAAATAATCAACAAACTAAAAGAATAAATTCTGCATTATTAAAGTTCATAATTATTAACAGTATTGCAGAGGTACATTAACAGTGCAACACAATGTCTTATTTTGGTTAACAAAGAGATCTAATATGATTCCGTGACTACTAAGGGCTTAATTTGAACATTAACACAAGTGACCATTTCTCTGGGCCTACGGGACACAAACAATTCCATAACTATCTCATTCCCTGTTTCTCCATTATCCTGCAACCAAATGTTCCACAGGGATCAGTGCTGGGACCTTTGTTGTTTGTATTATATATAAATGATCTGAGGAAAGTGTGAGTGGTCTGATTAGAAAGTTTGTGAAAGACACCAAAACTGGCAGAGTTGTAGGCGGTAAGGAGGATTGTCAAAGGATACAGTGTGATATAGATAGATTGTACATTTGAGCACAGAAGTAGAAGATGGAGTTCAATCCAGACAAATGTGAAGTGATGCATTTTGGAACATTAAATTCAGTTGTGAATTACAGCATAAAATAAATGGTTGAACTGTTAGGAACATTGACATATTAGGGATTGTCTAAACATGCAGAGGGATCTAGATGAATGGGTCCATAGATCCCTGAAAGTGGCAACACAGATGGATAAGATGGTTAAGAAGCCATACAGGATATTTCATCAGCTGGGGCATCATATATAAAAGTTGTAAAGTTATGTTACAGCTGTATAAAACTTTAGTTAGGTCACATATGGAATATTGCGTGCAGTCCTAGATGCCACATTACCAAGAGGACATGGATGCTTTAGAGAGGGTGCCGAGCAGGTTTACCAGGATGTTGCCTGGCCTGGAGGGTTTTAGTTATGAGAAGTTGGAAAAACTGGGATTGCTATCACTGGAAAGGCAAAAGCTGAGGGGTGACACGACAGAGGTCTACAAACTTAAAAGGAGGCATAGACAGGGGACTTAGTCAGAAGCTTAATCCCAGGATGGAAAGGTCAACTATCAGAGGGCACCAGTTCAAGGTGGAAGGGAGAAAGATTAGGGGTGAAGAGTGGGGAAAATGTTTCACACAGAGGGCAGTGGGTGTTTGGATGCCAGCAGAGGTGGTGAATGCAGACAAGTTAGCAAGGTTTAGGGCATAACTTGATAATCACATGAATGGGAGATGAACTTAGGGATAGAAACCATGTATGGGCAATAAATAGTGGATCTAAACAAGGATTAGGAATCAGCTTGGGTTTGGTGGGCCAAGGGACCTGTATTGTTCTTTGTTCAAAGCCATAAAAAAACTTATTTTTCGCAATGCCTCTTGCAAATTGCAGTGTTTCCCTATTTCCCTGCGCCTCAGCATTAATTCCAATTTACAGGAACTCAATGAATCCAGGTGTCACAATGAAAGATATGATGAGTGGGAACATGTAAATGAGAATCTTCATGTCTTTGTTCATAGTTCAGGAAATTGTTTTGTCACATAAATCATATTCGGGACGTTGTTATAAGAGGCATCTGATGATAAACCAAATTTATAGTTCAATAATTCCAGCCACAATAGCAGCTACTCTGAAGGTAATTGCTATCAGAAGCAGGGGCCCCACCATTCCCTCTGGCAAGGGCAAATAAACCCAAATGAAATGCAATGGAGTGTCAAAAGAAAGCACTAATCGAAGACGTGTTGAACATGCTGCACATCCGAAAGGTATCAACCCTTTCTCCATGCCAGAATTCTCTCTGAGTCAGAAGGTCATGTCTTCCAAGTCCCACTCCAGAGACTTGAACAGATCATCTCAGCTGACACTCCCGGTCAAACCGAGGTTTTGTTGTATGAGCCAATGGATCTGAAGGGGTTAACTTTCATATTAAATTGGCTGCACCCATTCTATACAGTCTGTAGATGGAGACAAGGAATTCTAATTTAGCTTTGGGAGAGACCAGAAATATCTGTACCAACTTCCTAAGGATCTAGTAATTTTGTCTGACCAAATATATTTACAGTGATGGCTATCACGAAAGAAGTCTTCTTATTATCTAAGAACAGTGCCTCTTCTGTGGTGTATCACTCATCACCAGTTAACCCTAAGACTAAACAAAGACAAATGAGAAACAAAAGCAGAATCTTCTTCAGAACCCTTCTGGAATGTTAACTCTGCTTTCTCTCTCCACAGATGTTGCCTGACCTGTTGAGCTTTTCCAGCAATTTCTGTTTTTGTTTCTTTTTTCCAGCATTGACAGTTCTTTGGCTTGGTTGAGGATTGGTTGCAAACTACCTCAAATTACCTTTAGCCAACAACACACAGAGGGAGATGGCAAATACCATAAGGAGAAAGGCGTGGTCATCTGGAAAAATACCGCATGCCTCACCTGCGCTTTCAAGTGGAGGTAAAAGAGCCCTTGGTATTACTTAATGAACGGCAAGGAGTCTTCCACTGTAGTCTTGGTCATTATGTAACATTTATTCAACTTTGCTAAAGTAGATCTTCTGGTCATAATCACATTGGCTGCTGCAGCTTCCTGCATTACATTTTAATACTTTATTTCACAGAATCACAGAACTGTTACAGTGTAAAAGTAGGCCATTTGGCCCATTGTAGCTGCACCAGTTCTATCACCCAGTGCCTATCTCCTGTATCCCTGCATACCATTTCTGTCAAAATAATCACCCAAAGTCCTCTTGAATGTCTCAGTTTGACCTGTCTCCACCACTTTTTTCAGAATGTGTATTCTAGATCCTAATTACTACATCACTTTATTTGCACATCACTTTAAATCTATGGCTTCTCATTCCGTTTTTTTGTAATTTGCATTTGTTGGATACATTTGGGACTTTCCAAACTCATTATATAAATTAAGACTTTTCATTTCAAACTGTGAATTTGTCTATTTAACATTAAGGAGAAGAAAAGAATGAACTAAAAGTCAGACCAGAAGTAAACTAATGGCGATGTACTACAGATGAAGTCAAATTACATTCAACTCAAAACATTAACTCTGCTTTTCTCTCTCTCCAGGTCCTGATAGGGTTTGTGTCCCAGCACTTACTGTGTATATTGCAGATTAGAAATATGGTGAATTTACAAAAGCAGAATATCTCAAACACCAAAATGTTCTCAGATAGATGCATTTTTGTTAAGCAAATGTATTAAGGGATATAGGCCACTGGCAGATGTATGGAATTAAGCAATAATCAGCTATGATCTCATTGAATGGTGGAACAGGCTTGAGGGGCTGAATGGCCTCCTCCTGTTCCAATGTTCCTATGTCTTCGGTTTAACAGTATGAATGCATGAGGTGTTGATGGGTATATAATGATTGATCCCACTGGAAAGTCAAGGACAATAGAATAGATGTGGAGGCAATGAATCCTATGACTTGCAGCGTGTACTACTTTATACAATGAATGCATCAGATTAGAAACAATTACCTGGGAGTGATAAGAGAGCAGAATTAACATTTCAAGTCCAGTGACCCAAATGAAAGCAGCTGAAAGCAACTGAGAAATGTGGTATTTATGCTGAAGGTCAAGGGGAGGGTTATGGAGTATGTTCAATAGATGATGATGGTGTCCAGAGAGGGAGAGGGAGAGGAAAAAGGGAGAAGCAGACAAAGGGAATGCTGATGGTGAGGCACCAGGGAGATAAATGCTGAACGGGTGCAAACGGAAAGTGTGAATCATTGAAAATGTGCCGTGATCAACTCGTACATAAGAGCAGGAGAATCACAACTCATCTTCCACCCAGGTATTAAAGCCCTCAGTGCTCAGTTTTAATTTAACAAAGTTGAAAATCACACAACACCAGATTCTAGTCCAACAGGTTTATTTGGAAGTTTCTGGAGCACTGATCCTTCATCACGTAGCTAGTGGAGGAGGATCAAAGGACAGTTTCAGAGTGTGAACTCTTTTCCCCCATGTTCATTGCCCGTTCCCATACTCCTTTCTCTCTCTCTCCGTTGTTCTCTCTCTAGGTACCATCTCCATCTATCTACATCATGCCTTCCCTCCAGACCCTCCCACCTCTGTCATCAGCACAAATACCGCCATTTCCTGTTTTGAGGAAGAGTAGCCAGACTCGAAGCACTAACTCTGTTTTTCTCTCTACAGACACTGCCAGACACACTGAGTTACTCCAGCACTTCCTGTTTTTGTTTCAGATCTCCAACATCCACAATTCTTTGTTTTATGTTACCAATCAGATGTAGGTTGAAGGATGCTTGTTGGTCAGAACAGAGTCCTGCTCGAACATGGTACTACACCCTTACATCTGACTGACAGGCAGATCAGGCCTCCGCTTAATACCATATAAAAAGGCCAGCACCTCTGATAGGAATGTGGGACAGAAGTTTTGCACTCAAGCCTGAACATGAGATTCAAAGCCAGAACCTTGTGAGACAGAGGCAGGTGTGTCACCAACAGACCCAGCGCTGATAATACAATGTATCAGCCTCACACAGATAACATTTGGGGTAATTCCCTTTCCCCACTTTATTTCTATATACATCTGCATTTTTATCTTTTACATCTACTGCATATGAGATTAATCTTTTGCTCACTTATCAATTTCCATTAAAAAGATTCTATGCCAAGAGTAAAGATGGTTTGATATCACACTGGAATTTTTCATTCTCGGAATGAGGATGTCATTGGCTAGGCCAGCATTTATTGTCCATCCCTAATTGCCAAGAGGGCAGCTAGAGTCATCACCCTGATGTGGGTCTGGAGTCACATGTAGGTCAGACTAGGTAAAGACAGCAGTTTCTTTCCAAAAGGGCATTCATGAACCAGATTGCTTTGTTCCCCTGGACAGTCAACCATTTCTACAGTAATCATTAGACTTTTTATTGATCTTAAATTCTGCTACCTGCTTTGGCAGGATTCAAACCATTACCCCAAAACAATAGCTGCATCCCTGGATTAGCTGCTAAGCCATAATGTCACTGGGCCACCACCTCCTGTTAGAGTTGCACAAGTGTATAGCCAGAACAGTTAATTACAGACTCTGCACCAGTGAAGGATTATGCTGCTGTGTATATCGAGCTGTTATTATTGAGTAAAAATTCCAGCTTTTGTTCCTTCATCCATTATCTTCACTGAGGCATAAATATTGGCTGGGGCACCAGGGTTACTCCTCAGCTCTTCTTCAAAATAGTGCTGAGGGATCTTCCACATCTACTTCAATCAGAAAGAAGGCAAGGTCTCGGGCTAACATCTTCTTGCATACAACTCTGATCACTATATTATAGGAAAGATACAATTATTCTCGAGGGAGAGTCAGAGGAGATTTACAAGAACGTTTTTTGGGCTTGAAAATTGCAGCTATCAGGAAAGATGAGATAGACAAGTTTTTTTTAGAACAAAAGGAGACTGGGGGTGAATCTATAAAAGGATGAGGGTCTTTTAATAGAGTGGGCCAGGAAGACCTGTTTCCTCAGTCACACACCAGGGGCACAGATTCAAGGTGATTGGTAGAAGGACTAGAGGGGATAAGGAAAACTTGTTTCACCAGAGGGTGTGAGGAGTCTGGAACTCACTGAGCAGTTTGGTGGAAACACTATGATAGTGGGACAGATACAGGGATAGTGATGTTAGTCTGGGAGAGTGGGGACAGATACAGTGATAGTGATGTTAGTCCGTGATAGTGGGGACAGATAGAGTGATAATGGCGTTGGTCTTTGATACTAGTTCAGATACAGGAAAGATGGCGTTAGTCTGTGATACTGGTTCCAATACAATGATGATGGTGTTAGTCTGTGATACTGGGACAGATACAGGAATGATGGTGTTAGTCTGTTTTACTGGGACGCCTACTGGGAGGATGGTGGGAGTCTGTGATACTGGTTCAGATACAGTGATAGTGTTGTTAGCCTTTGATAGTGGGACAGATACAGTGATGATGATATTAGTCTGTGATAGTGGGACATATACAGTGATAGTGTTGTTAGCCTGTGGTATGGAAAATATACAGTGATAGCGTTGTTAGCCTGTGGTAGTGGGACAGAGACAGGGATGATGGTGTTAGTCCGAGATACTGGTTCAGATACAGTGGTGATGGTATTAGTCTGTGATACTGGTTCAGATACAGTGATAATGATGTTAGTCTGTGATAATGGGACAGATATGGGTGGTGATGGTGTTAGTCTGTGATAATGGGACAGATACAATGATAGTGTCATTAGCCTCTGATAGTGGGGCAGATACAGTGATAGTGTTGTTAGCCTGTGATACTGGGACAGATACAGGGATGATGGTGTTAGTTTATGATAGTGGGACAGAGACAGAGATGGTGGCATTAGTCTGTGATAATGGGAAAGGTACAATGATTATGGTATTAGCCTGTGATAATGGGACAGATACAGTAATAGTGTTGTTAGTCTTTCATAGTGGGACAGATATGGGTGATGATGGTGTTAGTCTGTGACAGCGGGCCAGATAGATGGTGATGGTGTTACTCTGTGATAGTGCGACAAGTATGGGTGATGATGGTGTTAGTCTGTGATAATGGGACAGATATGGATCGTGATGATGTTAATCTGTGATAATGGGCTGATAGAGAAATTGCTGAAAAAAACTCAGCAGGTCTATTGAAGAGTCACCAAATTCTAAACATTAACCCTGCCTTCTCCTCATAGATGCTATCAGACCTGCTGAGTTTCGCTACAATTTCTGTTTTTGGCATGAATTACATAATGGGATAGCTATGAAAGAAATTTAAACTGAGGACTCATGCTTTGTGAGATTTACATTAGTAACAGTACTCACATAGAAAATTGTTGCGTTCTAAAATTTGGATCTATCTTAACATTGCAGTTTGTTTCCCTTGTAGTCTTCATGGCTGATAATTCTGTTTAAAGCTGAATTCCACTATTGTGTTGAATATAACAATGAAATAAAATATATTAAGCATAAAAAAAATTTCACGTCAAGAATAAACCTTGCAGCACACCCACTCGGCAATGAGTGAATTCCCTCCCACGCCACCTATTTTAAGAGACACTAAGTTCTCAACTCTACTGAAAAACAACAGTCGCATTACTTATGTCTCTGTAATATGCAATCCATCTTCTTAAAATTGTCTCTAAAATTCTCCAAAACTACATGTACTGCTCAGTAAAATAGGCACAACTGGGAAAAATATGTTCGGTAATTTTCAACATTGATTGAGTCAGTCAGTTGTTCAAGCAACAAAAGCAGTTAAAGCAAATGCTATTACAGTTGAGTCTACTTCTCACTGAATAGTTTATAGGAAACTTAATTGCCCTTTGTTTGAAAAGTTCTTTACCCTTAGTATTGCAGGAGACCAGTGAATTGATCAAATATATTGCTGCTAACGTGTAAATGACATCCACAAGGATTCTGCACCTATTCACATCAATTTTAAAAAATGCATGTTTTCTGACTTAATGAACTATCAGTTCAACTCTTTCTCCTTCTACTGAGAGGACAGCAAAATGTCATGTGGTCTCTGGATTCCTGTGATTCTTCAATGCCTCAGTCAAGTAGCTGAGCACCGATGTAGCATTCCATTGGAGTTCCAGCCCCTAAAATAACAGTCAAATCAAGTAACACTTTGGTTACTATATTTTAAATGTGCACAAAATAAGTAAGCATGGGTGGCAGCAGAGAACAAGTTTGTGCTCCGTCATGGAGTGTGTCCATCAGTCCCTCATAGAAACATAGAAACTAAAAGCAGAAGTAAGTAATTCGGCCCATCGAACTAGTTCAGTATGATTGGAGCTGATGTTTATCTCATTGCCATATTCCTGCTTTCCTTCTATGGACTTTGATGCCTTCAAAATCTAAAAAATTGTCCATCTCTTTCTTAAATCTCTTCAGTGACTTGGCCTCCACAGCCTTCTGTGGTAAAGAATTCTATAGGTTCACTACCCTTTCAGTGAAAAAGCGTTATCTCATCTCAGTGCTTAATGGTCTCCCCAGAATTCCTGAGACTGTGTCCCCTGGCTCTAGACACCCAACAGGGTAAGCATCCTCCTGACCTTTAGTCTGTCCAGCCCTGTGAGAATTTTATGCCTTTCAATGAAAACCCCTCTCATCCTTCTAAACTCTAGTGAATGCAGGCCCAGTCTAACCAATCTCTCCTCATAAGTCAACCTCTCGTATTCTAGTGCATATGAGTCAGAAAATTATTGGTTTCTATTGC
Organism: Hemiscyllium ocellatum; assembly: GCF_020745735.1. Lineage (NCBI taxonomy): Eukaryota > Metazoa > Chordata > Chondrichthyes > Orectolobiformes > Hemiscylliidae > Hemiscyllium > Hemiscyllium ocellatum. Next base: position 48,492,216 of record NC_083429.1, on the reverse strand, counting down.
ACTTATACCTGAGCACATAAGTTAACTCCCTAGTTGGGCAGCACGGTGGCACAGTGGTTAGCACTGCTGCCTCACAGTGCCAGAGACCTGGGTTCAGTTCCCGCCTCAGGCAACTGTCAGTGTGGAGTTTGCACGTTCTCCCCGTGTCTGCGTGGGTTTCCTCCGGCTGCTCTGGTTTCCTCCCACAGTCCCAAAAATGTGCAGGTTAGGTGAATTGGCCATGCTAAATTGCCCGTAGTATTAGGTGAAGTGGTAAATGTAGGGGAATGGGTCTGGGTAGGTTGCTCTTCAGAGGGTCGGTATGGAATTGTTGGGCCGAAGGACCTGTTTCCACACTGTAACTGATCTATTGCAGTGCTGAGGGAGTGCTGCACTGATGGAGGTGGTGTCTTTCATGTGAGATGTTGAACCAGGACCTTATCTGTCCTCTCAGGTGAATGTACAAGGATCTAATAGGACTAAAATAACATCTCAACTCTTGTTTGTGGGGGACTTGTGCTTAAATAAATTTTGATGTTCCCAACGCCTCAAAAATATTTCCTGGCTGTAAAGCAATTTGCGACATCCTGAGGATGTGAAAGGCAACTTAAAATGCAAATTCTGCCTTTCTTAATGCAAAGCTCAAATTGTACTTTTGATCATACCACAGTACTTAATAGGACATGAGCTTAGTTCAGTGATTCATCGAAAGAAAGTAAATCTGAAATCATTTAAAATAGCTTCAGAAAGCCTCAGTTGCAGATTTTTTTGGTAATCTCACAGCAAGCATTCCTTATCATTAAACCTTTGTAACAGAGTTGGGCCAGGCTGTCAATCTATTACACCATTAATATTTAATTATAGAGTACCATCCATCACACAAAGCAGCATCCATTATCCACCATGACCTGCTTCCCCTCTGCATCGCTATTGAAAAGTTTGCTGCAACAAATACTTTAATACATTCCATTAATCATTTGTGATAGTGCAAACTCCTGGCAAGTTTAAAGATCGAACTGAAACGCTGTGTGAAGAATCTCAAAATACTTAATTAAAACGGAGCTAAGTTCTGCTTCTGCAAACCATGCACAAAGTCACACTTTCATTAAAGGGTACCTTAAAGTTCTTTAAATTCCTCCTGCCGATAATCTGAGAACTGGTTATGAATGAGTATAATTTCCTATTACTTACTTGTTCTAACATTTTACAAATCTAGAGGAGTGATTTCAGCTGCATGACCATGAGAAAGTAAATAGAGTACTACTTTAATATGGTAAGAATAGGTGGTCTCTATCCTCTATATTCACTGTTTTCTATGTTCAGTGTAGAAAATAGAAGGGGTTAAGCTCTGATCTTTGACCTTTGGCACCCTGAGTTCAAATTAACTCCTGCAGAACAAATCTATCACTTATTTGACATCATCATTGTCAGCTCAGAGGGTCTACAAGATAATAACTTCTGAGGAAGGGTGACTTGACCTGAAACGTTAACTCTTGACTTCTCTCCACAGATGCTGCCAGACCTGCTGAGCTTTTGCAGCAATTTATGGTTTTGGTTTCTGATTTACAGCATTCTCATTACTCTTGGTTTTTCTTTAACACCTAATCTGCTGTTGACACATTGCTGAGCAGCACTATGAGATTCACAGTTGGCACTCACCTGGTTTCATGGTTATCTATTTTTTAAAATTCATTCATGGAATGTGGGAGTCACTGGTTGGGCCAACATTTATCATCCATTCCTAATTGCAGTTGCTTTCTTTAACTGCTACAGTATTTTAAGACTTAGAATGATCCAAATGCAATTAGAGAGGGATTTCCAGGATTTTGACTCATGTCCACTGCTAGCATGGTAATGTATTTCCAAGGCAAAAGTGAGGACAGCAGATGTTGGAAATCAAAGTCTAGATTAAATGGTGCTGGAAAAGCTCAGCTGGTCAGGCAGTATCCAAGGAGCAGGAAAATCGACGTATTGGGCAAAAGCCCTTCATCAGGACTGAAGACTCCCTGCCTTCAGTCCTGATGAAGGGCTTTTGCCCAAAACATCAATTTTCCTGCTCCTCGGATGCTGCCTGACCAGGTGTGCTTTTCCAGCACTACTTTAATCTATTTCCAAGTCAGGATGGTAAGTGACTTGGAGGGGAACCTGTAGTTAGTGATGTTCCCATCTATCTGCTGCCCTTGTCCTTCCAGGTAGTGGTGGGTTGCAGCTTTTGAAGGTGTTGTCAATGGAGCAACTGCAGTGTATTTTGTAGATAGAAAACACTGTTGAGTCAGTTGTGGAGGGAATGTTAATCAAGTAAGCGTCTATACCCTGGAAGGTGCTGAGCTATTTGAGTGTTGTTGGAACTGCACATTCCTGATGAAGAGCTTATGCTCAAAATGTCAACTCTCCTGCTCCTCAGATGCTGCCTGACTTGCTGTGTTTTTGCAGCACCACACGTTTTGACTCTGATCTTCAGCATCTGCAGTCATCACTTTCTCCTAGTTGATTATAACCTTATTGCAAAACCTCTTCCAAGGATGCCCACCTTGAAGGAGTTCTCCTCCTCTCTCTACAAGGGTACGTTCCTGATGAAGAGTCTAAGCTTGAAACATCGACTCTCCTGCTCCTCAGATCTGCCTGGCCGGCTGTGGTTTTCCAGCAGCACACTTTTTGATGCTGCGCTCAACCAGGCAGTGGAGTGTTTTCCATTACAGTCTTAACGTGTGACTGATTGATGGTGGACAGGCTTTGGAGATTCAGGAGGGAAGTTATTTGTCACAGAATTTTCAGCGTCTGACCTGCACTTTAGTCACAATGTTGAAATGACTGGTCTAGTTCAGTTCCTGGTCAAAGTTACACCCCAAGATGTTGATCATGGGCCATTCAGTGACAGTGATGCCAGTGAATGTCAAAGGGAACATGATTACATTCTCTCTTGTTTGAAATAGTCATTGCCCGACATGTATGTGACACACATGTGTTTTGTCACTTATCATCCCAAGCTTGGGTTACCCAGATTTTCATACATATGGACATTACTTGCTTTAGTATCTGAGGAGCTTCAAATGATGCTGAACATTGTGCAGTCATCAGGGAACATCCCACTTCTGACCTTATGATGAAAGAAAGGTCTGTCTAGCCATAGCGAGAGAAACGTTTGCAGGTGGTTTCCCTTCCTGTTCCTGCACTGTTACCTCTGGTGCCACCCAATAATCTCTGTTTGACCCCTTCCAATTTCTTATCCACATGCTGCCCTCAGGTTACATCCAGCATTAGCTCACTATTACCTCTGAAAATGTGTTGCTGGAAAAGCGCAGCAGGTCAGGCAGCATCCAAAGAACAGGAGAATCGACGTTTTGGGCATGAGCCCTTCTTCAGGAATGAGGAAAGTGTGTCCAGCAGGCTAAGATAAAAGGTAGGGACGAGGGACTTGGGGGAGGGGCGTTGGAAATGCAATAGATGGAAGGAGGTTAAGGTGAGGGTGATAGGCCGGAGTGGGGGTGGGGGCGGAGAGGTCAGGAAGAGGATTGCAGGTTAGGAGGGCGGTGCTGAGTTGAGGGAACCGACTGAGACAAGGTGGGGGGAGGGGAAATGAGGAAACTGGAGAAATCTGAGTTCATCCCTTGTGGTTGGAGGGTTCCCAGGCGGAAGATGAGGCGCTCCTCCTCCAGCCGTCATGTTGCTATGGTCTGGCCACTATTACCTCTCCTGACTTCTGAACAGAGTGTAATTTGTAAGACTGCTTACCTGCCATCCAGTCCTGAATGAGTAGAAACTCCCTTCAATTGAATATTGGGAAGACTGAAGGCATTGTCCTCAGTTCCCACCTCAAACTCCCTGCAGCCCCCAATTTCATCTTCCATATCTCCTTATGTGGCTTGTCCCTGCATTTTGTTTGGAAACATCCCAGTGAATTTTTGTGGAATGTTTTACTGTGTTAGAGACATTTATTAAATACAATTTGTTGTCATATTCTGAGTTCTCAAAATATCATGGGGGGGATTTGAGTTCACCTTCTTTGGTTTACTAGTTCTGGGCCCTGGCTGACCAGTCCAGTATTTTAGTTACTACTGTAGTGATTGGAAAGAGGGTCAGGTGGATCTCATTGAATATGAGTACCCTGATTGGAGCTGTCAACCTGGGACAATCAGGGAGTCCTGACTGACAGATATCAACAGGAGAAAATGAGGAGTGCAGATGCTGGAGATCAGAGTTAAGAGTGTGGTGCTGGAAAAGCACAGCAGGTCAGGCAGCATCCGAGGAGCAGGAGAATTGACGTTTCGGGCATAAGCCCTTCATCAGAAATGAAGCTTGTGGGTTGGGGCTAAGAGATAAATGGGAGGCGGGGTGGGATTGGGAGGAAGTAGCTGGGAAGGCAATAGATGGATGAAGGTGAAGAAGAAAGTGATAGATCGGGGAGGGGGGGGAAGTGATGGACAGGTCCGGAGGAGGACACCCGCACCCTCCAACCCCGCCGCCCCGTGGCTGAACACTTCAATTCCCCCTCCCTCTCCATCAAGGACATGCAGGTCCTTGGCCTCCTCCACCACCAAACTGTTACCACCTGAGCCTGGAGGAAGAATGCCTCATATTCCACCTTGGGACCCTGTGATAAATCCAAGATAAATGTGGATTTCAACAGCTTCCTCATTTCCCCTCCCCCCACATGATCCCAGTCTCAAGCCTCCAACTTGGCACTGCACTGCAGACCTGTCCATCACTGTCCCCTCTGACCTAACACCTTCTCCCTCACTTCATCCACCTATTGCTTTCTTAGCTTCCTTTCCCTCAACCCCACCGCCCTCCCATTTATCTCTCAGATATAAACAGGAGTCTCAGGAATTCACTCCATTCGGGGGACTGGCTCTGAGCTGGGTGGTCAAAGTCCATGTACTGTGCATGTGTAAATAAAGTGTGACTTGGTGATGGGATACTGACCCCCATGGAGTTAGTTCAACTATCTTGCCTGGGAGTATACGCAGCTAACAATAGGTACAAAATGGCAACTCCCCAATGTCAATACCTAGCACCTTCAAATTAAGAAGTCACTCATAAAGTACACAAAACAGGTTCAACACAGAAAGTAAATGAACGGTCGAGAAATGGATTGTGCATATAAAATAGAAAATGGGTTTTGAAATATTCACACACATGAAGATAATTTTCTCTTGGCTGAACACACGCATCAATAGTTCCCTTAAAGCTCTTTAACAAAATTGCATTTAAAACCTAATGAATTAATTCTGCTCACAGGCATATCCTGAGCTACTTGAAACTGTAATCTGCATAAAAGCTCAAAAGTCATCCACAATGCATCCACAGAGAGTGCAGGCAGAACAGTAAACCTCTCACCTCAACAATGCTTTTGCTGGCCTGTGCCCCAGTAATACATAAAGTATAATATTTCAAAACAATTTCAAAACAGTAACTGAGGAGCAAATCTGAATCTTAATCCAGGTACATGTTGATCTAAACTTTCCCCATAATCAACTATTCATACAATGGTGCGCTTTTTACCTTCAGCAGGGCTTTTGTACCTGATGAGGCGGTAAGTATATTAGCTCATGTAACAGCACAGTGGCTCAGTGGTTAGCACTGCTGCCTCACAGAGCCAGGGACTGATTTGATTCCAGCCTTAGGTGATGGATTTTGCACATTCTCCCCCTGTCTATGTGGGTTTCCTCTGGGTGCTCCATAGTCCAAAGATGTGTAGGTTAGGTGGACTGGCCATGATAAACATAGAACACAGAACATTGGACACAGAACTGTACAGCACATTGCGAGCTCTTCAGTCCTTGATGTTGTGCTGACCTGTTATTCTACTCTACGATCAAACTAACCTGCACACCCTTCATTGTTCTGTCTTCCATGTGCCTATCCAAGAGTTGCTTAAATGTCCCTAATGTATCTGACTCTACTACCATGTATTCCATGCACCCACCACTGTCTGTGTAAAGAACCTACCTCTGACATCTCCCCTAAACCTTCCTCCAATTACTTTAAAATTATGCCCCCTCATGATAGTCATTTCCACCCTGAGTAAAAGTCTCTGGCTATGCACTCTAACTATGCCTCTCATCATCTTACACACATCTATCAAGTTACTTCTCATTCTTCTTCACTCCAATGAGAAAAGCCCTGGCTCCCTTAACCTTTCTTCATAAGACATGCCCTCCAGTCCAGACAGCATCCTGGTAAATTCCCTCTACACCCTCTCTGAAGCTTCCACAACTTTCCTATAATGAGGCAAGCAGAACTGAACACACTATTCCAAGTGTGGTCTAACCAGGGCTCTGTAAAGCAGCAGCATAACCTCACGGCTCTTAAACTCAATCCCCCTGCTAATGAAAGCCAACGCACCATACGCCTACTTGACAACCCTCTCAACCTGGGTGGCAACCTTAAGGTATCTATGGACATGGACCCCAAGATCCCTCTGTTCCAAGAACCTTGCCTTTAACCCCATATTCTGCATTCAAATTCAACCTTCCAAAGTGAATCACTTCACACTTTTCCAGGTTAAACTCCATTTACCACTTCTCAGCCAAGTTCTGCATCTTGTCAATGTCCTGTTGCAACCTACAACAGCTCACCACACTCACTACCACTCCACCAACCTTTGTGTCATCGGCAAACTTACTAACCCACCCTTCCACTTCCTCATCCAAGTCATTTATAAAAATCACAAAGAGCAGCGGTCCAAGAACAGATCCCTGCAGAACTAAACTGGTCACCGAGCTCCAGGCTGACTACTTTCCATCTATCAAAACTCTCTGTCTTTTATGGGCCAGTCAATTCTGTATCCATACTTTCTGAATAAGCCTACCCTGGGGAAGCTTATCAAAAGCCTTGCTAAAATCCATGTACACCACATCGACTGCTAAACCTTCATCAATGTCTTTGTCACATCCTCAAATAATTCAATCAGGTTCGCGAGGCATGACCTGCCCCTCACAAAGCCATGCTGACCATCTCTAATCAAACTATGGTTTTCCAAGTAATCATAAATCCTGTCTCTCAGAATCTTCATTGTGTCCAGGGATGTGCAGGCTAGTTGGATTAGCCCATGGGAAATACGTGGTTACAGAGGTGGGATTGAGTGGGATGCTCTTTGGAGGATTGGTGAGGACTCAATGGGCTGAATGGCCTGCTTCCATGCTGTAGGTTTTCTTTATTAAGAATTGGATGAGTAATGTAACAGTGAAAGATTCAAAAAACACTTGTTAAGGGCTTTTATTGTGCCCTAACCATTGTGCTTTACAAGTCTAATATCCAGAGAAGGGGATCAGTGAATGTATGAATCTGTGAAAAGTAATGCTCTCAATATTCGAGAGTTAGTGTTTTGTTTTGCTGAGCTGTACTATTATTATTTATTAGCTTGTTGTTAGTTATTATTTAGTTAGTTGAGTTGTTTTAATATATATTTTTACTTATATGTATACATTTGCACATGAGGGCAGTTTGGGATTTTAATTTTTTTTTTGGTGTTCTTTCTTTGTATTATAGAGACCTAGAGATGCACAGCATGGAAACAGGCCCTTCAGTCCATGCTGACCAGATATCCCAACCCAATCTAGTCCCATCTGCCAGCACCTGGCCCATATCCGTCCAAACCCTTCCTATTCATATACCCATCCAAATGCCTCTTAAATGTTGCAATTGAACCAGCCTCCACCACATCCTCTGGCAGCTCATTTCATACACGTGCCACCCTCTGCGTGAAAAAGTTGCCCCTTAGGTCTCTTTTATATCTTTCCCCTCTCACCCTAAAAGTATGCCCTCTTGTTCTGGACTCCCAACCCCAGGGAAAAGACTTTGTCTATTTACCCTATCCATGCCCCTCATAATTTTGTAAACCTCTATAAGGTCACCCCTCAGCCTCTGACACTCCAGGGAAAACAGCCCCAGCCTGTTCAGCCTCTCACTGTAGCTCAGATTCTCTAACCCTGGCAACATCCTTGTAAATCTTTTCTGAACCCTTTCAAGTTTCACAACATCTTTCCGATAGGAAGGAGACCAGAATTGCATGCAATATTCCAACAGTGCCCTAACCATTGTCCTGTACAGCTGCAACATGACTTCCCAGCTCCTGTACTCAATACTCTGACCAATAAAGGAAAGCATACCAAATGCCTTCTTCACTATCCTATCTATCTGTGACTCCACTTTCAAGGAGCTATGAATCTGCACTCCAAGGTCTCTTTGTTCAGCAACACTCCCTAGGACTTTACCATTAAGTGTATAAGTCCTGCTAAGATTTGCTTTCTCAAAATGCAGCATCTCGCATTTATCTGAATTAAACTCCACCTGCCACTTCTCAGCCCATTGGCCCATCTGGTCAAGATACCATTGTAATCTGTGGTAGCCCTCTTCACAATCCACTACACCTCCAATTTTGGTGTCATCTGCAAACTTACTAACTGTACCTCTTATGCTCGCATCCAAATCATTTATGTAAATGACAAAAAGTAGAGGGCCCAGCACCAATCCTTGTGGCACTCCACTGGTCACAGGCCTCCAGTCTGAAAAACAACCCTCCACCACCACCCTCTGTCTTCTACCTTTCAGCCAGTTCTGTATCCAAATGGCTAGTTCTTCCTGTATTCCATGAGATCTAACCTTGCTAATCAATCTCCCATGGGGAACCTTGTCAAACGCCTTAATGAAGTCCATATAGATCACATCTACTGCTCTGCCCTCATCAGTCTTCTTTATTACTTCTTCAAAAAACTCAATCAAGTTTGTGAGACATGATTTCTCACGCACAAAGCCATGCTGACTATCCTGAATCAGTGCTTGCCTTTCCAAATCCATGTACATCTTGTCCCTCAGGATTTCCTCCAACAATTTGCCCACCACCGACGTCAGGCTCACTGGTCTATAGTTCCCTGGCTTGTCCTTACCGCCCTTCTTAAACAATGGCACTACGTTTGCCAACCTCCAGTCTTCCGGCACCTCACCTGTGACTATCGATGATACAAATATCTCAGCAAGAGGTCCAGCAATCACTTCTCTAGCTTCCCACAGAGTTCTCGGGTACACTTGATCAGGTCCTGGGGATTTATCCACTTTTAACCATTTCAAGACATCCAGCACTTCCTCCTCTGTAATCTGGACATTTTGCATGAGATTACCATCTATTTCCCTACAGTCTATATCTTCCATATCCTTTTCCACAGTAAATACTGATGCAAAATATTCATTTAGTATCTCCTCCATTTTCTGTGGCCGCCTTGCTGATCTTTGAGGGGCCCTATTCTCTCCCTAGTTACCCTTTTGTCCTTAATATATTTGTAAAAACCCTTTGGATTCTCCTTAATTCTATTTGCCAAAGCTATCTCATGTCCCCGATTTGCCCTCCTGATTTCCCTCTTAAGTATACTCCTACTTTCTTTATACACTTCTAAGGATTCACTCGATCTATCCTGTCTATACCTGACATATGCTTCCTTCTTTTTCTTAACCAAACCCTCAATTTCTTTAGTCATCCAGCATTTCCTATACCTACCAGCCTTCCCTTTCACCCTGACAGGAATATACTTTCTCTGGATTCTTGTTATCTCATTCCTGAAGGCTTCCCATTTTTCAACCGTCCCTTTACCTGTGAACATCTGCCTCCAATCAGCTTTCGAAAGTTCTTGCCTAATACCATCAAAATTGGCCTTTCTCCAATTTAGAACTTCAGCTTTTAGATCTGGTCTATCCTTTTCCATCACTATTTTAAAACGAATAGAATTATGGTCACTGGCCCCAAAGTGCTCCCCCACTGACACCTCAGTCACCTGCCCTGCCTTATTTCCCAAGAGTAGGTCAAGTTTTGCACCTTCTCTAGTAGGTACATCCACATACTGAATCAGAAAATTGTCTTGTACACACTTAAGAAATTTGTCTCCATCTAAACCTTTAACACTATGGCAGTCCCAGTCGATGCTTGGAAAGTTAAAATCCCCTACCATAACTACCCTATTATTCTTACAGATAGCTGAGATCTCCTTACAAGTTTGTTTCTCAATTTCCCTCTGACTATTAGGGGATCTATAATACAATCCCAATAAGGTGATCATCCCTTTCTTATTTCTCAGTTCCACCCAACTAACTTCCCTGGATGTATTTCCAGGAATATCCTCCCTCAGAATAGCTGTAATGCTATCCCTTATCAAAAATGCCACTCCCCCTCCTCTCTTGCCTCCCTTTCTCTCCTTCCTGTAGCTTTTGTATCCTGGAACATTAAGCTGCCAGTCCTGCCCATCCCTGAGCCATGTTTCTGTAATTGCTATGATATCCCAGTCCTAATCATACCCTGAGTTCATCTGTCTTCCCTGTTAGGCCCCTTGCATTTAAATAAATGCAGTTTAATTTATCAGTTCTCCTTGTCCCTGCCTGCCCTGACTGTTTGACTCACTTCTGTTCTCAGCTGTACCCATCTCAGATCGATCTCTTTCCTCACTATCTCCCTGGATCCCACCCCCCTCCCCACCCCCACCTTACTAGTTTAAATCCTCCCAAGCAGTTCTAGCAAATTTCCCTGCCTGTATATTAGTCCCCTTCCAATTTAGGTGCAATCCGTCCTTCTTGTACAGGTCACTTCTATCCCAAAAGAGATTCCAATGATCCAAAAATGTGAATTCTTCTCCCATACACCAGCTCCTCAACCATGCATTCATCTGCTCTATCCTCCTATTCTTGCTCTCACCAGCTCGTAGCACTGGGAGTAATCCAGATATTACTACCCTTGAGGATCTCCTTTTTAAATTTCTGCCTAACTCTCTGTAATCTCCCTTCAGAATCTCAACCTTTTTCCTTCCAATGTCATTGGTTCCAATGTGGACAATGACCTCCTGCTGGCCCCTCTCCCCCGTGAGAACATTCTGCACCCTCTCTGAGACATCCTTGATCCTGGCACCAGGGAAACAACACACCATTCTGCTTTTTCTCTGCTGGCCATAGAAACGTCTGTCTGTACATCAGAATACAGAATCCCCTAACACAATTGATCTCTTGGAACCCGACGTACCCCTCATTGCATTAGAGCCAGTCTCAATACCAGAAACTTGGCTGTTCGTGCTATGTTCCCCTGAGAATCCATCACCCCCTACATTTTCCAAAATAGCATACCTGTTTGAAATGGGTATATCCACAAAAGACTCCTGCCCTAGGTGCCAACCTCTCTCACCCTTACTGGAGTTAACCCATCTATATGACTGTATCTGAGACTTCCCCCCCCTTCCTATAACTGCCATCTTTCACATACTGTAGCTGTTGCCAATTCCTCATCACTTCTATCTGTCTCTCCAACCGATCCACTCGATCTGATAAGATTCGCATCCAACAGCATTTATGGCAGATATAATCCGCAGTAACCCTTAAACTCTCTTTAAACTCCCACATCTGACAAGAAGTACATATCACTGCAAAGGCCATTTTTGCTCCTTCATAATCTACAGACCCAGAAAATAACACCGTCTTATTCCTCTACAAACACTGCCCTAGGTTAAATTAATAGTAATGGCTTATATTGTTTTGAATTATATTGTTTTGTGTTTGTTGTAATATTAAAAAATCTATTTTTTGATAAAAATATGTTTTAAAAAAACATTTATTACAGCTCTTTATTTACTATCATAGGCACTGCCATGTCTAAGCTAGCAAAAAGCAATTCAGTCACAAACTACAGCACCCTTCCCTCAGCATGTCATGCTGTAGGCAGTCACAGTAAGATGAAAACTGAGATCTTTCTACTATCACGCCATATGCTTGCCTTTATTGGTCAGTGTATTGAGTATAGGAGTTCGGAGATCATGTTGCAGCTGTATGGGACATTGATTAGACCACTTTTGGAATACTGCATTCAGTTCTGGTCTCCCTCCTCTCGGAAAGATGTTATGAAACTTGAAAGGGTTCAGAAAATACTTATAAAGATATTGCTGGTGTTGGAGGGTTTGAGCAATAGGTAGAGGTTGAACAGGCTGGAGCTGTTTTCCCTGAGGTGTCGGAGGCTGAGGGATGACCTTATGGAGGTTTATAAAATCATGAGGGACGTGGATAGGTTGTATACTCAAGGTCTTATCCCCAGGGTAAGGGAGTCCAAAACTAGAGAGCACAGGTTTAAGGTGAAAGGGAAAGATTTATAAAGGGCCTAACGGGCAACATTTTCACATGTGTGGAATGAGCTGCCAGAGGAAGTGATGGAGGCTGGTACAATTACAACAATTAAAAGGCGCCTGGATGGGTGTATGAATAGAAAGGATTTAGAGAGATATGGGCCAAATACTGGCTCATGAGACTAGATTAATTTAAGATATCTGGTCTGCATGCACCAGTTGGATCAAAAGATCTGTGTCCATGCTGCATATCTCTCTGACTCTATGACACTGTGCTGTGATACGTGGTGATGTTAATAGCATTTTTCTTGAAAGTGTATATTGCATGTTGTGAAACTGTTATAACAACTTGTATGGACACAGCAGCTTTAGTATAATAAAGTGTCCCAGGACATTTCACAAAAGCCAAGTTACATGACGGTGTAGGAGGTGGCTAAATATTGTGAGTTTTAAAGAGCATATTAAAGGGGGAGGGGAGTGGAGTGGTGTAGGGAGGAAATTCCAGATCTCTGGGCCTCAGCAGCTGAAGGCATAAAGTAATGAGATCTGATGTGTATGATGACATAATGGTGAAATCAGCCATCATGTGTAATGGTCTGAGAGGAGGAATGGAATAACCTGAACAAGAGGTAGATGTAGGGGAGGTTTAGGGGAGATGTCAGAGGTAGGTTCTTTATACAGAGAGTGTTGGGTGCATGGAATGCATGCCGGCAGTGGTGGTAGAGCAGATACATCAGGGACATTTAAGCGACTCTTGGATAGGTAAATAGATGATAGTACATTGAAGGGTATGTAGCTTACTCTGATCTTAGAGTAGAATAAAAGGCCGGCACAACATTGAGGGCCGAAGGGCCTGTACTGTGCTGCACTGTTCTATGTTCCATGTACTTACCTCAAGAGATAGATCACAATATAGAGTAAATAAGGGAGTTTTGAAGAAACCTAGTGGAGCTTGACATTATGCACTGACAGATAGAGGCAACCCTTCCTAATCCAAAACAAGACACAAGTTACATAAAAAGATCCAAACATTATTAAAGTGGAACCAAGCCATAAACAGGGGATAGCCACTAATTGCAGAGCGTTGCCAAGTGGAGTGTGCAAGATGACATTTTTGACCTGCACTCAGGCTATTTATTTTATTCACTCGTGAGACATGGACATCACTGGCTGGCCAGAATTTAATGCCTGTCCTTTGCATTACATTTTATGGTCTTTGTGAAGACACTAAGCTATTTTCAATTTTTCTTTGCTTTGTAACATTAACTGAGGTTTATACAGTTCTATTCCTATAACAGTGACCCAAGTTGTGAAGTGGGATGTTGGCATTGCAGAGAAATTAGGACAGAAATTACAGGAGGCCATACATATACATACATATATATATATATATATATATATCATTTTCTTTCATTTTGGGATTTCAAACTAGTAGCATATGGGTATCAGTATATACAGTACAACCTCGGTTATCCAAACATCGATTATCTGAAGAAGATTTCAAGGTCCCGATGCTTGGGCCGCACCATGGCCATCAGATCAGTTATCTGAACACTTGATTATCCAAACAAAATACTCCCCACCTGGGTTGTTCGGATAATCAGGGTTGTACTGTATTTGTGACAGGTTTTTAAAATTCATAGCTTAGTTTGTCTGAAACCATGATTTTAAACAGCATGTCTCTCAGCCTCCTTGAGTGTTGGTTGAGTTTTTGTTATATCGTGGGGAGTTTATAACAGGAGAAAGAAAACATAAAAAGACATTAGTTTGTTTTTGCGTTTGGAACAACCAAAAATTGATTCTTAAACTTAGAAAAACCCAGAGATTGGAAAGCTTTTGGGCAGTTCAACTGAAGTCAAATGCAAGTATAATCTCAGCGAGGAAAAATAGGTTGCTCAGAGCAATTTGCAAAAAGTGACCTCAGTAAAAGAGTGTAGTTTATGAAACTTCAAACCGAGAGTGTTTGGTTATAACTCTGTAGATTACTGAAAGACTGAGAAAGTCTAAGCTCTCAATTGTGTAAATATTCAAGCAAAAGACTTCACAGCTCACATGACCAAAATAGGAAAGCAGCAGTTTACTCAAATCTACAGATTTGATTGGGCAGAGAAATCTCTCTGGTTTTTGAATAACTGTAAAGTGATGTTGAACTGCAGCTATTAGACATAGCACGATAGAATAGACAGATTATTGGTCTCTGGAGGAATAAAAGGGAATGGGGAACAGGCAGTGGAGTTGAAACTCAAGATCAGCCATGATTGTGTTAAATGATAAAGCAGACTCCTTGGACCATATGACCTGTTCCTTTTCATCTTCTTATGTATCTACAATCAGTTTTGATGACAGCTCCATTCCTGCATCTGCTGATTATTTGTTTTTATTTCAGATTTATTTCATCCAAAATAGTTTGCTGATCTAGCGTTGAGTTTATTTCCATTATTTGACTATTGTTGGATGATCGTTCTTCTCAAATTAATTGCACCAATGCTCTTTTGCTGACTATTTACCACCCTGCTCATTTATTTTGCTGAACAGCACTATTTGCGTTGACTTAATGCTTATTCATCAGCAAAATCTATTTAATTTTACTGTTGATCTACAGACTGTCAATTTGCAGGAAATCAAGTCGCATTCAGTTGTGAAATGCATGCAAAATCTTCAGCACACAACCACAGAAAGGCCCTAACAGTGGTATCAGACGGCATTGAATCCTGTGTGATCCCAGCTAGTCCTTGCCCTGTCCTGGGAACTATGGAACTCGCCCAGGCTGTGTACAAAGAGGAAAGATCGTGCTCACATAATGCAGATTCAGCGCCACCTTCTGGTTGTAGCTCATTCTGCAGCCTGCAATTCTTCCTAAGAGAAACTAGTGGTTTATATTACCAAGGGGTATTAGGAGCCAATGGAGGGGCATGCAGTGACTGAACCTTGAGATCGTCTTTCACAAGTAATTTCACAAGTACATTACTGGAGATAAAGAGGTTCTTTATTGGTCAGTGCACTGAATGTAGCAGTTGGGAGGTCATGTTACAGCTCTACAGGACATTGATTTTGGTATATTACGTTCAATTCTGCAACCCAGCTATAAGAAAAATGGTGTGAAACTTGAAAGGGTTCAGAAAAGATTTACAAGGATGTTGCCAGGGTTGAGGGTTCAAACTATAGGGAGAGGCTGAATAGGCTGGGGCTATCTTCCCTAGAGCATTGGAGGCTGCGGGGTGACCTTATAGAGGTTTATAAAATCATGAGGGGCATTGATAGGATAAATAGACAAGGTCTACTTATCCTATCAATGCACCTGTGGGCGGCACGGTGGTTAGCACTGCTGCCTCACAGCACCAGAGACCCAGGTTCAATTCCCGCCTCAGGCGACTGTCTGTGTGGAGTTTGCACATTCTCCCCTTGTCTGTGTGGATTTCCTCCGGGTGCTCCAGTTTCCTCCCACAATCCAGAAATGTGCAGGTTAGGTGAATTGGCCATGCTCAACTACCCATAGTGTTAGGTGTAGGGGAATGGGTCTGGGTGGGTTGTGCTTCAGAGGGTCGGTGTGGACTTGTTGGGCCGAAGGGCCTGTTTCCACACTGTAAGTAATCTAATCTAAAAAAAAGTCGACAAGGTCTCTTTCCTGGGTGAGGAGAGTCCAAAGCTAGAGGGCATAGGTTTAAGATGAGAAGGGGGAAGATTTAAAAGGGACCTAAGGGGCAACTTTTTCATGCAGGGAGTTTGTGAGTGTATGGAATGAGGTGCCAGAGGATAAAAGCAAATTACTGCGGATGCTGGAATCTGAAACCAAAAGAGAAAATGCTGGAAAATCTCAGCAGGTCTGGCAGCATCTGTAAGGAGAGAAAAGAGCTGACGTTTCGAGCTTTGACAAGGGGTCAGTTAGACCCGAACCGTCAGCTCTTTTCTCTCCTTACAGATGCTGCCAGACCTGCTGAGATTTTCCGGCATTTTCTCTCTTGAGCTGCCAGAGGAGGTGGTGGAGGCTAGGACAATTACAGCATTTAAAAGGCATCTGGATGGGTGTGTGAGTAAGAAAGGTTTAGAGGGATATGGTCCAAATACCAGCAAATGAGGCTAGATTAATTTAGGAGATCTGGTCAGCATGGCCGAGTTGGACTGAAGGGTCTGTCCTACATTTAAAATAATTAATGGAAGGATTAGAAAGGAGTTGATCTGCATTCGTTTCAAACAGATGTTTGTCAGTGTCTAATGTTTGTGACGTTATGGACATCACACCCTGAAAGATTGATCGGGGGACAAAATCTCATCACATTTGGAAAAAACCTTGGATTTGCCCGCATGGTGCTGTGACCCACATAACTATGCTCCAATAATTGGAAGTTAGCGTTCGACGAAATGAAAAAAAAAGGTGGAAATCAGAAACAAAAACAGATATTGCTGGAAAAAAAACTCAGCAGGTCTGGCAATGTCTATGGAGAGAAATCAGAGTTAACGTTTTGAGTCTCGTGACAGGTCAGGTTTTGAAGAAGCAGTCACTGAACCCAAAAGATTAACTCTCCATTTCTCTCCACAGATGCTACCAGACCTGCTGAGTTCATCAGCAATGTTTGTTGGTGTTTCTTAGACTAGCCAGCAAAGAAGCAATGGGCCAAATGGCCTCCTATAGTGTCATAAATCTATGTTTCTATAAAAATGGAAAAGGTATCAAACTGGGTTAAGGAATGATTAGGAGAGGAAATTGCCAGTGGATGTTAGGGGCAATTTTGTGAGCTGGCTGGAAGTGGTTGGTGTTCCAAAGAGTTATATTTCACAGCCACATCTGTTCAGTGGATGTTGGAATAGAGAGAGTGGTGTCCAAATTTGAAGATGACAAACCAAAGTAGAACAACAAACTTTAAAACACTGAAACAGGCCATTTGGCCCAGCTGCTCTGTATCAATGCTTATGTTGATGGTTAAATTGCAATCCCCACCCCCACCACCACCACCCCCCATTTTCTTACAATGAGAGTTTTTCAAAGAAACGATGATTTTAAAGAAAAGCTCCATCTCACTCCCTTCAATGAGAATTTAAGACTGCAGTCCTGTACTCAATCCACAGAAAAGTAAATTCACAAAGACATCTTGATTAATGACTGGACAATGAACCCAAGTCATATGTCATTTATTCTGTGTCATTACCCAAGCTTCTCTGTGCTGGAAAGTCAATAGCAGATGACAGGGCAGAAGAGGAAGAATTGTTATTTTCCCTGAATGTAACAAATTATAACAGGACCGTTAATGGGAAAAGTGATGGATCAAACACAGAACCAGTCAATGTAATCTTCTATTTCCGACAAAGCAACCAGATCATTTGCTGGTCCTACATAAACAACACTTATTTCATTAAACTATTGTCAATTTGAATGCACTTTGTGCTTCAAACATTCTTCTCCAAATATCCCTTCATCCCCATGCCATTTGCTATATTTCCTCAGCTATTGTTTATGAAATATTGGTGGAAGCATAATAATAACGAGTTTCTATTTCATTCTGAGTACCCGCAGACAGGGTAATTTTTCAAATAGCTTGCCGGAATATCATTTTGTGGGATTGCAAACCACTGAGACCTCATGCAAATGCAGCCAGTAGTGCTCAGATAGAGAACATTTCTTCATTCAGACAACTGGAATCACAGAGAGAAAGGCAACAGCCAAGGGACAAAGTCAGATTGTTAAACCTCACACAGGGAAGCAAGACTAAGATCATATAATCACACAGTACAGAAGAGGTCCTCAATGCATTGGGTCCTTAGTAGTAAAAAGTCTATACTACCCCACTTTCCAGCACTTGGTACATAGCCACATATATTCTGACTTTTCAAGTTGTCATTCACTTTTTAAAGGTTCTGAGGCTCCCTCTACCCCAATAACATCTCTATCCCCATACCCCTGAGCAGTACATTCCAAACGCCCACTGAACCACACGAGGGCCTTAGAAAGGAGAAAGTGAGGACTGCAGATGCTGGAGATCAGAGCTGAAAATGTGTTGCTGGAAAAGCGCAGCAGGTCAGGCAGCATCCAAAGAGCAGGAGAATCGACGTTTCAGGGATGAAGAAGGGCTCATGCCCGAAACGTCGATTCTCCTGCTCTTTGGATGCTGCCCGACCTGCTGCGCTTTTCCAGCAACACATTTTCAGCGAGGGCCTTAGAAAGTTGATTTTTAACATATAAAACAATGACACCATAAAAAGCAGTGTCTGTAAACGATATAAAAATTGTGCGTTTCTAATTTAATTTAATTGTATGCTTTTTAAATACTGTGCTTGCTTCCTTGAGTTGTGGTGGTGTTCGAAGTAAAATTTCTGTTTCTTTTTCTTTAAAACAAATTTTCTCAAAATTTTATCTGAGACCTTTGGTCGCTTTCTTACCTTGAAAAGCAGCACTAAAATGGTCAACCACATCAGAACTGATTTTACAGGTGTAGAGCTATCTAGGTGCACCTGAAATGACAGAAACAAATTTTGTAATACGAAGACTACTCACTCATGTTTCTCAGAAGACAAACTTTAAAATATTGAAGTATTGTGAGCACATCATTAAATATGTACTATCTGAAGTTTTATAAACTAATTACAGATGTCCAAAGTAATTTCAGTCTCTGTGTTTTACTCCTATGTCAATTTGAACTTCATATGTAGGAGTAAAAAATGAGGTCTGCAGATGCTGGAGATCACAGCTGCAAATGTGTTGCTGGTCAAAGCACAGCAGGCCAGGCAGCATCTCAGGAATAGAGAATTCGACGTTTCGAGCATAAGCCCTTGTAGGAGTCAGTTTTAGCTATTAGCAATAGTAGGACAAGATTAGATGGGATTTTTAATGGGCATTTAATAGCAAAATCATTGAATGCTGGGATGACAACACTTTGCCAATTGAACCGTATAGAATCCCCTACAGAATGGAAACAGACTGTTGTGGTTCTGTTCGCCGAGCTGGAAGTTTTTGCTGCAAACGTTTCGTTCCCTGGCTAGGGAACATCATCAGTGCTATTGGAGCCTCCTGTGAAGCGCTGCTTTGCTGTTTCTTCCGGTAAAAACGAGCCACAACACACTGCAGTACACCAGAACTGCGAAAAGAGGAAGAGGAACACCTATACAAGGTATTCGCCAAAAACGGATATCCACGCAACTTTATCACCAGATGCCTAAGAAATAGACCACGGAACGAGGACATGCCACAACCAAAAGGACTAGCCACACTACATACGTCAGGAGCGTCTCAGAACTGACAGCCAGACTACTGCGACCCTTAGGACTCATAACAGCACACAAGCCAACTTCCACACTCAGACAACAACTCACTAGAACAAAGGACCCAATAGCCAGCACGAGCCAAACCAACGTAGTTTACAAAATGCCGTGCAAGGACTGCACAAAACACTATATAGGACAAACAGGAAGACAGCTAACAATCCGCATTCATGAACATCAGCTAGCCACAAAACGACACGACCAGCTATCCCTAGTAGCCATACACTCAGACAACCAGGAACATGAATTTGACTGGGAAAACGCTACCATCATAGGACAAGCCAGACAGAGAACAGCCAGGGAATTCCTAGAGGCATGGCATTCATCCACAAACTCCATTAACAGACACATAGACCTGGACCCCATATACAAACCACTACAGCTGAAACTGACACCCGGAAACGGCAAGAACATCCATCAACAGACACATCGACCTGGACCCCACATACAAACTACTACAGCTGAAACTGACACCCGGAAGCGGCAAGAACAAACCACTATAAATACCGGAAGAAACAGCAAAGCAGCGCTTCACAGGAGGCTCCAATAGCACTGATGATGTTCCCTAGCCAGGGAACGAAACGTTTGCAGCAAAAACTTCCAGCTCGGCGAACAGAACCACAACAACGGACACCCGAGCTACAAATCTTCAACCAGACTGGAAACAGACTATTTGGCCACACTGACTGTCCAAAGAGCATCCCTCCCAGACCAATCCCCCTACCTTATATAGCCCACGGCTAACACATCTAACCTACACATTCCGGACACTACATGGTAATTTAGCATGGCCGATCCACCTAATAGAGTCTACTCAATCTCAATTTTTCTGAAGACCCATCTTCCCTCCAATCGAATTGTTAAAAATACGTTGGTTTACAACAAAACCTGCAGTGGAAATGCACAAATATATGTATTTTTTAAAGATTGTTAGCTTATTGACGTCAGTCACGAGTCACCCCAATATTGTTTGATTTTAACGGTAAATAGTTGATGACTCAACAGTGTGACATTTCACTTTTGCTTCAAATATTTCAGCACAATTTTAAGGAGTAATTGTGGGGACATTCTCGAGGTGGGAAGTAATTGGTCTTGTAAGTTCTCATCTCCAGGAAAGGAAGTTCTTGAAAAGTTACAGAAAGCTCCTGAGGAGAAGTAGATCCAATCATTTAGTTTACTTTCTGAGTTAATTTTTAACTCAGCAGGAGTGAGAAAAGAAGAAACTGCAAGGGAACGTTAAGAAAATTTAATACAAAATCACATAACTTCTTCAGTCTAATGACGAGAACCTTAGAAATTGTGTCTCATTGGAGTTCGTTTGGAGGCTGCCTTAGGGAAGGAAATCTGAGTTCTTTGAAGATTCTTCTTGGTCAGTCAAGCCAATTAAGAAATCTTCCATATGGTTTTATTTTGGAATTAACTATAACCGAGTAAATTACATTGATGTCCAGACTTCCCAAGGATAATTAGTTTTTCACTAGATATACCAACATCTATTTTTAATTCAAGTATTTCAAATTATTAGATAATTTTCTTCTTCAGTACAAAAACTAACCAAATGATTGTGCTGATGGCCTTTCAATTTTTGTTAAGACGCATCAAGTTGCCAGAAAGTCTCAGAACATTCAGTGATGAATCAATTTTGGAGTCACGTGTGGCACTAGATGCTTCACAGACCAATATCTTTATTGCATCAGGTAGCATAATATTTACAAAGGGCTTTAGTGAAAATCTACAGTTTAGCACAAGCAGTAGTTTCTCTCTTTCCCTGTTCAGAAGGCAACACCACTTTGGAGAAGGATCCAAGTGTTTTCATTTTCTCTGAAAGCCACCACCAAATTAACCAACTAACTGATGAAACAAACACCAACCAACAAGCGTCCCTCATGAGGGAGATAATGTACTCCAGCCCCCAGGAAGCCCACTGATCTCTGAAGAACCTCTTCAGAGGCTCTAAAAGGGCATGACGCACATCTGGAGTAGATGGTCAGAGAACTGTACGGCACGGACATGGACCTGTCAGTCCAACCAGTCCATGCCGAACATAATCCCAAACTCAACTAGTCCCACCTGCTGTGAAGCTGCAGCTACCTGGCAAAAGAAAAATTAAATAAAGGAGAAGCTTATTTTCCCATGGGTCAAACATGTCTTATCTCTTAGAGGATTAGATCCATTGGCACGTTGAGATTGATCTGCTGTGCAATAAAAAAAATCAGGCTCAGATAGGGAGGTTGTTCAGGTAACAATATAATCTTGTTAAAGGAACAACATCGTCACACTCAACTAATGTCAAGGAACCTTTATCCTCCAGAACAATAGCCAGGCAGGGCATCAATATAATCTCCCCATCTAATCGGACAACTAGGGTTCTATTGCAGAATGTTCTGACATAACAACAAAAGAATCAAAATGATGCCCCCAGGTGACCTAAAAAAACTGAGCTGTGCTCAGTGAAGCATTGGGTCACACAAGCATTTAAATACATCTTGCTTTGTTAAATCTTTCATTACTTTAGCTTGAGTTGAGAGAGGGGCTGCTAACTCTGCAGATGGTTGCGAATGCTATGTTGAAATCATTTCTAAGCTGTGGGAGTGCCAAAGGAGTTTCACGATGTGAGTAAAGATACAGGAATTCTCAGTTTGCAAGCCCAAGGGGGACAATATTACTGAAAAGTGTCAACATCCGGATAAACAACGAAATGCATTTTAGTGAAGCATCAGTTTGATGAGATAGGGATAATCCTATTCTTTACTAAAAGGTTTCACCTCCTTCACCACAGCACCTGCCTCTTGATGGAATTTGTAATGCTTACACTACCGAACCTGAAGAACTACTCAAGGTATTAATCAGCTCATTTTTTAATGGATTCGCTGGAATTAAGTTCTGCAATCACAGTTTCCATTCCAGTGAATACCTTCCATGCTGAAACAAACATTCTAGATCCTTCCTTTCAAAGAAGAGTTTAACCTGTACCTTGTCCCAAAGAATTACTGCTCCAATACCAGTTATAGACCTCATTCAATTTCCTGTACCAACTCTAGGCTACAATATAGTGCCAACCCTCAGAGCTGTGGGGTAGCACTCTACTCTAAGTCAGAAGACTGTGGGTTTGAGTTCCATTCTGGAGATGTCAGCATAAAAATGGGGCTGACTCTCCAGTGCGGTATTGACAGAACGCTTTCAGATGAGACGTTCAACCAAAACCCTGTCTTCCTTCTCAGTTATAGAGTCATAGAGATGTACATCATGGAAACAGACCCTTCAGTCTCTTGCTTTCTACCAATGCAAAGACGTCTCTATGTAGATCTTCACTCCGGATGTTCTGACTGGAACATGTCCAGAATATTCTGCAGTTACTGACTGCCAAGAGCTGGGTTTGATCGCACTAAAAACCCAACTGTACTGATCATAACTGCTGCAAATGTGTTGCTGGTCAAAGCACAGCAGGCCAGGCAGCATCTCAGGAATAGAGAATTCGACGTTTCGAGCATAAGCCCTTCATCAGGAATCTGAGATGCTGCCTGGCCTGCTGTGCCCTGAGATGCTGCCTGGCCTGCTGTGCCCTCCCTGTACTGATCATAAAGCATTCCTCAAGGAATGATGATTCCACAAGCAGGCAGGAAAAAATTAGGAGATCGGGCACAAAAACTACTTGGTTCCTCAGCTCTATTCAACACAGCCCCTACCTCACAAAGTCATTCCTACACAATCTTCATTTGCACCTGACCTTCAGATTCTTGGAACTGAAATACTTCAGATTTGATCTGAGAGGCTGGATTTGCTTCACAATAAAAGATTTCTATCACTATTTCAAACAGAAGGGAGTTTATCTCCAGTATCTTGGACAATAATTAATCCCTTAGTCAACATCCCACAAACAAATTATTGGGTTACAGAGCACTTACTGTGTACAGAGTGACAAAAACAGAGATTGCTGGAAAAGTTCAGCAGGTCTAGCAACATCTGTGAAGGGAAATCAGAGTTAATGTTTCAGAAGTGAGGAAGGGTCACTCAATCTGAAACATTAATTCTGATTCCTCCCCACAGATACTGCTAGACCTGCAGAGCTTTTCCAAGAACTTCTGCTTTTGCTTCTGATTTACAGCAGCTGCAGTTCTTTTGGGTTTCAATTTTGTACAAAGTAGGTTGATGAGCTCAGTTGGCTGGTTTTTGATACAGAGAGATGACAATAGCATTGGTTCAATTCCCACACCCAGCTAAAGTTACCGTGAAACACTCTCCTTCTCAACCTTTCCTTTGCCTGAGGTATGGTGACCCTCAGGATAAACCACCACCAGTCATCTCTCTAAAGGGAGAGTTGCACTTGGTAGGATTATGGTGACTGTACAGTGTACAATCTGCTGGCTGGTTTCCCTGTACCAGAACAACGACTACACTTCCAAAGTACCTCAATCACTGTAGGGTTTTGGGAATGTTCTAAGATCACAAAGAGTATTAGATAAATTCACATTTTATGAAAGTCATTTTAATCCCAGAAGCTGCTGTCTCATTAGAGAGAGAGATGACCGGGATGGAGTGCCTAGCATTTTTGTTCAAAGATGGCCCACGGTTCCGAATTTCTAATGTCACAGTGGGACCTTTCATGTTTAATAGCTCGTGACAGCCCTAAGGCCAGGTACGTAAACGTATACTTCCCCAGTCAACGTTTTATAAGTAGCAGCTTGAGATTCCTACTGCAGGGTCCATGCTCATCCTTAATCAGTTTACCACTTGCCCAACTCAGGCACAGACCATGCATTAAATCCCAATTACTGGCTTAGACATGTATGTCCCATAAGACCGTAAGATACAGAAGCCGAATTAGGCCATTTGGGCCATCGAGTCTGGTCCATCATTCAAACATGGCTGATATGTTTCTCAACCCCATTCTCCTGCCTTCTCCCTCTAACATACGATCCCCATAATAATCAAGAACCAAAAGCATTTGTTGTCTTTTATCTAGCTCCAGCTGAAAGTTGACATCAAAGTGCACATGGGCCGTTTTATGTTTCTAAATCTGCTTTAGGACAATATGAATGTGACAACTCATTTGCCAGTGATGGCGAGATGTGATTTTCAAGTTTATTTTCTCTCATCTTCTTTCATTCATGGTTCAATAAACTGAACCAGTCCAAGACATCTCATTAATAAATGTTCTTTATTCTTAGACCATTGCCACTTCTTTACATGCCTAAGGATTAAAATCTCAGCCTGGATTGATGAAGCTCAAAAATCCTCATTACAGTTTTTCATTAGGATTTCAACAGCTTCCGTGCTCATTAACTGTGTTCCTGTCAAAAACATGTCCTGATTAAAAAAAGTGCTGCTATTTAAACAGCATCTTTTGGTATTTACATTCTGCTGTGCCACCTAAGGCAATGAATAAAGACAGGACTGGCATTTACGATCTAACTTTTAGGGAGGAAAAACTTCCACTGGATATTAAATGCATCAGAGATTTGCAAAAGCCTTACCCAACGATGAGGATAAATTTAGCATTTGACCTACTGTAATAAAAAGATTATACTCTCAGAATGATTCTGAATCTGAAACTAAGATGAGTGTGAACTGACCTCTGATGTTTCTGATGAAAGTTGAATGTGAAACTGCTGACCCCAGAAAACATTGAGAAACTCAAAAGGGATTACAGGGGTTGGAGAATCTTTGAATCTCCAGCATACTGGTGGGAAGCAGTCAAGGCAAATATCAAATAGCCCTTCATCCTCAAAAGTCTTCAGAAAGTGAGAGAGAGAGAGAGAGAGAGAGAGATGTGGAACTGTCCCAATTCCAGAAAAGCTGCATTACCTGCTCCTGCTGCAGACAAGAAGGGGGTCAAAATCAAAGAGGATCTCCAGGAAGAGCTAGCAAGCCTCACTCTTTATCCTAGAGGCCTCCCAAGTAAGGTTGGTGATTCACCCGACCGGGCCTGCATTGCACCAGGCAAGAAGATCCGCGCAAAGCTCTCGCTACCTGAGGATATGATTGCCTTATGCAGGACAGGGTTAAAAAAAAAAGGACTGCAGATGCTAGAAACCAGAGTCTAGATTAGAGTTGTGCTGGAAAAGCACAGCAGGTCAGGCGCTTCCGAGGAGCAGGAAAATCGACGTTTGGGGCAAAAGCCCTTCACCAGGAATAGAGGGACAGGGTTGTAGGTACCTGCCTCTTCAGCCTGGACCAGAAGAAGGCTTTTGACTGAATATCCCAGACCTACACGAGGGACATTTTCTAGTCTGAAGATTGTCCCAGAGAGTCATCGTAGTCCAGAATGAGTCTGCTCGGCCTATACCGGCTCTCTGTAGACAACCCAATCAGTCCTAGTCTATCCCCAAACCACTGCAGGTTTATTTCATTCAAATACCCATCTCGCTTCAGCTTCCAAATCCCTGGTTGGCAGTAAGATCCAACTTATTGTCACTTGCTGCATGAAAACGTTCTTGCTAACATCACCACTATATAGATAACAGAATGGATTTGATCCCACATTTTGTGATGTCAATCTGCATGTCAAAAATGAGGACATATAAAGTTTTGTGAATAGGATTGATATCTCTGCTTCCTTTCAGATCTCTCAACGATACAATGTGGCAGCAAAGTGAAAAATTAACTCAGTTTCAGAGATAGTAATGGATAACAGAGGCTTTACAGGGAAAGCATTAAAAGAAAAATGTGGGCGGCACGGTGGCACAGTGGTTAGCACTGCTGCCTCACAGCGCCAGAGACCCGGGTTCAATTTCCTCCTCAGACAACTGACCATGTGGAGTTTGCACATTCTCCCCGTGTCTGCGTGGGTTTCCTCCGGGTGCTCCGGTTTCCTCCCACAGTCCAAAAATGTGCAGGTCAGGTGAATGGGTCATGCTAAATTGCCCGTAGTGTTAGTTAAGGGGTAAATGTAGGGGTATGGGTGGGTTACGCTTCGGCGGGTCGGTGTGGACTTGTTGGGCCGGATGGCCTGTTTCCACACTGTAATGTAATCTAATCCTAGACGTCAGTCTCATATCAACGGAGTAACAATCTCAATTCATTGAAACATAGAAATGAGCAACAGGAGTAGGCCATTCAGCCCTTTGAGCCTGCTCTACCATTCAATAGGATCGCCGTCTAACTATCCAACTCAGTCCCCTATTCCTGCTTTCTGCAGTTATCTTTTGATCACTAAGAACTATTTCTAACTCTTACTTGAAAACAGTGAATGCTTTGGTCTCAGCCACTTTCAGTGGTGATAAATTCCACAGGTTCAACACTGTCTGGAGAAACAAATTTCATTTCATCTCAGCCCTCGAGGCTTACTCCATACCCTTAGGTGGTAATTCCATCCTCAAATTCAAACACTTTCCCTCTGGGTTTGGTTTTAATGAGACAAGATAAACTTCACCCAACAATGAC
This sequence comes from Hemiscyllium ocellatum, assembly GCF_020745735.1. NCBI lineage: Eukaryota > Metazoa > Chordata > Chondrichthyes > Orectolobiformes > Hemiscylliidae > Hemiscyllium > Hemiscyllium ocellatum. Next base: position 48,465,517 of record NC_083429.1, on the reverse strand, counting down.
TTCACCTGAAGAAGGGGCAACGCTCCAAAAAAAATTGTGATTTCAAATAAACCTGTTGGATTATAACCTGGTGTTATGTGACTTCTGACCTTGTTCATCCCTTGTTCAACATTGACACCACCACATCATGACTACATCAAATGAGTGGCTGGTCTTAAGCTGTGCATCTGTACAGAAGTCTGAAACCTGTCCTTAATTAACATGTAATTAGCAAGCTGAAGAAACAAGCTGCTTTGTCAGAGGCAGTGCGAAGGGAACATGAATGAGATGTTAAGGACCACCAAATCTCACATTTCAATTGTTGACCATTGCAGCACAATAATTTTAACCATGCAACAAGTTCAACTTTGCCTTTTTGCTAAGTATTCCAGCAAAACAAATCACACATCTTGCAAATGTAAGCTAGTAGCCATGGTCAGGGCTGTGAGTGACAGCTATTATTGCCATTAAATTCTTAAATAAAAATACAATAGGGTCAGTGATGAGAAACAGAAAATGTTTCTCAGGCAGTAAAGTTACTGATCTCGGACTTATCTCAGAATATTCACCTGAAATGTTGACTTGATTTCTTTCTTGTTTTTATCCTGATTTCAGATTTCCAGCCTCTGCAGTATTTTGCTTTCGGAACAGAGATAATGTGACCTGCTTCAGTGGGCTAATTACCTTCTCCTAATGATAAAATATCACTTTGCAGGAGCAGTTTCCAGAAAAGGCATAACGTGTGCAGTGAATTTAATCACAATTAAATCCTTCAAAACAAATACACAGTTAATTTTAATCAAATAAATAGATGAAAGACATTTCTTAATAAGCAAAACAATTCTCTCTTCAGAGACCATTATTGTTCAATGTGGATAATTTACTGTTCAGTAACATGTTGCTGACAAGTCACTTGTTTTTTCACAGCAAACATTGGGTCTAAGGGGAGAAGGGAGTAAAGTGAAACCTATTCCACCGTGTTCCTTGAATAATGTCTATTCAAGAACTTACTGTATATGGTTTAGGATGACCATCTCAAGTTTATCCAGCCACCACATATTCACATACAGTGGCACACTTTCACTCTTTTAAGCATGGCCAATTTTTTAAATGTTTAAAAGACAACAAAAGAAATATGCATGTCAGCATTTCGTTATTGCGCTCAATGAACTACTCAAGTCTCGTGTGAATTTTCATGCGAAGAATGGTGCTGTTTAATGAAGAGTACACTTTGGATAAATCAGTGATTTTTAAGCAACTCCGCGAGACAGGGAACCCTACTCTGCTTTAACCTTCACCCATAAATGGCCAAAAGCAAACTCCACATTAACATTTCCTCCAACAGCCATGCCACAATATCGCAAAATGCGCCATTTAGGGGCTGTGTACATTCATAAGAATTAGAGACCAATTTTGCTGTACTTTATTTTCTATACGTATTTTATTCTTAAGCATTCATGGCCTATGAGTATCACTGGCTGGACATTTATTGTCCATCTGTAATTACTCTTGAGAAGGTGGCATTAATTGCATCCTTGAATGTCTGCAGTCTTGGGATGGAGGGTCACCTACAAAGCTGTCAGGGACCTTCAGGATGTTGAGCCAGCAGGTGAATAAATGGTGATAATTGCAAGTCAGGATGGGGTGCAGGTGAACTTCCAAGTGCTTGTATTCCCACGCAGCTGCTGTCCCTGCCATTTAGATGGCAGTGGTTTGGAAAGTGCTGTCTAAGCAATCTTGGCAAATTTCTGCAATGTATCTCATAGATGGGACATAATGTTGCTGCCATGAGTAACTAGAGGAGGGACTGAATGTTTGTTGATGTGGCACAAATCAAGAAGGCTGTCCTGGGTAATGTCAAACCTTTTGAATATTGTTGGAGCTGCATTGATGCAGGTACCATCACATTCCTTATTTATACCTCAAATAGTTGATAGTATTCTGACTTCTCAAAGCCTAAAGTTTTGGAAGGATCTTGGCCAGGAGCAGGCAGGTGGGACTAGTTTAATTTGGGATTACGTTCAGCACGGACTGAAGATTCTGTTTCCATGCTGTATGACTATGATTCTTAGTAATAGGGTGAGTCCATCACAGGATTCCTAGCCTCTAACTGCTATTGTAGCTACAGTATGTATATATGCAAAGTACAGTTCAATTCTGGTCAATGACAACGACCAGGATGTTAACAGTGGCAAATTTTTTTTAGATTCCCTACAATGTGAAAACAGGCCCTTCGTCCCGAGTCCACACCAACCCTCCGAAGAGTAACCCACCCAGACCCATTTCCCTCTGTCTAATGCACCTAACAGTGTGGGCAATTTAGCATGGCCAATTCACCTGAACTGCACATCTTTGGACTATGGGAAGAAATCGGAGCACCTGGAGGAAACCCACCCAGACACGGGGAGAATGTGCAAACTCCACAGTCACCAGAGGCTAGAATCGAACCTGCGACCCTGGTTTTGTGAGGCAGCAGTGCGAACCACTGAGTCACCATGCCATCCTATTATTTAGCAATAGGAATATCATTTAACATCGAGGGGGATGGTTAGGATTTTGGAGATGGACAGGTTCTTGGAGAGTCATTAGCTGGCATTTATGTGAATGTCACTTGCCACTTTTCAGATCAAGCTTGGATATTGACCAGGTCTTGCTGGATTTATACACAGCTTCAGTAAGTGGGAAGTCACAAAACAGTATGCAGTCATCAGTGAATATCACCACTAACTTTACAAGGAAATGAAGTCATTGATGGAGCAACTGAAGATCTTTGGACCGAGGACACTATTCTGAGGAACTCCTGGAAAGATGATCTTAACTGAGATGGTTGAGCTCCACCAATCACTCCTTACACAATATCATTTCAACCAGCACGTGGACTCAAGCTTTGTGGGAGCTCCCTGATGAACTCTTGGCCAAATATGACCTTGATTTTAAGGGCATTCATTCTCGCAACTTTTGGAATTCAGCTCATTTGACCTCATAATCTCGTGAATAGGAAAAGTTTTGTTGTGATTCTCCCAAATGTTGCCAAGCTTGAGTTTCTCCAGCGCTTTGTTTTATTTCAGATCTCTAGAATCCACAACATTTTGCTTTTATCGTAGACAGGAAAGGTTCCGATCTGCACCAGTGTAAAACCCGAATGCAGTGAATTGTTGTATAACGTTGAGTATAACAAAATACAATCACATTCACAACCTACATTGCATCTTATAGAAGAGTCATCTAAAAAAGAAGTCAGAAAGGATTAGCAACTGGACAGAGACAATTTCACTAAGATTACGCAAAGAAATGGCAAGGTGGGGATTCCAGATGGACAGACTGTCTTTTTGGGAATAAATTCTCTCAGAGGATAGAGTGGAAGTTAAATTACTGGGTTTGGAGTTGAATGATGTAGTACACCATGAGACCTTAAGAAGCAGAAATAAAAGCAGGCCATTCAGCCCATCGAGACTGCTGCACCATTCCATAAGAATGCCAATCTGCCTTTTCTCATAACTCTCGATTCCTTTACTGATTAAAACTGTCTATCTCAGCCTTGATTAAATGTAATGACGCCATCATTGGAGTTAAGAAATTTCTTATCTTGGTTTTAGATTAAATTCCCTACAGTGTGGAAACAGGCCATTCGGCCCAACAAGTCCACAGTGACCATCTGAAGAGTAACCCACCTAGACCTATTCCCCTACACTATGTTTACCCCTGACTAATGCACCTAACCCTATGGGCAATTTATCATGACCAATTCACCTGATCTGCACATCTTTGGATTGTGGGAGGAAACCCACGCAGACACTGGGAGAATGTGCAAACTCCACACAAGCAGTCGCCAGAGGCTGGAATCGAACCCAGATCCCTGGCGCTGTGAGACAGCAGTGCTAACCACTGAGTCACTGGTTATTTAAATGAATGACCCTTCATTTGGAGATGATGTCCTTTGGTCCTGGACTCTCCCATAAGGGGAAAACAATCTCTGCATACCCAATGTTTCAAGCCCTGAAAAATTATGCATATTTCAATAAAGTCAGTTCTCATTTTTCTAAACTCCAAAGAGTACAGGGCAAACTACTTAACTTCTCCTCACAAAAACAGTTCCTCCATATCCAGATCAACCCAGTGAACCGTCTCTGGGCTACCTCCATATCCAGATCAACCCAGTGAACCGTCTCTGGGCTACCTCCATATCCAGATCAACCCAGTGAATCGTCTCTGGGCTACCTCCATATCCAGATCAACCCAGTGAACCGTCTCTGGGCTACCTCCATATCCAGATCAACCCAGTGAACCGTCTCTGGGCTACCTCCAACAGATCCCTTACTGGAATCATTTAATTAGCCTAATAGCTGTCAGATTGACGTGGGAAAAATTTGAAAAGGGACTAAAAGAAAAGTTTTTGCAGTGTTTTTATTCCAGGCAACAGCTGATACAAATTGGCTACTTGAAGATTCTGCTACAATATTCAACATTTGTATGGCTTTTAAAAAGTATTAAAAACAAAATATAAAAGTTTACAAGGTAAATATACATTTATTGACATTACATTCATTGAATACATAGAAAATCATAACAATATCTATTTAATTTTTGCCAGCGCGGCGGCTCTTCGCTCAGTGTTCTGAAACAAAGCTCGGATTAGGCTTTTTGCCTCAACCGGAGAAAATTCTGCTGCAAAAGGGCCCTTCCCATCAGTCCATCTAAACATATTGAAAAATAAAGTGAAATCAAACAATAGGTCCAAAGTTTAACACAACTTAAACATCAAATTTAAGAACATGCAAATTAAAGATATTCTCATTAATGTGGCTTTTTATGAAAAAAACTCGATTTGGCATGGAGGGCAGTGCCCCAGCCTTTGAGAGGTGGGTGCACTGAGTAGGCTGCAAGATCAGTTGGGACCATGTATCTCCCTAAACAAGAATTCAGTATTTAATCATTGAACATGAGGTGCGAATACCAAGGGTCCAATTACCCTGGCTGCACACATACCACCTCCTGAGACCAAATACTGACGAGTCTTCTTATTGCCTATGGTATGCTGCTGGTTCAAAATGTGTACAGTGATTTACACAAACATCTCAACTCCACCATGAGGCGCTTTGCGAAGTTGGACTTCTTGACAAAGACAGCAAATAAATGTCAGTGTTGTCCATTAATCTCAAATTATTTTGCATCTGTAAAAATACTCTTGGCGTTACAGTAACTTTGCTTAAAATGAAATATTGTAATTATCTAATAATAAAGCAGATGCTGGAAAACAAAAAAAAACAGAAACTGGAGAAATTCAGCAGGTCTGGCAGCATCTTTAGAGTGAAAGCACAGAGCACAAATAACCTTGGGTCCAGTAAACCTCCTTCAAAACTATTAGTAGCTCGGAAAAAGATAGCATTAATGCTGAAGACAAGGGGTGGGGTAGAGGGAAAAAGGAGTAAGCAAATAGATGGAGATTAAGCCCAGAGAGAAAGACAGGCAGACCGACAAAGGGATGAATAATGGTCAGTCCTGGAAAAATAAAAGCTGATAATGAGGTCACAATACAGTAGGTGAGATGGGTTATGATGAATAATTATTTAGCTTATTTCCTGATCTTTGGCACATCAGCCAACATTGAATTAATGCTAGTCTTGGATGCCAAAGACATGCTTGTCCAGCTGGCAGATGGAGAGATCAAATACTTAGTCTCCATAAGGAACAGATTTGTCTAGCAGATTTAGCAAATGTCCAATTCACATTCTTTTTCCATCATATGGACATTTTCTTCTCCAAACAGAAGGCTGCACTTGTTTCTGTAAATTAGTTACAAAGTTTAAGCTTCTCACATTGAACTGAATAATTAAACTTCTGTAGCATGACACCGTGTTGAACAAATGTAGCGTGAACACCCAGTCAGTGCCAGAACAAGGAAAGGCAAGCTCCTTTCGCAATTAACTCAGTTTAACACTGAGGGTGCTGGAAATTGGTAACAAACAGAGAATGCTGGAGAATCTCAGCAGGTCTGGCATTACCTGTGGCAAGAAACAGTTCACATTTCGAGTATGTGGTGTGAACTGAGACCTTGGACTGCAGGCTCATATTTCCTTGAAAGTAGATTTGCAGATAGATAGGGTAGTGATGAAGGTGTTTGGTATGCTTTTCTTTATTGGTCAGAGTATTGAGTACAGGAATTGGGAGGTTATGTTGCAGCTGTACAAGACATTGGTTAGACCACTTTTGGAATATCGTATGCAATTCTGGTCTCCTTCCTATCGGAAAAATGTTGTGAAACTTGAAAGGATTCAGAAAAGATTTACAAGGATGTTGCCACGATTGGAGGATTTGAGCTATAGGGAGAGGCTGAATAGACTAGGATTGTTTTCCCTGGAGCATTGGAGGCTGAGAGGTGACCTTATAGAGATTTACAAAATCATGAAGGCATAGATAGAGTAAATAGACAAGGTCCTTTCCCTGGAGTGGGGGAGTCCAGAACTGGAGGGCATACATTTAGGGTGAGAGGAAAAAGATATAAAAGAAACCTAAGGGGCAACTTTTTCCACACAGTGGGTGGTATGTGTATAGAATGAGCTATCAGAGGAAACGGTGGAAACTTGTACAATTACAGCATTTCGAAGTCATCTAGATGAGTACATGAATTGGAAGGGTTTGGAGGGATATGGGCCGGCTGCTGGCAGGTGGGACAAGATTTGGTTGGGATATCTGTTGGCATGGGCGAGTTGGACTGAAAGGTCTGTTTCCATTCTGTACATCTGTGTGACTCTTCCTCAGAAAAGAATTGATGCTGAGTGTTAACTGGGAACTCATAGGCAGGTGGGAACGCTAGCAGGGAGAGTTCAAAAGTTTAAACTAGTTTTGCACTGTGTCAGAAGGATTGTGCCTGCGAAAGCTACAGGGTTGGGGTTTAATCGCTTCTTCGCAATATCAACTTACTGAAAGTTCAGAGAGCAGAATCTCAGTTATAAATATTAAGGGTCTATTCCTGGGAGCCTACTGGAAGACATCTGCATGCATCGGTGTCATCAGCAACCAAGCACAAGATAGTCCTGTATGCCACGTATGTTACCGATCACAGAATCAGCTTAACTAAACTGGCCAGTTATATCTCATTTATTTTTCCCTTTGATTTGTCACTTAACTGTGTGTCTGTCTTTGTGAGAATGTGGAGGGGGTTGCTACAATCAAAGAATATTGAGTTTAAATCACAGACATTAATTAGATTATCTGAACAGTTTGATTTACACCAAGCACAGATGATGACATATAGAGACTGCCATATTCTTAATAACAGAGAATGGTGGTGCTAGCTGTGGTTGGGTGTGGAGGAATCTGTACAGCTACCTACAGACTCACCCCGAGAGTGGAAGAGTCATCTTTGCCTGCAAGGAGTTGCCAATAATGATGGTGGCAGAGGGGTATCGAGAAGAGGAGGAGGAGGAAGAGAAAAGAGAGAGAAAGAGAGAGAGAGATGTGATGCAGGAAGCGTAGTCGGAGAGCAAGATATACAGCACACTAGCATTGGTTTGCTTGTCCAATGTAATGTAAAGCAATTTGACTTTGAAAGAGCATAATGTAACCTGGCAACACAAAACAAAAGTGCTGCTATGCACACTGTACCGTTAACATGGACAATTCAACAGAATATTAATTAAAAGGAATATTTTACACAGCCATTCAGCACTACTTACAACAATATTACCCATCGTTGTAGAAAGCAAAATCATTATTTATTTATGCGATTTATAATCCAAGGTTTACCTGTCCACTAACTCCTGCAGACTGGCCTGAAGGACTATCATTAGTTCCTTGAATTTTGGCCATTTTGGGACATATACTGCAACTTCTTCCTGATATTTTTTGTTTCCACTTTCTTCAGGTAGTGGCTGGAAGATCTGTGGACCTTCCTCCAGTATAGCTCTACATAACGTATAGAGGCAGTCTGCACTTTCCGAGGAGATATCCTGCAACATAAAAGGTTGAACAATTCCTAACACTGTAATAGAGTCAACTCAAAACTAATAAGATTAGTACAGAATCTATAACCACAGTCCACAATATGGTATAGGGCACTCTAATATATAGGGTGGTTAATATTCTCAATACCACACAGATAATTTGCTTCGATAGTTACGTCGTTCTGGTTCCACTCCAACATGTGGACATAAAAAGCAACATTACCTAATAGAGTTTACTAGGCCCCCAACTAAAATTCCTACCTAGTTGGTGTAACACATGTTGAAAATTCCATTACAACTTGTAAAACTAAAGCAGGGAAATATTGTTATGCCCCAACAAACATTCAATCAGTGCCCTGATGAACAGCTGAAATTTACATCAAATTAGAATCAGCACAGAAACAAGTTATTTGAGCCAATTGTTCTATGTCAGTAATAACATTGCAAATGAGTCTTCTCCAACTGTATTTCATCTCACCTCATCAGGATATTTTCTTTTACTTGCTCCTTCATATGATTATACAGCATTTCCTTCAATGCATTTATACAATTTGTCTCTAATAATCCATGTGAACATTCCACATTCCAGGTACTTTTTCAGTAAACAAGTTGCTCGCAAATTCCATTTTGAATTTTGCAATGATGTATTAAAAACATGCAATTCTGGACACACTGCAAGCTACAATATTTGCTATATCTCTAGCGAACCCCTTTATAATATTTAAGATTTACCCCCTTGACTGTCTAAACAATGCAGATTCTTGATTCTGGCATCATCCTTGTAAATATTTTTGCACCTTCTAGTGTTTCTGAATCTGAAATCCAGAGCAGTGCACAATATTCTAAATGTCATGCTGCACACACAACCTAAAAATGGCACAAGAGGGAGAATCTTACATAGAAAGAGACAAGAAAGGGGATATCAGCTCATAAAAAAATCAAATGTAGATGACAATCTAAGATAAACACCAGGACAGTTTGCAATATCTTTGCAAACCTACAAAAACACTGAAATAATCGATTAAATGGGAAACAACAAAACAGTTTTTTTTAACCCTATTCATAGCACCAAGTCATGATACTTACCAATGAGAAGACATTCTCTTCATCTATTTGGTGCCCTATTGTATAAAACTTCATTAAAAACAAACAATACAAAAATAAAACTAAACTCTTTTCAGGTTCCCAACATCAACACATTTGTGTCTAGGTCAGAACTTCAAACAGAGGTGGTACTGTCATCTGTGCAAACACATAAAACCATTCATCACCCAGTGATAAAATATTAGAATTCTGCTCCAGCGAATACAAAAGCCCTTGATCAAAATCTTATCCCACTTCATTCCAAATTACCTCTAGAACTGTGACTTTGTTCACAATCTCTGTAACTGCTGTGTTAAGTAAAGTCCCCATAGCTTTGCAATATATATGAACTGGAAGCACATCTTGCCAAACTTTGCCCAACCGTTTTAACTGATGAATCACCTGGAAAAGAAAAGCAGAAAAAAAACAACTGTTTTAAATAAATTCTACTGGGGACTAGAATAGAACAGTCTTAAACAGAAGGTTTGACAGACACAATTTGCACAATTTTTTGATAGGGTCCCCCACCAACCCTTCACTAAATAATCAAAAAGTTAAAGTAGAAATCAATGATTTAAAAGAGATGATATGAATATCGATATAATTCCTGCCCAATACTACACAAAGGACTGAGGTGTGAACTGTGTGTATGGAAACACGCTAAAGGAATTAACAGTACAAACAGGAAAAGCTGAAGCCACACAATTCCGACTGAAAGGGCAGGTCACATTTCAAATTTCAATTTATTTTTAAATTCTGATGAACCCGCTGTTATTTCTAGAAATAGAATTTTCTTTTCAAATCTCTTCAGATTGCCCAACAGCCCACCCAGTCCAATTGCATAATTCAGTCAAGTCCTGAATGCAGTAAAATATGACCACTGTTAGTTCTTCTATTATACAAGCAGGTCTATAGCCTCAATCACAAATTGCAAGGAAAAACAGCTAACTTGCGTCTACTTTGGAGACAAATTGACTATCGGATCCAAATGCTCCATGCTGTGAGTTACACTCCATATAAGCCACCTCTCTTCCCTTTTCATGTAACCTAACTAGTATATCTTTCTCTTCCATTTCCCCTATTTTAATTCTCTCGAAAAGATTTTTGTTCCACATTATGCACGCAGAGTAAAGAAGTTTCTCTGTTGTCTCCTGTTGTAAATAATGTTTTCTATGTTCCAGAAACCCAAAAACATCTCTACGTCCAGTTAACGAACCACCTCGATTTCAAACACAGAGCTCCAGATGCTGGAAATCTGGAAGAGAAATACTAAGCTGGAGAAACACATAAGGTCTAGCAGATCCGTGACACCTGTCAGAACAGGACTCAAAATATTAACTATTTTCTCTTTATGGATGCTGCCAGACCTGCTGAGATTCTCCACCATTTTTGTCACCTCACAATTTTAGTGATCTCTATTATATCAGCCCGCAACCTTCAGCTTTTTCAGAGGAAATAAAAAGGCCTATCCTACCCAGTCTTTCCTGACTGTTTTTAGTGTCTCACTTCTGGTATGATTCTTTTAAAACTCTTCTGAACCTTTACTGAATCGATATCCTGACTGCAATCTGGACACCAAATCTCAGTACAATATTGTGCAAAATGTTTCAGTTTTATTTCAGATTTTATGCATTCACCATTGCATTTTCTTTTGGCTTAGCAAACACGTCAATGACTCTGCAAATTTGAAAGAACATGCAACTGCACCACAGTATCCAACCTGCCGGACTGCTTTATTTGCAGCTGTGTAATTATCCGCATCATCCAAGCTCGAAAGATTTCGTGCATTCGACAACCTTTCCAGTAACTCGTCTCTTTGGGCACGCAACTGTACCAAGAAGCACTCCGTTCCTGGCAAGGAGAGACATGATGCCAGTTAAACACAGGGTTTGAAAAATGCAATTTTTGTTTGAGAAAGGCAATTTATTGTAACGACCAGCTGTTTTCATAAAACTCCCAAAACCATCATACCTAGCAACAAATTGATTCTGATTTGACTTCAGCCTCAAAAATTAACTATTTTTCAGAACATTTACCTTTAAAAATCTGTAAATTAAAGTCTATTACCTAGTAAACAAATTGTTTTGAAATGTTTCAAAGCCAATTTCATTTTGGATCAAAAACAGGGATAGAAGTCTAATTACAAGTCAAAAAATATTGGAACACCACAAACCAAATGGAACTGTTTACTGTCAGGTACAATATCTTTCCCTATTTATTTCTTTGCACTGTTCCACTCATACTATCCCATAATAACCAAATACATCAAGGCCTTAAAAGAACATCAAACATCGAACTGAGATGAGGAGGATCTTCCTCAGTCAGATGGTGGTTAATCTCTAGGACATATTGCTGCAAAGGGCTCTGGAAGCCAAGTGATGGAGTGTATTTAAGACAATAGATAGGTTAGTGATTAGTAAGGGAATTAAAGGTTACAGGGAGAAAGCAGGTGAACGAGACTGTGAAAACTGATCAAATTATAGTACAAATTCGATAGGCCGAATGATCTAGTTCTGCTCCTACATCTTATGGTCATCACAAAAAAATACTATTTAAAATATTTATGACGATCTTAATCAATGTTTTTACATGGGCAATCATTCTGCAGAACAAGGTCTCACAAACAAGAATGAACATTAATGTGGCTGGGTGATGATGAGAAAAGACACCACATTCCTGCCTATTCTCCATAACTTGATTCCCTTATTGATTAAAAAAATCTGCATCTCAGCCTTGAATATACATAATACAGTCTCTACAGCCCTCTACAGTAAAGTATTCCACAGATTCACCATTCTGAGAGAAGAAATTCCTCATCTGTCCTTAAAAGGCAACCCCTTACTTTGGAGATTATACTGTCTGACCCTAGAATCTCCCAGGGGAGAAACAACCCTTCTGCATTTATCCTATCAAACACCCTAAGAATCTTATATGTTTCAATAAAGTCGCCTCTCATTTTTCTCAACTCAAATCAGTGTAGTCCCAACCTACTTAAGGTCCACTCATAAGAAAATCCCTCCATACCTAGGATCAAACAAATTAACCTTCTCTTGAACAGCTTCCAATGCCAATTTGTCTTTCCTTAGACAAGGTGATCAAAACTGTTCACAGCATTCTAGATGTGTTCTAAATAGTGCCTTAAGTGTTTTAGCAAGACTTCCCTATTTTTATAAAACTAAAATAGGGCAAATTCTGAAATTAGAAACAAACAGAAAATGCTGAAGAACTTCAACAAGTTTGGCAATACCTTTACAGGAAGAAATAGAGTTAACAGTTTCAGTCCAATATGAATATTCTTCAGAATTGTTCTGGACTCAGGACAGGATATTAACTATTTCTCTCTCCACAGACAGTGCAGTTTCTGCAGCATTTTCTGATAGGTTTGTTCCCTATTTTATACACTATTCCCTTTAAACTAAAGGCCAACATTTCATATGCTTTCCCTATTACCTGCTAAATTTCTTTGCTACCTTTTTGAAGACAATCCCCAAAACCCTGTGCTTCAGCACTCGACAGTGTACCTCCATTTAAATAATCTACAACTTCTCTATTATTCCTGTAAAACTGCAGACTTCACATTCTTTTCCACAGAATGTTCCAGTTGCTGAGGTTTTGCCAATTCATGTAACCTATTTTCCTCTGCAGACTATCATCTATTTTTGTAGCAATAGTTTATTCAATCCATCAACCATGTCACCAGTATATATTGTAAATAATTGTGATCCCTAGCATTGATCCCTGTGGTCGATCACTAGTCATAGGCTGCCATATAAAAAAATCCACTCAGTCCATTCTTTTTGCATTAGTTGACTTACTAAGCTAATCCTCAATCAATGCTAAACCACTACCCCCAACTCCAGGACCACTTTTCTAATAAAAACAGCCACACGTACGGTACCTTATTGAAAGTCTTTTGGAAATGGAAATACTGCTTCCCCCTTATCTATTCTACATGTTACCTTCTCAAATAAACTAACAAATTCGTCGCACACGATTTCCCCTTCTCAAAGGCATGCTGGCTCTGCTGGATTATGTTATACACTTTGAAATGCTTCGTTATTACATTATTTGTATTAGATTCCAATATTTTCCCAATGACAGATGTTAAGCTAATTGGCCTATACCTTTAAAAACAAAATCAAAACAGCTGTAGATGCTGGAGGTCTGGCAGCATGCGTGGCAGGAGTGAACTCTGCTTTGTCTCCATACATACTGCCAGACCAGACTTTCTCCAGCAATTTCTGTTCCTGTTGTTGCTCGATAGTTCTGTGCTTCTTTCCCTTTTTGAGGAAGGGTGTTACAATGGCAGCTTTCCAGTCATCTGAGACCTTTCCAGAATCTACTGATGATTGTGAAGGTATCACTAGTGCATGCACTATCTCTGGACTTAATTCCTTTATATCCTAGGATGCTAGCCATTAGATCCAGGGTCATATCAGCTTTTTGCCCAATAGTTTCCCTCAAATATTTCGTCCCTCTCTTTTGACCCTCGGTGTTTAGTATCTTTGGAATGCTAATGTCTTTTACCACAAAGACTGATGCAAAATATATATCCAACTCCTCTGCCATTTCCTATTTCCCTAGCCTCATTTCCTAAACAGCCTATACTCACTCAGGCCTGTCTCTCCCTTTTTAGGCATCTGAATATACATACATAATGTAATAACATATAAATGTCGATATATAGGTTTAAGGTAAAAGTGAAAAGGTATAAAAGAGACCTAAGGGGCAACGTTTTCACACAAGGGTGGTATGTGAATAGAATGAGCTCCAGAGGAAGTGGTGGAGGCTGGTACAATTACAACATTTAAAAGGCATTTGGATGGGTATATGAATAGGAAGGGTTTGGAGTGATATGGGCCGGGTGCTGGCAGGTGGCACTAGATTGGATTAGGATATCTGGTCTGCATGGATGAGTAGGACTGAAGGGTCTGTCTCCATGCTGTACATCTCTATGACTCTATATTTTACTATCAATTTCACCCTTAAAGTTTATTTTCTCCCTCTTCTTTTTGGGTCATCTTCTGCTGGTTTTTAAAACTCTACTTCACCTTCTATATTCCCACTAATCTTTGCGACATTGCAAAAAAAAGTGAAACAATTTGATGCAATCTTTAATGTCCTTGGTTAATTATGGTTAATCTATCTCCTTCTCAGAATCCTTCTTCCTCAGTGTGATATATCTTTGTTGCATGTCATGAACTTTATTTTAAGTATTTGTCATTGTTTACCAACCATCTTTTCTGCTGAATTCTTTTACACTCCACCCAACTCTGTCCTCATTCCTTTATAATTACCCTTATTTAAGTTTAGAATCATAGAGCTCCTACAGAGTGGAAGCAGGTCACTCAGCCCATTGAGTCCACACCGATCATCTGAACAGCATTCCACTCTGACCCACTGCCCAACCCGATACTGTGTCTTGTATTTCCCATTGGCTAACCTACCTAGCCTGCATATCCCCAGACACTAGCCAATTTAGCATGACCCATCCATCTAGCTTGCATGTTTTTGGCCTGTGGAAGGAAACCAGAGCACCCCGAGGAAACACACGCAGACATGGAGAGAATATGTTTGTTTAATTACTCTCTGTCCTATCCATAGCTACTGCTAGATAATTAGACTACTCCCATTAATGTCTCCTTTCCCCTGTTCTTTCTCATCGCCAACCATTCAGATTCTACATCTTTGGATCCAAGATCATGATAATCAAACTCTCTTTGTGCTGCCAATTCACTCATTTTGTTTGAAATGTTATGTACGTTTAAGTGAAAGACATTAATTTTTAACTTTTACCCATTCTTTCCTCCATTTATCCCAATTGCTGCCTATAATAAAATGTGCACACTGCCCCTTTCTGTCACACTCTGCATATCATTATCTAAATATGTGCCCCGAATTGCTGCCATATATTCCTCTGCTTTCCCGCTAACCTCAACTCAGAAACAGAATAAACCTTAACCACGCATCAGACACTCACCAATTAATCAGCTGCCTCACTATAGCAGAGTGGGAGCCAATTCCTGGAAGCTGACAATGTTTAGACAAAAATAACCAAACATTTCTCCCCCTTCTTCCTCTAAACTCCCTGTAACAATCAATGTCAGGATTCTATTGTAAGTCACAATAGTGGAAGCGACGATTGAAAAAACAAGAGCTTAAATCAGAAAGGTTTTGAGCTTCAACAGACTGTGATGTTGACAGTTCAATCATGTGTTTCCTTGAGCTTTAAAAGTTAGAACAAGCATCTGTTAAAAAAATTGTTTTTGCTCACTAAGATATCTACAGGACTGCCAGCAATTGCATTCACAGCTTGGTTGAAATTAGTGGAACCCAAGGATCACATTAATTGAGCTGAAATAATTGTATTGACGTAATTGCAGGATGTAATGGCGTTGGAGGCAGTTCAGCGAAGACTAACTAGATTAATTCCAGAGAAGCAAGACTTGACTTCTCAGTAGAAACTGAGCAATTTAGGCCTATATTCTTGCAGAGTTTTGAGGAATAAGGGGAGAGCTAAATGAGGTATATAAGATACTCAAAAGGACAGACAAAGCATACATAGAACGGATGTTTCCCTTGTCGCACAATCTAAAACAAAAGGTCACGGTTTTAGGCTGGGGTGGCAGACTTAAAACAGAGTTGAGGAGGAATCACTTCTCTGAAAGGATCATGAATTTGTGGAATTTACTTTTCAGAGTGCAATGGACACCAGGGCACTGAATAAATTTACGAAAGAGATGGACAAATTTTTAATTAATAACCAATTAATGGGATACGTACTAAATGGCAAAGCAGGATCAAGGAAATGAGTTGCCCATTCCTGATCCTAGTTCTTATGTTCTGAACACTACTGAAGATTAAGCTGGTGTCAGGGAGGTACTCATTGTTAAACTGCTGTCAGTTCTCACAGGTTTGAAATTCTTGACAATCTTTCAGCCAGCTTATAGCTCCATAACTGTGGTGACAGGGTGGTGGAATACACCTCAAAGGAATTCCCTCAAAACTAATTTAAAATTTTCACTTCAGAGTATTCCCAGAAGCAGAACAAGAAAATTCACTGCCAACATTATCACAAAAACAATCCGCAATGTTAATGCTTAGTAAAGTTCTTATTCTTTAGAGAAGCAAGGCAGATTTTTAAATGTAATCTTAAAATATCACAGCAACAAATCTGATTCAACAGGCTTGTAAGTGAAGCCTCTACATCCGCAATCATTTTCAATTCTTCTCCGAACACAATAAGTTACGGATCATCACTGCTGTTATGCTACGTTAGGAAATACTTTTAAAAGTCAAAGATCATTACGGGGCTCAACAATTAGTGAAAGAAAATCAAGTCACGCACCTAACCGCCTAAAGCTTGGCACAAAATCTACAAAGGTGGCAGCTCCATTGCACAAAGGACTTGGCAGGGTGCACTGGAACTGGTGTCCCAAGGTGATCAGGTGGTGGGCAATGTACATACAGTTGTTGTGGTGGATAGCAGCCAGCTGCGGCAACTTCTGTAATGTATCCCTAAATGAGAAAAGGAAACCAATTTAGAATTACCATAATACTGCAACTTCTCCAAATAACTAAATGGCAACTGAAAAGAATTTGATATTCAATATTGGACTGGCTAGCTGTTGAGCAGGGCATGCCAGACCTTGTTATCTTTGTAATTGCTAGAGATCACAGTCCAGTCTGTTTGAAGTATGTTTGAGGTTATATTCCAGTATGTACCAGTCAGGCAGGGAGTAAAGGGTCTTGTGAGGGAGCCGTGGTTTAATAAGGAATTGGAATCCCTTGTGAAAGGGAAGAGGGCGGCCTATGTAAAGATGAGGCGTGAAGGTTCAGTTGGGGCGATTGAGAGTTATAAGGTAGCCAGGAAGAATCTAAAGAGAGAGCTAAGAGCAGCGAGAAGGGGACATGAAAAGTCCTTAGTTGGTAGGATTAGGGAAAACCCAAAGGCTTTCCATAGGTATGTCAGGAATAAAAGGATGACTAGGGTAGGTATCGGTCCAGTCAAGGATAGTAGTGGGAAGTTGCGCGTGGAGGCGGAGGAGATTGGAGAGGCACTAAATCAATACTTTTCGTCAGTATTCACTCAGGAACAGGACACTGTTGCTGATGTGAATATTGAGTCACAAGTGATTAGAATGGATGGCCTTGAGGTATGTAGGGAAGAGGTCTGGGGAATACTGGAAAGGATGAAAATAGATAAGTCCCCTGGGCCTGATGGCATTTATCCTAGGATCCTCTGGGAAGCTAGGGAGGAGATAGCGGAGCCATTGGCCTTGATTTTTATGTCGTCGTTGTCTACTGGAATAGTGCCAGAAGACTGGAGGATAGCAAATGTGGTCCCCTTGTTCAAGAAGGGGAGTAGGGATAGCCCTAGTAACTATAGGCCAGTGAGTCTCACTTCTGTTGTGGGCAAAGTCTTGGAGAGAATTGTAAGGGATAGGATTTATGAACATCTGGATAGGAATAATGTGATCAAGGATAGTGAGCATGGTTTTGTGAAGGGCAGGTCGTGCCTCACAAACCTTATTGAGTTCTTTGAGAAGGTGACCAAGGAAGTGGACGAGGGTAAAGCAGTAGATGTGGTGTATACGGATTTTAGCAAGGCGTTCGATAAGGTACCCCATGGCAGGCTAATGCAAAAACTACGGAGGTATGGCATTGAGGGTGCATTAGAGGTTTGGATTAGGAATTGGCTGGCTGGAAGGAGACAGAGGGTAGTAGTTGATGATAAAGGTTCATCTTGGAGTGCAGTTACTAGCGGTGTTCCACAAGGACCTGTTTTTGGGACCATTGCTGTTTGTCATTTTTATAAATGACCTAGAGGAGGGGCTTGAAGGCTGGGTGAGCAAGTTTGCGGATGACACGAAAGTCGGTAGAGTTGTGGGCAGCGAAGAAGGATGTGGCAGGTTACAGCGGGATATAGATAAGTTGCAGAGCTGGGCAGAAAGGTGGCAAATGGAGTTCAATGTAGGTAAGTGTGAAGTCATTCACTTTGGTAGGAGTAACAAGAAGATGGATTACTGGGCTAATGGCAGGCTACTTGGTAGTGTGGATGAGCAGAGGGATCTTGGTGTCCATGTACACAGATCTCTGAAAGTTGCCACCCAGGTAAATAGTGCTGTGAAGAAGGCATATGGTGTACTGGGCTTTATTGGTAGAGGAATTGAGTTCTGGAGTCCTGAAGTCATGTTGCAGTTGTAGAAGACTCTGGTGCGGCCTCATCTGGAGTATTGTGTGCAGTTTTGGTCGCCATATTATAGGAAGGATGTGGAGGCATTGGAACGAGTGCAGAGGAGGTTTACCAGGATGTTGCCTGGCATGGTAGGAAGATCGTATGAGGAAAGGCTGAGGCACTTGGGGCTGTTCTCATTGGAGAAAAGAAGGTTTAGGGGAGATTTGATAGAGGTGTACAAGATGATTAGGGGTTTAGATAGGGTTGACAGTGAGAACCTTTTTCCACTAATGGAGTCAGCTGTTACTAGGGGACACAGCTTTAAATTAAGGGGTGGTAGGTATAGGACAGATGTTAGGGGTAGATTCTTTACTCAGCGGGTTGTGAGTTCATGGAATGCCCTGCCAGTAGCAGTGGTGGACTCTCCCTCTTTATGGTCATTTAAGCGGGCATTGGATAAGCATATGGAGGTTATTGGGCTAGTGTAGGTTAGGTGGGCTAGTGTAGGTTAGGTAGGCTCCAGTCGGCGCAACATCGAGGGCCGAAGGGCCTGTACTGCGCTGTATTTTTCTATGTTCTATGTTCTATTCCATCACTTGGTCTCCCCAGATAATTAAAGATAAAACTATTTTAACCTTGATAAAGAATCAATTTGATGGATTAAAAAAAAACAAATGCAACTCAAGTTTTTGTTAATGTTTGCAATGACACTTCCAAAAGCAAAATCACAGTACAGCATTATTTCCACAACATTCAGAAATCTTTAGTTTAATCAGAATTTCTAATGCAATGACTCAGAAAAAGGCCAATTAATTTTGTTTATCTTTATATCTTTAAGGGGTATGAGCATAAATACAGAAAGGCAGCATCTGTTATCCACCTTTCATTTCACTCCAACTAAGCTATTTTGAACTAGTTGCTGTGGGTTTGGAGTTTGATGTAGGCTAGACTCGGTAAGGACAGCAGATTTCCTTCCCTAATGGAATTAATGAATGAGTTATTGTGGTTGAATTTGAACATATACTTCCAAGTGCATTAGCCTCAGTTTCTGGATTACCAGATCAGTGACACTATTACTATAACACTGTCTGTCCCATGATAATATCGATTTACATATACAAATGATAGATTAAAAGCAAGGGATAAAGTAACAGATGGATCAGTCAGCTTAAATAGATGATGAGAATGCATGTGGAAAGCATAAATACTAACATGGTTCTCTTCGACTAAATACCTTGCTTCTATGCTGAAAGTTCTTCACAATACCCAATAATAATTCATACAGTTTAACGTAATAGGCAATATTATAAAATACAGAATGAAAGGAGTCACATAGGAGATATTAATTCAGATGACCAAAAGTTAGGTCAAAGAAAAAGAGTTAGGTTTTAGAGAGTGTCTTGAAGGCGGAAATGAGGCATTGAGATAAAGAGGCGTCAGGACTGAATTACAGATCTTACAGTCCAGCAACTGAAGGCATGGCCACCAATGATTGAGCAATTTTAATTGGAAATGCACAATAGAATTGAAGAGCACAGATATTTTAAAATCGAAATGATTGGAAACAGCAGAGATCAATGCTTAGCATTATATAATGGGTCTATCATACCTCTATTTAATGGTTCCAGTGATGACAGTATTTTTTTAAAAGACTGGTGATACATCAACAAATAGCTGTGGATATAACTTCAATGATTATCTGGAGAGACCAAGTGATGGAATATAACCTCAAACAGACTGGACTGTGATCTCTAGCAATTACAAAGATAACAAGGTCTGGCATGCCCTGCTCAACAGCTAGCCAGTCCAATGCAAATTATGTCTTAAACTGCAGACTCACTTTGTATTTTTCATTATGAAGGATGCATAAGGACAGGGGTTAAAAATTTAGTTTCAAACCTAATGAAATGTGTTAATGACATTTAATGTTCTCACGTGCATAGTCAGGGTTCAAGCATAAGTACACAACGAAAGCCACACTTGAAGTGCTATCCCTTAAGCACCTTGCAGGTAAAGATGTTTTCTTACTCAGATTGTGGCAAACCAGTTAAAAGAAAAAGTAAACTGACAACAAAAGGACTGAATTAAATCATGGCTGAAATGAATCAGAACTACAGAATTTCAACCAATCGGTAAAAATAAGAATCCTGAAACCAACTGTCCAACTCCATCAGTTACCTCCACCAAAGGCTGCAACATTCAACTAGCCATTCTTGGAAAAACAATTCAGAGACTGATCCATATAGCTGTGTTGTTTTGAAAAATACTTTTATCTTTTTGGACACACCTTTTATTTATAATTTGTGTGTATCTGTATTGCATGATTAATTCGTCTGGTATCAAATGCACAATAAACTCACTATTTTTGAACTCAAGAAAGCTTGGTCACATTTGATCCTTTTAAAATACAAGTTTATTTGGTCTGGTTGAAAGGATCCATTTTTAAAATTAATTTTACCGCGACCAACCGAGGCAACAAGGTATGGGGAACCTGTTCATCCCTTCCAAATCGGGAGGTTCTTGGTTTGGGATACCCCTCTGAAACTAGAACATATTGGGGAGGCTTACCTTGGGTATAGACAAACATGTTTTTGTCTGAACACTGTATCTAAAGATTGAAGATTCAAAAGTTGGATTGTAACATTTTGTTTATGCAACCTCTCTGGAGGAATATAAAACCAATCTTCACTGAGAAGTATAAGCAAAAACAATTAGTCCTAAACAGTAAAATCAGGTTGCTAGTTCACTTGAACATAAGATGCTTGGGAAAATATTTGGCAATTTTGAAAATATATTGTAGGTCAGTGCAAAAGTCTTCACTCTCAGGTTGTGCCCTCAGGTCCTCATGTCTCCCACTCGTGGAAACATCATTTCTACATCAATCTATCAAGGCCTCTCAGTATTCTGCAAGTTTGAAATAGATCTCCTCTCATCCTTTTAAACGCCATCAAGTACAGATCTAAAGTCCTCAAACACTCCCCATATGACAATCCCTTCATCCTAGGATCATCCTTGTAAACCTGCTCTGAACCCCAACACGGCTAGCACATGCTTTCTGAGAAAGGGCCCAAAACTGCTCACACCATTCCAAATGTGGTCAGAGTACAGCCTTAGCAAAACATCTCTGCACTTTTTTACTTAGCCCTCTTGAAATGAATGCCAGCCTAACTGTCAAATGAACCTCTGTGCTTCAAATTTCTGAAGCCTTTCTGTTTTGAAAGTAGTCCACGCTCTATTCTTCCTACCAAAGTGCATCACCCCACACTTTCCCACATGGTATTACATCTCCCACCGTTCTGCAGTCTCCCTACTTCCTCAACGCTACTTGTTCCTCCACCGATCATTATG
Organism: Hemiscyllium ocellatum; assembly: GCF_020745735.1. Taxonomy (NCBI): domain Eukaryota; kingdom Metazoa; phylum Chordata; class Chondrichthyes; order Orectolobiformes; family Hemiscylliidae; genus Hemiscyllium; species Hemiscyllium ocellatum. The sequence goes on along the minus strand of NC_083429.1, from coordinate 48,443,986 downwards.
TCATGTGCTAACTTCGCAACAACGCCCTCAGTTCCCATGTGCAGATCATTAATGCACAATGTGAATAGTCCTGGTTCCAACACTGACACCCTGCGGAACTCCATTACTCACCAGCTGGCATCCTGAAAAAGACTCCTTTCTCTCCACTTCCTTCTGCCAGTGAGCCATTCCTCATGCCAGTACCTAAACATAGGTAAGATGAGCTCTTCTCTTATTTAGCAGCCTCTTGTGCAGCACTTTGTCAAAGGACTTCTGGAAATCCAAACAAATCACTTCTTCTGATTCTCCTTTTATAACTTGCTTGTTATCTCGTCAAGTTTCAGGTTAGAGCTATATCAAAAATCCATTCAACCATATTTTTCTGTAAACTTGACAAATGAATGCTTTCACTGTAAATAAGTTGCCCTGTAAACCTATAATTATGTAAGTCGTATGTGGGTGAGAGGAAATGAAAATGCAAACACATATTTAGGCTGTTTAAACATACCAAGGTAGATTAGATGATTCTCAGCTACCTGCAAGTCAATTTCTGCCTGTATTAGGGACTATGCAGTTGACTTCCCTAAATAGGCTGAAAACACCATTCCATGAATCAGCAATGTGGCCAAGCTACTGCACCAAACCTAATAATGACTGCAAATTCAATGGTGTAAAGAATTTAAAAATCACTTATAAAAACTATTAGAAAATACTTACTTATGATAGGTTGGTACCACATCGTAGAACAAGTGGAACATGTTTCTCACAGTGTAGAAAAGCTGCATGGCACTGAAATACAAAACAAACACCATATGTGTAACTGTTAGTAAACAAATATAAAAGCAGAAAATATTGGAGATACTCAATCGGTCTGACAGAACACTGGAAGAAAAATATTTAATTTTCAGGTTACTGCTCTTCTATCAGAACTTGGAAAGGTTAGAGATGTAATAAAGTTTCAGTGACTGATTTTAGGGATGTGGAGAAGGGGAGGAAAAGAACGTAAGTAAGACAGAAGAGATTAAGTGAGAAAAGGGTCTATGTTTCACAGCCAAAGGGAGTTGCAAATTGGACAAGAAACAAACAAAAGGAATAACAAGACTTTCAGAAATTGACAACTTTTGGATTTGATTTTTCACTGTAAATCATTAAATCTTAGCACCGCCCATTGGCCTAAAAACACAGCACTAAAGGCATCACTTCAAACATCCTTAAAGAGGGTGCCAGGTTTGGAGGGTTTGAACTACAGGAAGAGGCTGAGACCGTTTTCCCCACAGCATCCAAAGCTATTGGGTGATCTTATAGAGGTTTGATAAGATCATGAGGGGCATGGATAGGGTGAATAGACAGGATCTTTTCCCTGGGTTGGGGGTAGCCCAGACCTAGAAGGCATAGGTTTAGGGTGAGAGTGGAAAGATTTAAAAGAGGTGCATGTATGGAATCAGCTGCCAGAGGAAGTATTGGAGGTTGATAGAATTACAACATTCAAAAGGCATCTGGAGGGGTATATGAATAGGAAGGGTTGAAGGAGATATGGTAAAAACGAGGACTGCAGATGCTGGAAACCAGAGTCTAGATTAGAGTGGTGCTGGAAAAGCACAGCAGGTCGGGCGGCATCCGAGGAGCTGGATAATCGACGTTTCGGGCAAAAGTCCTTCATCAGAAAGATTCCTGATGAAGGGCTTTTGCCCGAAATATCGATTTTCCTGCTCCTCGGATGCTGCCTGGCCTGCTGTGCTTTTCCAGCACTACTCTAATCTAGACTTTGAGGGATGTGGGCCAAGTGCTCGTAAATGGGGACTCGATTAATTTCGGATATCTGGCTAGCATGGACTAGTTGGGCCAAAGGGTCTATTTCCATGCTGTACATCAATTTGACTCTATGACCTATCACTCCAATTTTCTGGATCCATAATTCAATGTCCTGCTGCACTTTCCCACTCAGAAAAAAAATTAGGGTCAACAATATTAGTGTACAACCACATTGTAACCCATATAACATGCTTCTCAGATTTTAAGACTTTGTACAGTTGAATTATGTGAATGTCATCACCAGGCTAGCAGAGATTCAAACACATCACCAAACTATCAGCAACAGAAATTTATTGCTAAAAAAAACCTCAATTTAGAGACCTAAATACATTTACAATGCACAAATTATATAGGCTTCTTTTGTACATTTTCTGACAATCATTCTAAAATTCTTCTCACATGCAACCCAAGCATAGAAATGTGTAATAAATTTACCAATTAATAACACAAGTATGATTTTAATAACTTCCTCTTATACAGGCTGCTCCTGGGCTCTGACTCTAAGTCTATTCACAGGTAAGTCAGAACACAGTGCAGAACAGTATAAAATAGCCTGTCAGTACAGGAAACATTTGTACATCAGATCTTTAAAATTGCAATCTGGAATTGTGTTTCTAAGTACAAGCATTAAAGTCAAACTAAGAGACCCTGAATAGACACGGGGGGAATCGATATTTAAAAACATAGAAAACAGGAGCAGCTATAGAACTTAGAAACTGTTCTGCCATTCAACATGATCATGGCTAAAGCTGAAAAAACTGCAGATGCTCTAAAGCAGAAACCAAAACAGGAATGACTGTAAAACGCTCAGCAAGTTTGGCAGCATGTGAAAAGAAATCAGAGTTAACATTTTGGTCCAGAGTCCCTTCCTCAATATTCTGCTCCTGCTTTCTTCCCTACCCTGATCCCTTTAGCCCCAAGAATCATATTCAACTGTTCCTTGAAAATATTTCAGTGTTTTGGCCTCAACCACTTTTTGTGGCAGAGAAATCAACAGTCTCATTATTCTCTGGCTGAACAATTTCTCCTCAACTCTATCCTAAATGGCCTTTCCCATAGCCTCAGACCAGGACCTGGTTCTGGTCTACCCAGACATCGGAAACATCCTTCTAGCAGAATGTTATATATTTCTATAATATCACCCTCATTCTTCTAAACTCGAGTGAACATAATCCTGACTGATCCAGTCTTCCTTCATACATCAATCCTGCCAAGTAAACCTTTCTTGCATTCCTTCAAGATCATCAACAAGACACGCATGCTCCAGCATTCAAATCACCTTGCTATGAAGGCCAACATACTGAAGGTGCAAAATTTTAGAGTGCCAGCTAGGACCAGCAGCTGGGTTCCAAAGTATACACAAACATCAGCAGGATGAGAGAGCAAGAAATGGGAGACTCACAACAATGCACAAAGTTTCCTAATTGAGAAATAGGAAGATCTTTACCACATTGTCTATTGGTCCCAAACCTCATCTATTCACCCCTGTGAACTTCTAATGCAGAATACAACCACATTCCTTCTTGTCTCTAGAAGGACAATACCAAGTGTTTGCAGCGCGATTAGTGCACAGAAATACAATTATCAGCCCACAAATAGCGACTGTGCTGTGGCCTTTGCCTAGTGAATATCATTTTTAATGAAACTCCACATAAGTTGTGCTCATTTGAACCTTAGTGGAGGGGGGGCCTAGTCTGTTCAGTATTGATTGTCACACACTAATAAAGATACCACTTGACTATTGCAACTGGACTCCAAGTATTGAAAGTTTATAATAGTATTTCTCAGACCTCTCAATATTATTTGTCTTCTTCAACACCTGCTGCAACTGCCTGCTTACTTTCAGCAACCGGGTGTAGAAGGATACCAGTCTCCAAACCTCCCCTTTCTCGATCTAACTTGGCTAAAGAAACACTAATAAACTAACAGACCCAGAACCTTTTACAAAAAAAACAAGTTTTTTTTAAATTTATGAGCTTTAAGCTGAAGGATATTCATTTGGGTAACACTTGCCCTATTTGTGACATCTGATATTATCAAGTGAAACACAGTACAGTTTGATGTACACCACGCGCAGCAATGCAAGAGATTTTGAAAATGTCTATATAATGACAAGATTAACATGTTAATATTTGCCACCGGCTCTCCTAAGCCCTCAGGCTAAGGTGTTAACTTGTAAAATTAGCAGCGAGTGCAGGTTCCCACTTCAACAATGCCTTGTTCATTTGAAGGTGGGGTGCTGTAAGATTGGTTCACATGTCATTGGAACTTATTCCTGGAACTTACCTGTCCCACACCTCCCAGCCCCTGCAATTTTACTAGGAGCAATCAAGACATTGAGAATTTGATAAGGCAAATTGGATACTAGCAACAAAACAGTGATTACACTTCAAAGTACTTCATTGGCTGCTATACACTTTGGGGTATCTGGAGGATATAAAAAGGTTTATAATCACAAGTTATTTCTTTCTATTAACCCATATGAGGATAAGTAAGATCTGTTTTCCACTACAAGTCTCATCTCCAATGTCTGACGTATTAAACAAGGTGTCACATGCACTGAATGAGCTCATGACATAAGAAACACAATATGAAAGTTGATTAATAATTTGTAATATTTCAGTGCATGGAAACTCATGTTGAACAGTCATAAACACCCACACTGTTCCACTTCAGTGAAGGTAATAGTCCAAGCAGACAGCTGCTTGCTTCAGGTAACAGAATTCAAAATAATATACATCAAATTTTATAGTCCAACTCCAAATGTTTAGTCATTTATACCTGACAGACATTGATCATTTTTATTTTCAATTTTATTCTTCAAGAACAGAACAGTTGTGTATATGCAAAGAAGCAGATGCCAAGCATAAGATCACTTTTGATCCTCATTTATAGGCACACATCAATCATTAAGCAGACTCTCAGAGGGACAGTACATAACAGATGAGACAGAACCATTTCACCTTACAGACAGAGTTGAGGAAAGGTCTAAACAAACAACTCTATGAAATAGATACAATGATACACAGACACAATGGGCCAATGGCCTCTCAGTGGTACAAGTCTATGACTTATTTTTAAAAATCGTAATGTGATGCAAAGAGGTCCTTGAAATTTCTTCTCTCCCAGTTAGGATTCCCCCACAATAAATACAGCTTTTCAGATTGCGCCACACTGAATATTAAACATGAGCAAGCATCTGTAAAACAGCTTTAAGAATGTGGCTAAAGCTCAATGCTTGGATAACGAAAAAAACAATTCTAATCTACATCCAATACAGCCCAAGAAAAAGATCTGAGGATGTGTCAACTACATTTTAGCCAATTTTGCCAGATACTAACGTAGGCCAACTAACGTACTGTTGCAGAAATTTTTGTTTTATTTTGCCCTGAGCATATATTTTTATCCATAACTGCCTGGGAGGGACATTGAAAGTGGAGAATTAGTTTTATTCTAAAGAACACGTATCACTTACTGTTAGGAAGTAAATGCAGAGAATTACTTGCCATTCAGGTGTGGCACTCGTGGCCTCCGAGAGTGTCTGGTAGGCCAGTTCGATCAGTTTCTGGACAGATTCACTGATACGGCAGGTCGGAATGCAGAGAGTCCGATGGCTGAGCTGTTTTCCATATCCCAAGTTCACCATATCACTCGGAGCAACAGTAGACGTCTCTGGCATTTTTGCTTTGCTGACCAACCCCACGCTGGGTAGCTTTGGTATGGAGATCTTAGAATCAGGTGTTATCTGAAGATAAAATAGTAAGTAGACTTTTACATTTCATGTTCAAGGTTTTGCACCAAATTAACAGCTACACTTAAACATAAAAATAAAAGACTACCAAACAAAAGTCTGATATTAAAGACAATAGTGAGAGTGGGTCATGTCTTTTTGTGGCTAGTTGATGTTCCTGTATCCTGGTGGCTAGTTTTCTGCATTTGACCAATGTAGTGTTTGTTACATTCTTGCATGGTATTTTGTAAATGACATTAGTTTTGCATGTTGTCTGTATAGGGTCTTTCAAGTTCATTAGCTGCTGTTTTATGGCAGCCCACAAACCCATCAACACATTAAAATAGCAGCTAACGAACTTGAAAGACCCTATACAAACAACAAGCAAAACTAATGTCATTTACAAAATACCTTGCAAGAACTGTATCAAACACTACATTGGACAAACAGGCAGAAAACTAGCCACCAGGATACACGAACATCAACTAGCCACAAAAAGACATGCCCCACTCTCACTACTATCTTTACATACAGTTGAGGAAGAACACTACTTCAACTGGGACAACACGTTCATCCGAGGACAAGCCAAACATAGACACATGTGAGAATTCCTAAAAGCATGGCACTCTAGCCAGAACTCCATCAACAAACACAGTGACTTGGATCCCATTTACTACCCCCTGAGAGAAAGTGCAGGAAATGGCATCACCAACCCAAGGAAACCTAAACATGTAAATAAAAGGCGGGCCATACCGCCAGTGCTTCATTCGGAGGCTCACCGATGATGTTACCTAGTATGGTGATGAAATATCTGAAAATGAACGTTCCAGCTCAGTGAGCAAAATTATACCCAAAACTCTGATATGTTGAAATGTTCCCAGATGAAGCAATAATCAACAATTCTACAAACAGATTCCTGAATTTCTCTCTAATCACTAACTTGCACAATGTTGTTTGTTTATAAAATAGCTGTTCAGAAGTTAGTTTACATAGCAGAATCAGTCCACATAAATAGTGTATCCTCCACAAGAGCCTTAATTCATTGTTGTTTCATCTAACATATACTTCTAGTCCCTTCTTCAGCCTCCCCTTGAATGCATCTCTGTTACTTGCTTCAAGTTGTTAGATTGTCTTTTTCAAAACTGGAATTAGAGCACCCCCTAGAGTATCAGTATGAGAAGTTAGGCAAAGTACACGCATGGGAAGAATGACATAACGATTATGACGCTTTTTCCTCCTTGTGCCATATGTTAGCAATACAAAATAAATTTAGTAACAACACAGATGAAAGTGTACTCACTGAAGAGATTCAAACAATGCCATAAGCTACATTTCACGGAGCATTGTCCAGCACCGTAAGAATATTCAAAGTTATGTTGAAAACAAAACTGCTGAAAAACCAATGTACAGACAATTCTTTCCCAATTCAGTTACCCTCGAGGTCAGTATAATGTGACAACTTAGGGCTGTACATATGAACTAATTCACCTTCACAGTGTTGTGAATTTCTGATGTCATCAGGTTTCTGGCAGTGACTATCACATCTTGACACTTCTTACTGGCAAAGTGAACATTCACGTTCCTTGCATATTTTAACAGGTCTGTGGAATGCTCCCGCAAAAACTGCATGTCTTTCAGTTTCTTCTCAAACTTATCTGTTTCATTTATCACCTAGAGGTTAAAGCAGGGGTGGGGGGCAGAGAAGACAGAAACCATATATACAAATCAATTGCAGAAGAAGCAAATAACCATTATGTCTGATATTCTGCCCTCATTTATATTCTGCAATTCTCCATTAGTGGTGTCTCAGGAATTTGTAACCCCTCAAGCTCAATACGTTCGCATGAAAAGATAGTAATGTCAATATACAGCAAATCTCAAGGTTGGATATTCGCAGAACAAATTCTCCATGTATCAGAAAGAGAAAGTGCTCGACAACCTCAGCAGTTCTGGCAACACCTGTGGAAAGCAGTCAATGTTTTGGTCCACTGCCCTTCTTCAGAACTGAAGAATATGCTGTGATGAAGGATCACTGGACCTGAAACGGTGACTCTACCTTTTCTACAAAGATGCTACCAGACCTGCTGAGATTCTCCAGCAATTTCCGTTTTTGATTTAGATTTTCAGCTTCCACAGTTCTTTGAGTTTTATGTTTCTTTCTCCTTGTATCAGCCTGGTTGGTTCCACAGTTAAACTGAACTAGATTAGTGCTTCTTAAACTTTCTCATGGAGACCCAGTTTGTGGCTTGAAAATGGTTGTGGTCCTGAAGAGAGAGAGAGGAGGGGGAAAGAGAGTGTGTGAGTGAGCGTCTGTGTTGTTGGTGGAAGGAGACTGACTGGATCAAAGGGGCTCTATCTAACTAGTGGCCTGAGAATGTAGGATGCAATTGTTACAACTCAGTTAGAGCATTACAATGGCCATTGCTGTCTTGAAACCTCAAAATTCCAACTCAATGTTGATCAACCAGATTCTGCTTCTCCCCAAAACCAGTCTGAGCTTGCTTCAGTAGCGTTGTGTAGTCATGGCAACTAATCATTAGTGAAACAAACTTAGCTGGTGTGTGTGTGTGTAGACAGAGAGAAAAAAAAAATCAACAAACGCTGGACAGTCCAGGTCAAAGATGGAAGTCTTTCTTTTAAAGGATATAGGAAATGTGAAAAAGCACCCTTCACATCACTGCCCACATTCAAACCAAATTCTACTTTGCATCTTTGTCTCACAGGGGAAAGCACCTTTTCAATCCCTGACTTCAGTGAGAAGACACTGATGTAGAATATGGCAAGAATTGTAAAAATTATTTATGTGGTTCACACTTGTTTTTAACAGTTCTCTACATGCTGGATGATCATTTCCACCATAATGATTTTTATCGTTAACAATTCAATCCATGCAGATATACTTTATTAACCTTTAGTAAATTTCTGTCAGTTCATAAATAAACTTCTTGCAAATATACAAAATGGTGGCAAAGAAGTTACAGGAATCTGCTCTGTAATCCACTTAGAGGCCAAAGTCTCCAACTATGATGTGAGAGTGGCACAGTAAAATTGATCTGGGAGATGTCAAAACAAGAATTTTAATGATACATTTGTGAAACGTGGCCAAACCTTGAGAAATCTGGAAACAAGATGTATGGCAAGAATGTGGACATCCCAGAAACAAGTATATATAAATATGCATATAAAATAATTGCACACAGAATACATTAGCTTTGCCAAAATCTATTAAATTATAGAAAAGTAATTCTAATAATGTCAGAACTTTCAGAACTGCTGTGCAAAGAATCTCACAAAGCAGTCCCAGGAATGGGTCATTGATCAATTTTGCCCCAGCCTTGTATTACATGTCTCCTTACCTCTTCATACTGATCCAATTGGCTGCTGTTTGCTGGTATGGAATATACTAAACAGTTCTTGATGATAATTTCTGATAAATCCTCCCATATCATATCTCCCAGCAACTCCGTCAGGACTGCATCCTGCTTCACATCACATATCACAGAATCCCAGTGAGACACATCTAAGAAAAACATCAAAGAAAAGACAGAGTCAATACTCGACACAACCAATTGTAAATGTTATATCTGAATTATGCTGTTGGACTAATTTCACAGAAACATACTTCCTTAATAAAGCAACAAGTAACATTGATGTTGGATATTTATGAAGTAGACGAAGCAAAGGAAAGAAAGTGCACATACAAAGAAGATGTTGGTGCAGGAACTCCAAAACGGCGATCACCTTCCGATAGACTTCTGTTGGTGAGGCATGATCAGATTTCTTTTCAACTGCAATCAACCGTAATACTGCATCCTGTGTCTGAAGTTCAATCTCAACATCAAAGGAAGGATCAAGAACCAACGGCTTCAATACATATTTCATCAAGATTTGACCTGTGCAATTCAAAGACATGCGTTCACATTAAGCCATGAAAGATGTCCACAGCAAAAACATTTTGACATTGTACAATTATGAGATGTTATTACTCCAAATGCAGAACACCAATTGTGGATGAAGTCACTCAATTATGCTACAATCTAGTAAGGGACTTGCAATCTTTACCTTTAAAGTA